>NC_051155.1:104524406-104824406 GCF_013339745.2 Dermacentor silvarum | reverse complement strand
TCCCACGTCCCGCTTGCCGCTTCAAACAAGTAAAGCATATCTGTCCCATCCGGCGCCTTGTACTCAGATTTACGGGAAGCATTGTTACAGATTTAAAAAAAAAAGAGTAACCTGCAGCGCAACATTCCTTTCATGTTTCCGCCTTCCTCGCGTAACAGAAAGCGGAGTAATTGGTACGGGGTCATACGGGGACCTCGAGCCCCGAAAACGGTTTTAGTTAGTCATTCTATATGCTAATCTTTGGCCGCAAGTCATGCGTGGAATTTTTTTTCCAGTCGATACTTCAAAAAAGAAAAGAAAGAAAGCCTGCGCGGTAGGCTAATTAGTGGCTACATAGTGGATACGTTGTTGGGCTGCTAAACAGGAGCTCGCGGGTTCAATCCAGGTCGCGGAATTATATGGGAACGGAATGGAAAAATCCTCGTGTACTCCTATTTAGGTGCACGTTAAAGAACCCCAAGTGGGGAAAACTAAAGCGGGTGCCTCATAATCATGTCGTGGTTTTGCCACGTAAAACCGAAGAATTCGTTTAAATAAAAAAAAAGTAGCTGACTGCGTTCTTCGGCTTTTTTCTAGGGATGTAAACAAAATAAATTATTCTCGAGTCTGATTTCCGAGAAAATCATGTTCCGCTTATCCTATATTTCATACATAAATGTAATACCGTTCCCAAATGTATGACCGCTCAGCTCAGCAGTTTCTATATTATAAACGGCTGCTTTCAGTTATCCGGTGCACTATCATATTGATCATTATGAAACAAATAAAGGAACGGCATGTCTCGCATACACGTAGAGATATGTGCAGATCTGTTGCGTTCGTTGAAGAAGATAATTGCGGCACCACATGGGGCACGCAGTTTTAATGGGTTGCAAACATGGTGAGACTTAAAAAAAGTTCTCCTTGTCTGAATCAAGTTAGCAGATTTACAGGCTGCCCCAAAACAGGGCGTTTATATTGAATGACAGCTAGGAACTTGTTAAGCAGGACTTATTAACACCCGTGGGTTAATTTTCTCAGGAACTGTGCCTCTGCGCAACAGCCACGACTCTCCGGCAGCACAATCATTCGGAATAACAGCCCTCACTTGCATTGCTCACTCAGCTTTGAGATGTGAATAGTGCTGTTATGCGTTACATTCAAATCGGAAACGATTATTCGGCGTCGTTCAGTACATAAATAACACTTGCACATATGTATATATATATATATATATATATATATATATATAAGATAGTTTTGCCTGCCATCAATATTATTTCGGCGATTGAGAGTTTTATGTAAAGTATTCACTAATAAGTGTGCTTGTTACTGCAAACACGTGCGCTTATTCCGGTCGGGAGTTCTCACTTTTTCAATTTGTGCATTTAGAATATTCGTTATTTTTCCCTTACATATATATCGTGAATATATATGTCTATGTTCTCTGATTCAGTAACCTAGAAATACATTGGTCAGTCTTCGCGCCACGCAGTTAATAAACCTTGTTTATTTCACTATCATATTGTTTTCTTCGATCATTGTCCGTTATCAATATCCACCAACAAGAAGCGTGCGTAAAATCACACGATATCAATAATAAAATTTTCTTAAGTAGCCTCATGTTGCAGAGATACCAGATACCTTTAGAAGACAGCGGTAAAAACAGCAGTTCGCCTGGCTAAAGCTACATTTGGTACCGGCCGTCAAGAGTGATGGGCGCACCAAAGCAACTAAAACATAACAAAATGTACTGCACAGACGTTCTGCGAGAAAAACTAAGCGTCCGCCAGCGTCCGCGTAGGAAACGCGCGCTCCGTGCCAGCGTTTCGCCGATTTTCTTTCCTATACTTCCTTCCAGAAAGTGTTATAGGCCTGTCTGAAGCTCACTGCATCTCATCTTCATGTGCGTTAGGTGTGATCACTCTGCTGGCAACGATGAATGCAAGAGCAACGATTTCAAGTGCGGAAAAAGGCTTAGTTGTGACCACGAAGCTGCCGGTTGACTCGTGATGTCGGCTCGGGTTTCTGGCTGTGCTTCCGTGTTGCGTGACCTTGACTTGTGTTCCTCAGTGAGTTCAATACCACTTTTATGTCCTTTTGAGTATATTCTGACAACGTCCGGTGTAAAGTGCCGCGTAGCAATGGCAACAGCAGTCACGGTTCGAGCGACAACGTCCGTGATAGCCGCACATGAATGCCATATTCCGAGTTCGTCACGGTGCTGTGCTGCCAGTAAGTTAGACCGTGGTGCAAGCAACTCTTTTATGAATCTGTGTACGGATATCCTCGCCCAAGAAATACGGTAAGTACGTACTGTGAATAAAGCTTCTTACTGAGCGATGTGAATTGAATTGTTATCGCGCAGTTCTGTTTTGATCACGTCGTTGCTTCGGATATTGCATTAACATCAGCTCCATCCAACATACTGATTTAGGAGCATACCTGCTGGCTCCGAGCGTGAGGATTCGTTTGCCAGATGAGCGATATGGCTTCGTTTCACAGCCGAGAGACATTGCTTGGACGCGGAGCAAGTAGTGCGGTCAAAAAAATGTATGACTACGCAATTTTCGGTGTTACGTAGGCTGCTACGGGTCATGCTCACATGTAATAAATTGTTATCCAGCCACAATTCTTTCGCATGAAGCTAATTTTGTCATGAAGCACGCGCACGTACTTTTTTCTTGCGTACTGTAACTAACTCACTACTTTTTGGCCGCGGACGCCGGCAGTGTGCGAAGTCGCTTCAGCGCTCACGGAATGGCATTCTAATTTTGAAAAATTATGCCATGAACGTTGTTTTTTCAATATTCTAAGTTAACAGTTCCGTGTGGATTTATGTTTCATGTTGTTTTCAGAGAGACCGATCTCATATGTGCGAGCCTGTGAGTCGTAACTCTGAAAACACTACAGCTGCTCGCTAGGCCGTTTCGAGGCCCACATTATCGTGGCTATATATACTGGCAGGGTTGCTTCTTGTTGTGTGTCGAGTGTGCGTTGGATGGCTTTCACAGCTCTTCGTCGGGTGTTTCTCAAATGTTTGTGTTATGTATTGCTTGGTCTGTTTGGTCTCGTTCACTTGTTTCGCAGAATTTGGCTTATGCTTGTGTGTATATTTCGGAATTTGACCCGAAGCCTCTACATAAAAATTCTCCACGCAAATTGACGTGTCTTTTTTATACTCCCGGTGCACCTCGAAAAAACTCCGTCCAGCTCGAAGTAAAAAATAAAAATGACAGAAAAAAAAAAACTCCGAAGGCACCACGCAAAAATTCCGCCCGCTCGGAGTAAAAATTATACTCCGATCATTCGGAGCATAATAAACTCCCAACCGGGGGGTCGCTAGAGGACAAGCATTATACTCCCACCTGAGAGTTATTTCCGTTTACAGTGAAACGCGCGCTCGCTAGTAGACGACGCGCTTGACAACAACAGCAAAAGTGAAGACGTCGCGTTGTATAATCCATGCCTCAAATATATATGTGTAGCAAAATGGTGTAAACATAAATTTGCAGTTGAAATAAAGCACTGTTTTAAGAGCGTACTATGCGCCATCGGCCTCGGCGCCCGCAGAGAATCTACGTTGAATATGCCGTGGAGGGCGTCTGCAACCCCAATCCAGTTCGCTCGCAGCGCCCTCGCACAATTTTTCCACACGCGGCGCCTCAGCGGGAGAGCGACGTTCGGCCCACTCGACCATTGTCTAGTACACTCTACTCCAGAGGCATCGGCTGCAGTGACGGACACCGGCCGCGTTCAGCGCGAACGCGGGGAAACGCGGTCGGCATCGGCAGCAGCTCTACGCGTCCCACTACTTAAGAGAAGTGAAATTCAACGCTGGAATGATGAGCGGCAACGGAGCCAATGTGCAAGACGACGACGACGAACGCGGGAGCAATGGCACGAGCACGTTCGCGCGGTGGCGCCGAGGTGCCCCAACGTGCCAGCAGTGGAAGAAGACGACGACGCTCGAGAGAGAACCAATTAACTTCCACCCCACTGAATCTTGTAATTCCACCCCAGCTGAATCTTGTAAAATTATTATGGGTACCAGGACACTGCGGATTACATTTAAATGAAATGGCCGATTCATTAGCGCGAGCATCCCTGAATGGACCAATAATATCGGTCCTTCCAGTGGTGGCACAAATAACCGCGATCAGATATCGGAATTTTTCAATTCGTAGAGATATAATTGAAACAATAACATCATGGACTGAATTTCAACACCTAAAATTTCCGTGGAAAATACATTGGCGTCCATCAAGACAATCGGAAGTAATAATCACAAAATTACGCTGCCGTGTCCCACCATTAAACCTATATTTACACAGGGCTGGTCTGGCGATATCGCCGCTGTGTCCATTCTGTCTAGAAATAGAAACCATAGAACACTACTTTTTAATATGTCGCCGGTATAAATTACAAAGAAAAAGACTTCTTGAAATTCCGCTCGCTAAATTAGGGGTAATATTTAACATCAGAAATAGTACTCTCTTTCGGTGCCTCGGTATTCGGCTTTAGCCACAGGGACGTGTTTGATGCCGTTTGTAGTTTCATTCAATCAACTAAACGAATAAAATTTTAAATCCATACTTTTACAACTAGAGATATAGCATGACCTTTGTATTATAAACAGTGCAGTACAGGAAAATTATTCTGTCTGTTCTGATTACTAAATTGCACTGTAACAGTAGTTTCAAAAACCGTATCTAAAAGTTCAGGAGCCCAATTCTTGGCCAATCCCCCGGAGTGGGTACGAGCCATGTGCTGAGGATATCATCATCATCACCAATTAACTATATAAGTCGAGTAATTAACTATATATAGTATAGTATATATAGTATAGTAATTAACTATATAACTCGAGAAGTACTGTCCTAATTATCAAAGTGTCAATGCGAAAATTGTAGAGCAACATAAAAACTACCGATACAGCTTTCTGTTGCTCAGTACGTGCTGCATGAAAGTGCTTTTCCTAGCGTGAAAGAAGCCCGCAGCGCTGTAAGCGCTGCGTGCATTTACCAATGCACGCAGCGTCCGGCAGACGCCGTGTCGCCGCTACTTAGCGATACACTTAGCAATTGGTCGTGGGAGGCGCGACTCTCCGAACTGGACTTGGGAAGCCAATTGGCGACCCTCGACCAGGCCCGGCGCGCCGCCATAGCCAGTGGGGCCCTGGAAGAGGGGCTCCACCCACAGTAACCAAGCACGATATTTATTTAAATAAAGTTGTTTCTCTCTCTTTTTTTTTTCTTCGTTGATCAGCTTGGCTAGCGTTAGCTGGGACGACGAGGAAGCTGCGCAACAGGGACGTCGATAGCCTATCTCAAGGGCCGATAGCCTATCTACTTCCGTTGTCAATGCAAAAACGAATACTGCCCGCTAATGTCTCACTTTGAACGCTTCCTTCCCGACTACTGCTATCGATCATAGTTAACGCTTTCGGGCCGCAGTATCTTTTAAGACAGACAAGAGAGCGTCGTAAAAAATACAGGAGAGATAAACGAAGAGGGAAGGAAATGCAGGAGCTCACCAAAAACACCAGGCATCAGAGTCCACGGAATGTTCTTCTTCCAGTGCGCGTGCTTGCTTGCTTGATCCTCATCCGTGGCGCCTACCCACTACGTGTTATTGGCCAAGAAGCGGGCGGTTAAAGGTTAAAGGGAAGGGGGAGATGAAAAAAAAAACTAGACGAAAAAGTAAATCAGGGTGAAGTGTAGTGTTTATGATAATTTGGTAAGAGATTTACAGGGCAGAGACAGAATTAAAATCATTGTAATTGTATATAAACAGAAAACAAATTTTGGTGGTATTAGAATAATTTCGAAACAACAATTAGCTATTTAATGAGTTATCCAATTATATATTTCGAGAAATAACTGGGTAGTCTTTGTGTCACAGATGTAGTCACAGAGGGCCCCGCAGATGATCCTGTGGCTAAAGCCCATTGAAGAAGCCTCGAGGGAGAGGATATCTTGAGTAGTTAGAGGTCTCTGTGGTGGACGCCCATGGCTCACTCGTCAACGCAGCCACGGTGGTTACCAACTTCACTCACGAAGCAGAAGAAATGGCCAGTCGCGGTGGCCCTTCGAAGCTGCAAAGAAGCCTCTGTCATTTACTCGGACTCAAGAACAGCCATCAGAACCTTCTCGGCGGCCCTCGTCTCTAGGAAAGCAGCTACGGTTGTCAACAAAATCTTCCAAGAACCGGGAGAAGACAATCTCACGTCCCCACACGTCACATGGTTCCCGGCCCACATGGGCAACATTTCCGGACCTCCTGACTGTAATCCGAATGAGCGGGCACACCAACTGGCGCGAGAACTCACATTCCGCGTCTGCGGTCCGCCCCCTCGCTTCAACCCAGCCTGCAGGGATATAGACAACAAAGAACCGCTCGTATCATACCACGAAATCACTTCAAATCATAGGTTAGCACGAAGAATTTTTCCTCCTCCTCACCAAAACCTCAAAAAAGCACAGGCCGTCACTTACAGACAGTTGCAGACTAGGACATACATCACACCAACAACACTAAGCAGGATCAACCCTGACCTTCCTACTACATGCCCACACTGCGGCCACGAATACAACTTCGAACACATGCTTTGGCTGTGCCCTGCCAACGCGGGCACGGACTTTCCTGACCAGTCCTCCTGGGACTCAGCGCTCGGAAGTACAGAGCTCATCACTCAGCTCAAGGCTGTCCAGAGGGCCCGGGCCGTCGCCGAAGGATTCTGTCTACCGGCCCCGACCTGGGTGGAGCCACCGGGTTGATTGGCGGGGCCTCCGGCCCCGCTTTAATTCTTTCTCCTCAGGACCTCAATAAAGTTCGTACTCACTCACTCACTGAGTAGTTAGAGAAATACCCAATTTACGGAATGAAAATTCCAATTTCTTCCTCTGATTCCTAAAGTGACGACAAAATAACAGAAAGTGGTCAATGTTTTCGGATTCCTGGACAGAGGGGACGGTGCCAGACCGGACCTGTATAGGTAAAAATTTAATGGTGGGATTCGGCAGCGTAATTTTGTTATGGAGATTTCTAATTTACGTGTGGGGCCCCATTAATTGTCCCACGAAAAGGAAAAATGATTAAATTCCGT
Source organism: Dermacentor silvarum (assembly GCF_013339745.2). NCBI lineage: Eukaryota > Metazoa > Arthropoda > Arachnida > Ixodida > Ixodidae > Dermacentor > Dermacentor silvarum. The sequence continues at coordinate 104,817,319 of NC_051155.1, read as the reverse complement.
CGTTTGGATTTTCAGTTTCGTAGAATCTTGTAATAGGGAAAATTTTCTAAACCTAGCCGCAGTGAGATAAGCCGAACTAGGCATGACAGACATGACTGGTCCATCAAGAGATATCCGCGCAAGTGTGTCAGCCATTTCATTTAAGAATATACCACGATGACCCCATACCCTATACCAATCCCACGCCAATCGTACAAGACTTAAGTTAGGAGGGGTTAACAATTTAAATGTATTGGCTACAGTAGTGTCTGCAGACGAAGTGAGCGATGTACATACTGACCGTGAATCAGTCACTATAACCACTGTTGAGTAATTTGAAGGAAGTTTCCGCAGAGCTAAGATAATCGCTGCTAGTTCAGCCAAAAATATGTGTGTGAAATCCGGAAGGCGTACTGCATAAGACCAGTATAGTGACTCGGAGAAAATACCCACACCCGCTTTCTCTTCATTTATTGACGCGTCAGTCGCGATCATAAGATCTATTCCTAGTTGCGTTAAATGATCTTGTAACATGCCGTTTAAGTATGTAGTGGGCAGAAGTTTGGCATTCGATGCAAATATATCGTCAAATTCTATCATTATATTAAGCAAGGGTTTGTCTGAGCAAGCGATCTCGTGTATATTAACATTCAATGGATCGAGCTCAACTTGTACAAACAAAACTTCAGGTCGAAGTAGGCGGGACCAATGCTCATCGAAAAATGCCCTCATTTCCCTAATAAATACAAATTGTGATCTTCTCAAAGAACATGCATAAATGTTTAAATATGTTTTGCTGTTAGAATGCGGAATCTGCGGGGAAGTGTAGGCATGCATTCGTGCTTCTTGATATAAAACATTGTTAGCTACAAATTTTGGCAAACCGAGACAATTCCGGAATTGCCTCCCGCTCTAGAAGAACCAGGCGGTTAATTTTGTACGCAGGCCCACCAGATAATAGCACGCACCCAAATTCCAATATTGGACGAACGTACATACGATAAATCATCATTAAAGTGTCTCTGCGTAGCCCAGAGCGATGTCGGCCAAGTTTCCTTATCATGCCAACAGCGCGTGCCGCCCTAGATTTAACATGATCAATGTGATTTCGCCAGCTCAGGTTTGTGTCGTATATTACACCGAGATATTTGGTAAAGTCAACTTGCAGAATAATTTCCTTATGGTATTGGAGAGAGATATTAATTGGTACATTCAATGGAAACACAATTAAGGCGCTTTTGTTGACATTGAGCGACATTCGAATATTCGCAAACCAGGCTTCAAGTGTTTCCAAGTATGACTGCAGTGTACTCTGTCATGAGTGAATATCACTCGCAGGACGCAAAGAATGCTATGTCGTCTGCATAGACATATACTTGTACACTATCGCACAATGGGATTGAACTTAGTAAAATGTTAAACAAAATAGGAGAAAGGACAGATCCCTGGGGAACTCCTCTTTCTCGTTTGACTATATTTTTGTGTCACCAAGCCATACGCTGGTCATCCGGGTGACTGATGGTCAGATGGTGCTCCCACTGCTCAACGGAGGTTTGGGAGATGGGTGGTAGGGGTTTGGCGTGTGGGCATTCGCACACCATATGTGATAGTGTACAGGGTGCTGTGCAGAGCTTGAATTTGTGGCCGTATTGTATAAGGTATATGGCGTGTAGGAGGCTTTCGTGTCGTTATGTGTTGGTCTGTAGTTGCCTGAGCGTAAAAACTTCTCGCGTCAGAGGGGGGGACGAAAACGTATACTGTCCGCTGTTTGGACGGTAGTGACTTACAATGTATGTGCAGCGCGGTGGTAGAGGGTCTAATGAATCCACTGGGATGTGGTCGCATGGGTACAGGGCAGCTCAGTGTGCGTGCTCGTGGTCCGAGGCGTGCGCCTGCATGTTGCCCTCCAGGGATGCCTGTCCTACAGAGCAGACCAGGTGTATGTCTGTAATAACCTTGTTTCGTAAAATGCGAGGTGCGGGGGATGTGAGTATACCGAAGTTGGAAGTGTCGAGACAGCTTCGGAGTCTGAGAGTGTAGTTGTGGGCTACTGTGTAGAGGTGATTGGGAGTGCGAACGGTATGTCAGCGTCCTCAGCATTTGTGAAGTTCAGTGCGCGTATTGTCCCGGCAGCTGTTTCTCGGCCATGCTGGTTAAGAGCACGCATGATTGGTATAGCGGGTTGCATCACTGTAAATGACTGTGTCTTTCGTGTTTGTGCAGGCCCGTTTCTGGATCTTAAAGCATGCTTTCCGTCTCCCCATGTTGTGCACTGGGTGCATCTTACTGGGGATGAGGGCAGCTAGTAGGTTGTCTCGGATGGCGAGTCGGATGGAGTGTATTGCGTCTGCATGGGCAATGGCGGAGTACCTCAGGGGTGAGTCGAACTTGTTCGAATTGGCTGGCTCGGTGCGCGTCCTCCGTTTACTCCGACGTGTTATGTAAGCCTAGTTTGAGAAGTCTGTCGGTAGCTGTTGTAGATGGTAGACCAAGGGCGACCTTGTAAGCGTTCCTAAAGAGCATGTTTAGTTGGGATGGGAGTGTTGTTGAGGATCAGTTCGGGGTCTGGCGTCCATGGTGATGACCAGCGCGCGTGCGTTTTCTGAGCTTGAGAATTTCAGACTTCTTCGCTGAGCAGGAAAGGCCGCGTGATCGAAAGTATCACTCGGTGACGTCCAACGCCACCTGGACAGCAGCTTTTTGTACTCCAGAAGAAGCCCTATTCACCCAAATTGTGATCTGATCTGGGTATATAGCATGGCCAATGACCGAAATGTTGTTTAGTAGCGGCGGGAGTTCGCACATGGCGATGTTGAAGAGAAGCGGAGAGATGACCGATCTCTGTGGCGTGCCTTTCGTCCGAGCGGGGAAGGGGTCAGTTTTCAGTTTCGTAAGCGTACGGTAGCGTTGCTGTTTGTAAAAAAGCCTTTAATGTAGTTGTATGCGCGTTCGCCACGGGCGGTGGACTGCAAGTTGTGTAGTGTGACTGCATGCGAGACATTGTCAAAAGCTATTTCCCATCTAGCGAGAGTATGGTGCTTATGACAAGGCTGTTGAGGCGGTCAATGATTTCCTCCTCGAGTTGAAGAAGGGTATCCTGTGTTGATATGTGTTGGCAGAAGTCATACATACTGTGGGACAGGTATGCATGCTCTTCGGGGTATGGTGCGAGGTGGTTGTGGGCCAGTGCACGATTTAAGCGACATGGATTGTAAGTTTTGAATGGTGAGAGGTTTCCCTGTATTCGGGATCATTGTGACCAGGGCATGTTTCCAGTGCTTAGGGGCGATGCCCGTTTCTAAGAAATCTAAGAGCTGCGTGATGGGCACTATCGTGGATGCTCCGCAGAGTTTTGATGGTAATGAGATCTTTTCCTAGGGTGGTGCTACGAGTAAGTTTGCCAAGTGCCACGATCGTTCGGCTCTACTGAAAGGGTTGTCAATGGTGCGGTCGGGGGCGAAATTGTAGGGCAGTAGGTTGGTGGAGTGTGTTGGGAGATTCTGTTGAATTGTTTTATTTTCGCAGCTTCGAGGCCGGGCTGCCATCTCTCCACCGGGATTGGTGTAAATGTATTTTTGCATCAAGTGGCATTGGGGCTTGCCGCCATCTGGGCGAGCTATGAGGTTTCGGTAGAGAGCGTAAGTTTTCGGCGTGCTGAGTGCGCCTTTCTTTATCTGATAGCAACATTGATTCCAATTCTGCCAGCCAAGCTCTTCGGCTTATTCCTTGGCTTCCTGTGAGAGGTGGGCAATAAGAATTTTGAGTTTACGATTTCGTTTCTGCTTTCGGATACATCTGACACCCTGACGGGCCTCCCAGGGTTGGAGTAGGCGGGGGTCTGTTTCCGGATTGTTTGTAGTGAGTGTGATCATTTTGGTCGTTGTCGCGACGAGTTTTTCTGTTCAGTTTTCAAAGTTCAAGATATCTGTGGGCGGGGATTCCTCGCAGATGGACGTCCAGTCTGTATCCTGGGCTCGACCGATTTTAACGTTTGTTATAGCGTGTGAACCGGTAATCGCGATGATGCGGTGGTAGTGTGTAGTGTGTTGGTGGTCTCGATGAGATCAGAGATAGTGTCCCTCGAGACGCTACTGCCCATTCTGGTTGGTGCGTTGGGTGTGTTCCACAGTGCGAGCGATGTGATTGCGCTGTATCGTGCAAGTGGTTGCATTTCTTGTTACTAGCGGGATAACCTCAGGCCACGTGTTTGACATTGAAATCTCTGACCACAAGTAGGCGGTCGTTTTGGGCTATCGGGCCTACGGATCGCATCAGACGATCAAAGTCGCCGAGTGCATCCACGATGGGGCTACAAACGTTTAATATGAAGACGCTCGGTGAGTCGGTGTGGTTGGTCAGGTCGGAATGAGTTCCACGAAAGTTTGTTATACAGTCGAACTGAAGGGGATCATCTGAAGGGATCACAAAAAAGTTCGATATATAGGTAATTAGATATAAAAAATAATACACCCTGAGGCAAACGGCGGCTTACCGATTGGTACGTCCGACGGCCACTAGGTTACTGCACGCCACTCGGAGAAAATATAAAGCAAGCACACTTTATTTACCTGCAAAAAATTGATGTATCACTTTCAGCTTCATTGCAAAGTCCGAGTTGGTTCTTTTCTTTACACTTTCAGCGGCCATCGCTTGCGGAAAATGAACTCACGAATATGCACTCAACACACACGACGATGCCACGAAAATCGGAAAGAAGGAATCTTGACGTTCCAGGTGACACGCCGGCTAGCCGGATAGCTCGGTGGGGTGCAACTCACTGCACACACGACCCACGCGACGCAACTGCACATCCTCTTCTCCTCCAACCAGGTGCCAGAAGACCTCAATGTGCGCAAAGAAGTGCACTTTGAGGTCTTCGGCGTGCCACCACGTTCGATATATTGAATGTGCTGGTGAACGGTCGTTCTATATACGCGTGCACCAGCCCTATACAATCGCATGGAATTTTCAAGGGGATGCTACAGCTGTTCGATACACACAATATTTCGTTATATAAGACCAGGATGACCATGCAACTGTATGCGCCGATTTATGGGGTGCAGCTGCGCTGCGTGCATGTTGCCAACCGGTGTGGTCATGCGTTTATTGCTGGTTGTGGCATTTTTTATAGCGATTAGCATTCTTTTCGAACATGACACTCTTTCCGGTATCTATATCTGTGCCTCTCTCTAACCGTTTTCCCGACCCAGTGACCCAAGTATCCTGCTGAGTGGGCCACTAGTATATCCATGTGCTCGTGATGCCGTCGTGGTCGTTTCATGGTCGTCATTCCAGCTTAGTCATCCCATTCTCATCATGTCGTCGTCGTCATCACGCCATCGTCATCATGTCATGGTCTTCATGATGGTCTTCATCGTTGTACTGTCGTCATCATTTCAGAATCGTCATTGAGACGTCATCATACAGCCGCCATTATGCATTCGTTGTCGTACCGTCATCGTTATGCCGTCGTGGTCGTTACATAGTTTTCTTTCCCGCTACGTCATTCGGTTCTCGTCATACCGTCGTCGTTACGTCGTCTTCCATGTTAATCGCATTACCGTCAACAGTCATCGTGAGATGGGTTCTGGTGGACCTTTTGTGTAATTATGGAGTTAAAACGCGATACGACAAGTCGAAGCATTCTAATGGTCAATAGACGGCTTCAAAAAAACAACGCTCAAGCACTCCGTACAGATGGTTAACCAGCGAAGCTGAAACGTGCGTACCCGGTGTTTATGACTGGGTTAATCACCACGGTTCATTAACGTACTTCTCAATTATTGGTTACGTCTTCGTGTTTCTTAATGAAGTTACACGTACGTTCGGCTGCGACGGAGAGAACGACATCACTGACGGTATGCCTGCAGTCCGCCGTTGCCGCTTGCGTTCGATGTCTCGAGTTTGCTCTGCGGCGTGGTTATCAGCATTCGCCCACCACTGCCGCTTGCGATTCTTTGAAAAAAAATTGCTTCAAAATTAAATGTGTCCGTTACCTAAGACAATGAATGGCTCATACCCCCTTAAGCAATTGCTTATACCCCCCTAAACCCGGTCTCTCCATTACGGCGACAGAAGAGAAGTGAAATTACACGCTCGAATGATGAGCGGCAACTGTGCCAGCTGTGGAACAAGACGACGATGAAGGCGGGAGCTGTGGCACGAGCGCTTGCCGAGCACGGGCGCTACCCGAGGGGCGCCAACGAGCCAGCTGCGGAAGACGACGACGCTCAAGCCAATGCGGATGATGCTGATAGTTTTCTGTACACAGGCGACGGACAGACGCTTTTAACAGCGGAGCTGTTTAAGCTCTTGGTCAGGCCGCGTAGCGCGAACGAAAATTGTGCTCCGATCCTGGAGGTTGTGCAGAAAGGCACCAAGTGCAATGGCACATACCCCTGTGATCCAGCGAAGCTGTTTAAGCTCGAGGATGGTCCGTCGAGTGTACGCCGCAAAACCTCCGCCTGGCGATGACGTCAACGTGCACCGACTAGCAACGCTTCGCCCCAGCTGCGCCGACCGCGCCGAGCCTCGCCACAGCTGTGTGAGCCGTGACGTCATCACGCGCACCGCATCGCTTCGCCTTAGCTTTGCCGAGCCACGACGTCGCCGCGCCGTGCGGAGTGGTTGCCGCGGCTGTTCAGACACGGAGCTAAGCCGTAACGTGACTGCGCCGACCCACGGGATATATAGCTCCGCGTCGCCGCCGCGGCGACTCCAAAGCACCGAGCACATCGCCGCGAAGATGGGGCGGCCGAAGAAGAGCGTCACTCGCGAAGAGGCGCGGCGCGAAAGCCGCCGCGCCGCTACTCGAAAGCGAGTGAGACGACTTCGGTCCGATCCCGAGTATCGCGCCGCCGAAGCGGCAGCGAAACGTTGGTGATTCGCAGAAGATTTTAAGTTACGGGCCCTCAAAACCGAGCAAAAGCGTTTGAGCTACCAGAAGCGTCCAGATACTTTTTAATGACCGAGTGTTCGTTGCTTTTTGGGTTGTCGATGATTCCGGGGTGATCTTGCGCAAGACGTGGCCGTGTCTCGAACCGAGATAAAGGTAGGTGGGGTCGCCAGCTTCGCTGTTTGCCCAGTCTTCGCACCACTATAGTTTGAAGTTTCCCCTAATTTTTTTTCGTTTCGCCTAGCCATATAAAGCTTCGCTTTGAAAAGTGAGCGCCCCTTGTAACGGAAAGGGTATTTATGGGAACTTTGAGGGTCAATTTCACTTTTAGAAGCCATATGCTGCGTGACAAGACACCGAGGCCGCCGCGGGGTGCCGTAAAATCCCAGGGGGCACTGCAAAAATGGTGCTAAAAAGCGCCCTCAATCCGAAACTGGGTAGTACCAAGCTCGGTCGTCTGCTTCGGGAAGCACGTTTACAATATGGGCCCGCCACTTTCGGTTGTGTTGTACTACGGCTTGCAGCGAATATCGGGCGCGGAAGATTTTTCCATGGGTGGCATGCTGCGTAAAGGCAAGAAATTATGCAACGCCGAATACGTGTACGCCGTTGAAGAAATAAGCGGCGAAGTTTTCGCGCGGTGTCAATCGCAAGTGAAGCGAGTCACGCACGTGCGAAGTTGAACTTCAGGTAAGGTTTGCACGCTGCTAGATTCAGGCGCACAAACGCGAGGAAATGCTTTCTATAAATGAATTCACAGCAGCGATAAGCAGACATGTGTACGGAACTGCTCGAGCGCACGACGGTACGCGCCGCGACGGCAGCGGTCTTTCAGCATGCCGCGATGTACGAACTGCTCGAGCGCACGATCGTACACGCCGCGACGGCAGCGGTCTTTCGACATGCCGGGAAACGGCGGGTCTCCTGCAATCTTTGTTAACTGCATGCCGCTAGGCAAGTAGTTATGCCTGCGCTGTAGTAGTGGCCATCTGTCTAACACTTGATAAATAAGCTCGCAGTAACGTACGTACGTGCCAATCGCGCTGCAGCACGCGCTCGTGTACTGCTCGCTTGATGTAGCTTTTAATGACAGCGCTCGAACATCGATGTGCTGTAATCAATACTACCTTGCTGTGCTGCCTCAACGTGCTGGCTTGAGGTTAAGGATGAGCACATTCAACTCTCTAACCTGTGCTGCTCGTAGTGGGGTAGTGAATTGTCACCGAATCAGCCCAACCATTCGTGGTCATTTGCACACACCTGGTCACTTAAACACTTCGCACAGGTCGAATTGTTAATTGTCGCCGTGGCCGGGTCTTGAATCGTGAATCACCAACCATGCCTGCTGCTATGTCGGTCGTCCATTTTGCTTACCCAGCGCGACGAACTGCAGTTATCCAGCGCGCGCCCGACGCTCCGCAGCGTGAGGCCTCTAAGGAAAACGGTAGAATCTGATGTTGGGATTCAGGCCTTCTTGTTCATAGCAGCCCACGACGCAGCAGTAACGACGGTGACGCTTTTTCGAGGCTGAGCTAGGTCTCGCCGGATCGGCGTCGCCGATGTCTTCTGCTTCCAGCATTACGTCCCACGGCACACGGAGAGTCCGTTTTCGTAAAACTATAGGCTGCGGCCAGCTCGCAGCCTGGTCGCCATGGTCTGTGAGAAGTGACGAGCGTTTTCGCACTCGAAACAGGGCAGAAAAAAGTGCGAATCGACGCAAAACGCGGGCTATAAACGTGCTTCGCCACAGCCAGGGCTCAATACTATCCAAGCTGGTACTACCCAGATGACGTTTTTCGCCGCCACCAGGTGCCGCTACTATACCTCAAACTCCAGCGCAAGACGCCCATAGACCTACACCATGTTTGTAAACAGCGGTAGGCGCCGTCGATATATTTTAGGCCCTATAGCGACGTCGCGTAGGCTCCGCCCACGTTCGCCGCCACCGCTTGCACACGCGGTTGGCGCATTTTCTTTAATGGGTGGGGGAGCTAAAACCACGAATTCATTATGAAGCACACAGTAATGGGGGCGCCGGATTAAGTTTGAATACGTGAGATTCTTTAATGTGCACCCAGTGCACATTCTTGCATCTCGCCCCCATCGGGATACGGCCGAACGAGACGCTAGGCCTAGCTCGTTGACCGCCGCAGTGACGGCCGACAGCGCTTGCGACCTGGCCTGCTGCTCATCATTGTGCGCTTATTTTTGACAACACGATTAACGTGGGCTTAAATGAATCGGTTTTGTCGGTGTCGTTGGTGCGAATAACAAACGAAACGTAGTACTTGCAAGCCAGCCGAGCCACCTCGCTGAGACGGTCGGTGCTTCGGTTTCCGTCTGCGAGACGAAATGCCGTCGGGTCGTTGCTCCGGATGGCGCCAGTGGTTTAGTACAGGGCGCTGCTTTAGGAAACACGCGCAAATTTGAGATAGTTTTTCTATTAGGTACTATTTTATGTTAAAAACAAGCTGTAGCCGATTTCTACGTCGCCGTGAGCGGCGATAGAAGCGATCGCCTCGGTGATGGGACCGCCAAGGTACCGGCCCTACGGCGACGCCGCCTGTGTAGGCCCGCGCAATGTGAGCTAGCTGCTGTACGCGGCCGTCCGATCGCTCCGACTGTGTACTAACACTGTACATTTTGTTTCGCGCTCGAAATTTAACTGATACGTTTAGGCGCGTTTATGACTTCTACACTGCAATAAACGCAGCTGTGACCCTGCTGCCTGCGTATGTGAACGTGTGACAGGATATTTACACTGCTGGTGGCTCAACTCTTTGAGATGAAAACAAATTCGAATGTGACGTGTTTTGTGGGGCATCTGCTCGCTCGACCTACATTCAAGGCTAATCCTAATCTAGCTTTCCCACAGTGCGGCAAGCAATTATAATGGCACGCTGATAACGATCCTAAGATCGTATATGATCCTATATAAGATCATAACGATCCTAAGATCGGCTAATGCACGCCAATCAAAATAAAAGAGAAGCTTAACGGTTACTAAATGTTTTGCGCATAATGGATGATCTGGTATCATAATCCAACTTTCGCTTTTTACCGCGGCGGCCCATTGCTTGCGACGATTTTCATCAACAGGAAACCTATGAAAACTTTAGTCTCTTGCGTATTTCGACGCAACTCAGCCATCCACATACTGCGTTTCTTTCATTGTAAAATCATAGAATAAAGACCTCACAGATGGAACCGCACAACCACCCGCGAAACCCAGCAGCTGCTGTGGTAGGCGCGACACGGGCGGCGGCTCGGCGGCGGAGTGCCTACCAAGCGAAACTAAACTCCGACCGCACTTTCGTGACGTAGCGCCGTGGTGTAGGTAAACTAAATTCGACGACAGCGCCACCGCATTTTCGTGACGTAGCGCCGTGGTGACGGTTTCAGTGTTTACAAACAAACCTCGCTTGCCGCTGATTGGATGCCCCATCGGAACTTCCGGCAGGAGGGCTAGAAGAACTTTCGGCTATGTTGTTTGAAGGCATGCGCGACGTGAGGCCGGCGTGTCGATGTTTGCACTGCTTGGTGGAATCTGTGATGAGCTGATCCTACATCAGGAATATTGTCGAGATGACGAGCGACTACATTAGGGCGCTTAGCACCGAAGCAAAAGATCGGTATCACCAAAAGCTGATGTTTAGAGGCGGAGAGCTGCCCGATCCGCTGGACGATGATGTCGTGCGATTTTCGTTTTCGCCGGGCTCCAAACACCTTCCCTCAGTTACAACCCCGGAGCAACAAGCGGGGCATATTATTGAGGACATGCAATGAACGCAGACTGTTGTCTTCAAAGCAGGTAATGGGACTGCCGAAAACTAGAAACATTTTAATGGCACTTTTTTCTTCTTTCAGGGGTGTTACGTGCCAAAACCAATTCTGATTAGAGAGGCTCGCCGTAGTGGAGGGTTCTGGATTAATTTTGACCACCTGGGGTTCTTTAACGTGCCCTACAACGCAAGCACACGGGCGTTTTTGCATTTCGCAATGGCACGTTTATTGCTGCAAGATGGAGGATGAAGTGGTAAGCTGTGCATGTGTACATGCACATGTTTTCTGCGTCATATGCCTCGTTTCTGCTTTTCAATATGCGTTCACAAATAACAGTACATTCTCAAAAGTAATTTACTGCAAGAAGCCTAGGTCGACTGAAATGGGACTAACTTAAATGCTCACGAATTTACCACGCTTCTAACAAAATGAAACCTGTAGTGTCGGGCACGAGATTGCAATCCATAATTGGCCTCCGTTAATTGGTAAATGCTTTTAGAATGTGGCCGAAACTTCCTACATGTATGCATGGAAATCGCTAACTTTTCTTCGATTCTGCTCTGCGATACCAATACGAATGCTCACATGCCGCCGCGGTGGGTCAGCGGTTACGGTGCCCGGTTGCTGGCCCTAAAGGCGCTGTTTGGGCCCCGGCGAAATGCTAGAGGTCCGCGTACTGTGCGATGTCAGTGCACGTTAAAGAACCACAGGTGGTCGAAATTATCCGGAGCCCTCCATTGCGGCGTCGGTTATAGCCTGAGTCGCTTTGGGACGTTAACAATGTAAACCAATGCGCACATGTACCTAGGTAGTAAAGCTGCAGAAGTGCACTTGTGCCCCAGATACGAAAAACCTTAAAATAAAACGGCGGCAGCATGGCACCCGCTAAACAACAACTTTAACGCATGTTCCTAGCATGGCAATCCACGCCGAAAGTGGACGAGCGTGCAAACTCGGGGCGAGAGTCTAGCTGCTCTCGCTTGAGTTACACGACATACGGCCAGAACAATCGTGCAGTAGCACTTTTATTATTCAGCATTATAGCAGTCCGGCTACTCCACGTAGTAACGTACCTTGGATAAAGTGAGCAGAGCAAATCTGAGAGCTCTTGGTAGGCTCCCAGATTTGAAAAACACCGTTGACGAGTAAACGTAATGAAAACAGTCGATGCTCCAAGAGCTACTCGCCGTCACGCAACACACTGAATGCCACAAGTCGCACTTATATCGATATACCCGAAAAATAACACAAAATATGCGCAGGACGAGCGCGCGACCGAAAAAATACCAGCAAAAACGAACAAAAGTACAGTGTACTAGAACACTGTAAGCAAAAGGAACCACTACCGGAAGTTTCCTAAGGGCGCCGGATGCCGGCGCACAGCGTTGCCAGAGCGCGGTGGCGCTGGATGAAGCGGTCTATCTACTCTTTCCTCCGCTGTCTTCTCTTAAAGCGCTTGTCTTTTTTTTTTTTTTTTTTACTTTTTGCTTGCGAAAGCAAGTCGACGGTGGCGCCCATAGAAAGTCCCCGTTGAAGCTTTCAGGCCGGGCGCGGCCTCCGCTGGCGACTGCGCAGAGCGACTTTCAACAGGGCTCTGAGGCGGAAAAAAATATAGGCAAGAGCTGGTGACACGCAATATATATATATATATATATATATATATATATATATATATAAAGAAGCATGGAGGTAAAAATACTACGAGGGAGTGTCACCTGATTCCGCTAGCCTCGGCAAGCCAACCTCCTCTCAAGCCGCCCCTCCCTCTCTCAGGAGCCCCGTGCGCGGTGCCTTTTGGGTAGGAATAGGCCCACAAGGTTGCCGGAGCATTCGTGATTGTTTGGTACGTGGTAACTTTTAGTGGCCCGTGCCGTCACATCCTTGGAGGCCCGTATGCTGGTGGTGGTTTTATGCAACTGCGCGCGTCGTTCTTCGCTTCAAATGCGATGCCTTGAAACGTGGAGCATGACTGGGGCGCCTGACTCATGAAGGCAGAAAATTTTGAAGGCGTCACTTGCGCTTACCGCCGCGGTTAGTGGAGTTGCCAGCGCTCGCGGCTTGAAACCCGTCCAGACGCCCGAGTATGGGTATATTTTTCCCACGTACTCAAGTTTCATCATATCAGCCGTTGTGCACCTTAAGCTGTGGCGCGTACTATCTTGCTAATTTTTCGTCCCGCTGTCTTGCACTTAGAAAGAAACGAGATGTTTGAGGGACATTTTTTTTGTCGCATTTTCGCTTAGTAAAAGGCTGGTGTGCGTGTTTTATTTTGAGAGAAATAATTTTTGGCACGCTGTCTTGCACCTAGGAAGAAACGAGATGTTTTGAAGGACACTTTTTTGTCGCATTTTCGCTTAATAAAAGGCTCTCGTGGGCGTGTTTCATTTTGAGAGAAATAAATAGCATTAGCCTGCATTCTAAACGCCGAAGTGATCGCCGTTTATTCAGATTTGCGTGCACTATTTTGCAAGATTGTGTGGTGTGACGATGCTGTTGAGACGCGCCTCGGGGTCCATTTGCGTTATATAATAAAGCAAATGGACGGAATTTGTGCATTATCTTGAGTTTATTCAGCTGTTTTCGAATGCGAGTATAGCTCCACAGCATAATTATGTCCTAGGATCAAACACTGCCAGGGGGACCCTTCTTCCTCTGCTAGTGTGAACCGGCATGAAAACTGAATACATAGCGGCAAGGGAAAAATTGCAGCATTCATTTGCACTTGTGGATTCATTATGTTGCTGGTGTAGTTGTACTATGGAAAGCACATTTTTATGACAACAATAATTGTTTCATTCTTTATTCAATGTTTATTGCACCTATAGACCGTTTTTTCATGGGCGCCACCATTGCGTAGGCAGTGGCGCCATCTGTGGGCAGTTGCTGGCTTGGGCGAACGCCCGTGTTGTATGCTATGGTGTACGATCGGCGGCAGTTTCTGGTGGATTTTTTTCGCACTCGCACGGTCTGTTTAGCGTGAAATGGCGTCTTCTACGTGGGGAACGGTCCTGCGAGGCGTAGTGAAGGAATTTAAGTCTGAAGTAATTAAGCGGCTGCAGTTTCTCGTGGCGTTAGGGCGATTGTTTGAGCTGCTTACAATTAGCCTCGGATATGAGTTAGGTATTTCTGAAAATTCGTTTCATGAATGTTACGTTACTGCAGCATTCTCAGCACTGTAATTCTAAGCTCTGGTTTAGCTGCAACTAGAAGGTACGATCCATTTGACGATCCTTACAGCGTGGGTACCGTTCTGCTGGAGAATAAGTCGTGCTGTTTACTTTGACAAGCGTTCAAGTTGTTATCTGTAGATACATTGGCCTTGTTTGCTGGGCAAGGTTTCCGCCCACAAATAAAATAGTTTGGTTAATAATAACCGCATACCGTACAGTGTGAATCATACTTTTCGAGTGGTCGAACGACCAGCTGCAGACTGCGAGAGCGTCCGAGGCAGTACTAAATGCTCTGTTATAGATCTGTTTGTTCTATATAGCGCATGTTCCAAGTGGTTCAACCATGCGGCACGACCATGCGAAGTCTTATTGCGTCGTTATCCCGTGTTCTGTTTTATTTTGCCGCAAAAGGAGGACATATAAACTCTTTTTTTTTTTCAGTCTCGTAAGTTCAGTCATCTACGACGCATTCACCCATCTTACGGAAATGGAGTCCTTAGAAATAGCTGTTGGATTCTCTTTATGCGGGCCCCTTTGTATATTGTATCTTACATGACAAAAAGGCAATGCCGATCAAAGCACGAAGCTTGTGTGTATCATGTTGGTTTGCCAACCACAGTGCTCGCTGTGTTGAGCAAAGCCTTCGGTCTCTTGCAGGAGGCTAACGCAGAGATAGTGATTTGAAGTGTACTAGAATTAAAAATGCGTGAGAACGATGCCGGTGGCTGATGCAAATGTTTTACAACTCTTCGTCGAGTGAAAAGCGATACATCCAACATAGTTTACAACACATACACACACCGCGTCGCATTTTTTGCACATCCAAGAGAAATTTCCAGATACTGTAGCTACTGCTGCACCTAAAGGATACACAGTGGTTGTTCGACGACCTCGTAAGAACTGACATCCCGTAAATTGCACTCAGAACTAGCTAAAACACCTCCACATCGTTCCGCGGTGCGAGACCGGCAACACATTCAAGCCGCGCCGCGCCGGCTCGCACAAGCCAGAGAGGAGGAAAGGCTCGTCGCGCGCCCTTTCCTCCTCGCCCGATGAAAAGGTCTATAGAAGCCAGCATATTTCACACAAATACAGAAGGAAGCCACACTTATAATTTAAATGAAGTACATTGCAAAGATAATACACAAAAGAAAATTATAAACAGCAAGTAGGAAAACTTATTGTGCCACTGTTTTTCGGTATCAGTATTAGCATACTTGTATGCCACAGGGCATTTGTATAATAATGTTATACAACGTAAACTATATCATACGTAGTATTGATAACTTTAATAAAACTGGTCAATGGGATCAGCTATTCTTGAATGTAGCTGCAGTTTGCTTACAATGCCTTGCATGCAACGCCTTCAATACAGGGCTATAATTTTATAATATTTATATCTGCGCGGTCCTCACAAATATCGAAAGGCTTCGGTGATTGTCCTTGTCAGAAAAGTAAGCAATACATATGCAGAAATCGAAAAAAAAGAGTGGTAGTTCACAAAGTCAAAGTTGAAAGATTTGATGTGAGGTCAGACCCACAAACTAAGTATGTCAACATTAAAATACAATGCGCTTTGCTGCAAGTAAAATGTACAACAAAGCTTATGTTGTATCACATACCTACAAAAACGTTAGCACCGTCGAAGCTGAGCCAACACACCGCAAAATTAGGACGCGACGGCTCTATTACGTTGTGAACCTCAAATGAATGAATATTTCACGGTATTTAAAACACTCATTGAGTGGTATACACCAAATGTTTGTGGTTACAGTGAATCTGGCACCATAAAAGGCTATTGTAAAGCAAGTGAACAGAGTGAGCACATTAAATTATTTTAATATTAAAACCAACGGGATTCCAGGTGACAGTGGCAAATTTCTACAAAGGTCAGGTAAAAGACATACAGGATAAACATAAAAAAACATTGTCATCTTCAAGATTATACTTAGCTCACACATAATCTATTGAGAGCATTCACAGCATGCCCATGTCATCACACAGTTTGCTCTAGTGAAAGGTAGGCCAGCTAACCTACCGTCATTGTCCACACTGTTTAGCTTGGGCTGAACAGAACAATTGTTTAAGCATAATTTGCATGCAGGTGATTCAAGCTACAGCATTCACCAACACAACAAACATCTACTTGCAGAACTTCCAATAAGGTATCACATTTTCCCCCTATGAAAGTTTGACATCTGCATACAACGCTCTTGAACAATATATGCACTTTACAAAGTCACTCAAAAAACAAATGCCTTAACATAAAACCTGGTGGGACAGCTGAAGTTGATGGATAAATGAATTAATTGTGTGGGCCATCATGAACATAATTCACCCACGAGAAAACTTGTGTAGCAAATCTTCCGGTACTGCGAGCCACAGGCACCCAAGCTCAGACACCCTGCTTGGGTCAGCAGAGTAATCATGATCCTGTAAAATTGCTTCTGTGAGTGTTTCGCTGGCTGCAGGGCTTCTCTGGGGTCAGGGAGGTTAATTACATCGATGGAGCATGGTTTTTTAAAAGGAGTGTACAAAGAGAATTTTGATGTGTTCCAATAGAAAGCAATTTCCGCCATCAATGTCCTTGACGTCATTCCGAACTATCAGACGCTTCAATGCTGCTGCAAACTGCTTTGCTGTTGGGTTGTCATTGCAGCCCCCAAATGATTTTATTGCAGCAAAAGTAACTCAAGGTGGTCCTGACTGAGCTTGGAAGTCGAAAGATATGCCAATAGGCCATTTTCTGTAACCAAGTGGTTGTATAGACTGTTGTCTAAGCACACTACAAAGTGAATGAAGCCTGTCTTTTGGTTGGTCCCTATCATTAGTTTACCAGCTGCAGACTCCCTAAGCGAGCAAAAGTAGGCCATCAGTTCTTTGACATACGCAGTGACAGGAGCCACATTTTCAGGACACAGCGGTCTTTTCTATTCTTCTTGCCTTGGATGTCTTGAACTTAAAATGTCAAATGCGTTGTTGACATGTCTGATAAACTATTTTGTTGGCAAGGAATTTCAAAATTTTGAATTTTTTTAGCTCTGCAGTCACTGAGAGCATCTGCTACCGATTGACTAAACGTTTGAGCCAACAATTAGACTTTCATGGGCTGCTTTTTCGAGGTAATATGTGCTTGTCTAAGTTTGTTTGCCAAATGTAGGCCCTCTGTGTACTAGATTTCATGCAGCTCATCAATGTGTTTCAACAATATAAACTGTTTGTTCGTATCACAATAGCATTTTTATCAAACAGGGTGTGCCGCAGTAGCTTCAACATGTGACAGGGATCCAACATGGCAAAGAGATTTTTTTTGTCACTGGATGCGGAAAAGAAGCATCCAGCTCAGTCAGGTCCATCGTGCAGCCAAGGCTGTGCAGCAATGACAAATTCGCTGCGGCGCCATCGCAGGTCAGACGCACGCACAATGTGTGCACCTTTTTCGTTAGTCAAGCTAGCAGCTTGCAGCACCAAATTGCGCCTCTGCTCCCCACCAAGGCCATGCACTAGAAAGTAGCCAAACGGCAGCTTCCATCTGCCATTGATTGCAACAAGCATTAAAACAAATGCATCTTCGGCAACTGGACATTTGTCATCATTTAGATGACAAATGTCAACATTTCCATGGAAGCATTTTCTTTTTCCATCCCCCACCACTTATCTGAATGGCCATCTTGGCCATCTGAATGGCCATACAATGAGGAGGGACTGCCTACTGCAACATAACTTGAAATTGCTGACCGTGCAAACGAAACACCAGATGCACAGTTGAAGCTAAAACATAGGACTAATAGCGACAACATTGGCTTCATTTAAAATTTAAGCACAATGATGAACAGCAAGCAGGACATCGTTAGGGAGATCAGTGGCTGTGGCTATATACTGTATTTTTTATCTACTGTCCCAAAAAATGTTCATAAAGCTTAACAGCTCAGTTGGCATGTTATAAATTTTATTACTATAGTAAATGTTGGAGCCTAGCAAGGGTGTTAATTATGTGTGTAATGAGAGGACATGGCTGAAGTATATTTCAGAGAAGGAGTGTGTTTTCCTTATTCCAACTTTACTGAAAAAAGGTAGTTTTTCATCTTACATAACACTGCTTTACTGCAGTTTGTTTTATTTTCCTTATCTTGTACTTATCCTAGATTGACTAAAATGAGGTTATGATGTAGCATATGTGGCTTTCATTCATTAGCACTTGGTTTTGCCAGTGTTAACAATGAAATTTGAACGCAGTATGCTCGTCACCTTTGTCAAAAAAGGGCTCTAATGTGGCCAATGATAGGTTGAACAGATCAATCTTTCTCTTCATTCTGAGCATTACTAATAGATCTTTTAAATCTGTCGAAATCATCTTACAAAAAGTTGTATGACAGTCTCATATGCATTTTGAAACTGAAATAATTACTTTAAAGGTGAAATCCAAAATATATCTTACAGGGAAGCACCAGATTTTTGCAAAGCAGATCAGAACATTAATGAACGAAGGCACACATGTGAGAAAATGTCTTAAGCAAGCTCTGTGATCATTACGACAATCAAACATGCCAGGACATGTTGGATTTCGGAAGGCTGATCAACGATGTCTGAATCAGTCAACGACGCGCTAGCACATGTAGTAGTACCCTCGGCTAGCACATCAGACAAGCCCTCAGAGATGTCCATATCCATTGTGGCTTGAGATAGACCTGCCTGAATATAAGAAAAGAATATTTCACTTCAGGAATAATGGGGGATATCTACCATAGACATGAAAAAGGTATGATCAAACTGGAAACATGCATTATGGCTGCATACAGCTGTGCATCAACTTACTGGCTCAACTTGATGCTGTTATGTTCCCGTGGATGTAGCTGCTTCACTTTAAGGTTGACTCATTGCTGTGGCATTGTCCTTTGCAAGCGTCTGCAGTTAAAGAATAACCCACCAGATAGTTTTAAGGTCCAACAATAACATTTGCTGTGGAATGCAACCTTTGCAGAGTCATGCCAAAGACCTCGCATCATCTGCGCATGCTTTCCCTACACACCGCTTCTTCTTTTGTAGAAAACTATGTTTGATCTAAGTGTGCTTGTAAAAAACACATACAGCTAATTGAATCTCTGGGAAAATGGAGCTGTAGTAACTTCGCAGTGCATGTTTCACACAAAAATATCCTTGATATAGCTGTAACACAAACATAATGTAATTTAATGCCCCCTCTGTAATGCTTTCAGGCCTTCAGGGTACTACTAATAAATGAATGAAAATGATGTTCACTCCTGTAATTTAAAGTAAAACTGCGTTATTTCATCTCAACTGTCATTTACCTGTTGTTTAAAATATGTCAACCAACATAATATCTTCTGAAAATAAAAAGAAAATGATATTTAGCCTCAACATGGGGAGTGATTGAACTTTGCAACATGATGTTTGAACTTTGCACTCACAAGCCGAGTTACTACGAGCAGAATATTCTCTACAAATTTATTGTTCTTGGCGACTATTGCAAAACTTGGTATGTTATGTGAAGACTAATCTTTCATGGTTTCTTCACTTCATTAGTTTTATTGCAATTTTGATTGTTTTCAGCCACAAGAAATACATACAAAATTCAGTCAGAGAGAGAGAAGAGAGAAAGAAACGTTTATTCTTGAAACAGTGTCCCGAGCGAGGCCCGGTATCACCCTAAGGTGGGAAGGTTCCAGGAACCCTCTGGCTTCGGCTGCCCTCTTGGCCCTGGCGACGAGTTGTCGTTGGTCTTCCAGGTCCCCGAGGGCGAGCTTGGCCTCCCACGTTTCGAATAGGTGGTCTTCGTTTGCTTGTGGTGTTCGTTTAGCGTCCATTTCCGGCTGCATTTCGCTGTCTTCATGCCACGGGCATTCCAAGAGCAAGTGTGCCAGGGTGTCGGGAACGTTGCAGAGTGGGCAGAGGTAGCTGTGGAGCGTCGGGTAGAGGCGGTGCATTATAGTTCCGTGAGTGTAAGTATTGCTTTGTAGGCGTCTGAGGACCACGCTTTCTTCTTTGCCGAGGTTTGGGTGCGGCGGAGGGTACACGCGGCGCTCGAGCCTGTAGTGTTGCAATATCGCCGAATAGCTGTTGGGTACGGCTTCCACCTCTTCTGCCGCGGGTCGGAGGGCGTGTGGGGCGAGGGTAGCCCGGCTGACGTGCTCGCGGGCAGCGAGCGGTGTGGGCCGCTTCATTCCCCTCTAGTCCCTCGTGTCCAGGTACCCACGTTACGCAGGTGTACCGGAGCGGAGTGCTACGTCGTTGTAGTACCTTGAGTGCATGAGCCAAGATGCGGCCCTTCGAGAAATTCACTCAATGATAATTTTTATAGGAGGAAATATAATTCTTCGACAATAAATAGCTTCACATCGTGGGCTTTTTAGGAGTGTACGCTAGCTGATAAAATTACTTTAAGGAGAAATAAATGTTTAACACTTAGTGGGAATTATGACAAAGTTGGAAAAAAATGCTTGAATAGTATTGCACCACTATTTCGTCAGTTATAATTCACACGAACACGTAGTCACTAACGATCGCGAATATTGCAGTTCCATTTTCATAAATAAAATAAACGTTCATTGTGCTTACCTATGGAAGGACAGACCATCGCGCCGATTTTCTGTTCGATTAGGGAATCCTGGCACACAACACTTCATCACGCAGGTGCGCCTACTGCTGACGGGAGTTCTCGCCGGTCTGCTAAGAGGCCGAAGACTTTGAGCAGATCTCTAGCAACAGCGTCGACTGCGCTACCTTAACTACGGGCCGGCATGGCCCTAAATATCTTCGGAGTCTCCGGCTCGCCAGTCCATCCTTGGGCACAAGACGGGACGAATTTTTTTCCCGTAGGGAAACAGTCGCTTCGGACCCTGTACGCTCGCTTAATCGCCTGCACATTTTGCGGGGGCGAAAGGCGTCGTTGTTTCCCAGAAGACGTCGTCAAACGCAACGAATCGTCGTCAGAAGGGCGGCTTGGTTGCCTTCACACGTTTTCAGGGCGAAAGGTTCCCTCGTTTCCCTGAAATCACACTGGGTTGTTGGGCGCAATGCCGGTTAATCGACGCCTTCGTTCGCAACAGCCTTGGCGCCTGTCTGGTAATTAAGCGGCGAGACTCAACTGCTTCACACACTCGAATTCCTTCACTAACCTCGGCGCGCGTTTGCCACGCCGAGTATGTGCGCATATTCCGAAACCCCCGCAGCAGACGAAACCGAAGCCACCGAAGCGAGCCGAGTAAAATCTACCGCTTGCATATCACGTGAGGGCCTATTTCCCATCATCCCATTCCTCTAAATTTTTTATGACTAGGCTTCAAGATTGTCACGTGACGCTCCCACCTAGGTTTTTTTCCTTCCTCCATGTAAAGAAGTGAAAGCGCGCGCTATCATCGTCCAATCGGAGATACAGAGATCGAGAGAGAAGCGGCGTTGATCAAAGGATGGCGGTACGTTTCCGAAGGTATCGGGACTTCAGCTCGTAGTCGATACATTCGGGAAACTGCGCGCTCAGACTGATTCTCGGGGTGGACGTAGTGACGGGAGCCAGTTCGAGCTTGCGCCGCTTGCGCTTCAACGCGCGCGAAATGTCTCCTGTCGCCAGCCCACGCTGGCCCTATGCACGGAAATATGTAGATCAGCAGCTATTCCTTTTAACAGCGGAGCTATTTAAGCTCTTGTTTAGGCCGCGTAGTGCGAACAAAAAACAAACTGCACCTGGCGATGACGTCACTGCTCGTTGCTAGGCGACACACGTCACGTCATCATTCGGCGAGGTTACCACCCTGCCCCTGGTTACCCTCGCCACCATGCGAGGCGCGGCCGACGTACCCCGGTATCCGGCGTTCGTCGGCGTGCCCCCGCTGCAGCCGGCGTCGAGATGGGACATGCTGCATTTCGCGCCAGCCTCGTCGCCCAGAATGGACCGCAGCGTCGTCTCGTCGAGCAAGATGGGCTGGTGGATAGCCGTGATTATGGAAGGCGCAAAAACCGACACCTCTATAGTCCAATGTGTGCGCTGCCCCACGCCGCCTAGATGCATGCGCGTTTTATACGAAACTAGGAGTTTCAGGATGATACGAAACTGCGAACTCGTTGCACGTGCCACCACCAGTATCCATCAGCCCATCTTGCTCGACGAGACGCGGATACCGCAAGGTCCATCTAAGTAGGTTGCGAAGGTTGGAACGAAAAGCGTGCCAAAACCTATCGCCAGATATCTCAGTTAGTGGTGCACGATTGAAGCGCGACTAGGTGAGGGGGGGACAAACACTGAAACTAGGAAACCTATCTGAAAAAAAATTTCAAAAATTTTTAATCAAAATACCGTCATACGAGTAAATATTCCGTTTTCCATATTTTTGCGGTACTAAAACAACAAATGCTAATTTTGTTCCTATTTCACGACTTATTAGTTCGTTCTTGGTGACCTCTACGAACCAGTGATTCTGGCGCAAGACTTGGCAAGGCTGTGCAAACTATATATAATGTCGTGCGGAATGGCGTTGCTCACTAGAACGCGGCGGTTTCATCCGAGTTTATTTTATTTCCTTGCGTGTTCGTTCAAAGTGTGGCGTGCGCTTCACTTGAAATTTTGCGTGGCCAGCGCAAAGGTAGCTTTTACCGGGGCGAGATCGCACAAGCATCTCGCTTTCTTAACGTTGGCTTGCGCTCTCGTTACTCGCCGGCGCCGCGCTCTCGTCAGCGGCCGTCTGCTCGGCGAGGCGGAAGCGCCATTTGAACGCCTCTTACTCAGTGACGTAGGAAACAGAGCAAGCGTTCAGAACGCGAGACGCTTGCACGATATCGACACAGTATACACCAAGGCGTATTTTTGATCAAAGCTTTATAGGCTCACAAGTGTCGGCGGTGGTGGTGCTGAAAAGTGGGCCGATCCTGGCGATTGTGCAGAAAAGGTCCAAGCTCAATGGCACATACCAGGGACAAAAAAAAGAGAGAGAGGCGCATTTTCGATGGGGGCGAAATGCGAAAACACCCCTGTATTTAGATTTAGGTGCACGTTAAAGAACTCCAGGTGGTCCAAATTTCCGGAGTCCCCCACTACGGCGTGCCTCATAATCAGGTCGTGGTTTTGGCACGTAAAACCCCATAATTTTTTTAAAGAGAGAGAAAGGAAGAAGGAGAGAAAGAAAGAAATAGAAAGAAAGAAATAGAAAGAAAGCAAGGAAATAAGGAGAGAGGAAAAGAACGATAGAGAGAAATAGAGAGAAAGAAAGAGAGAGAGAAAGTCACCACGAAGGTCAGAGAAAGAAAGAGAAAGAAAGAGAGAGAGAAAGAGAGATGGAGAGAAAGAAAGAAATAGAAAGAGAAGTAAATATAGATATATATAGAGAGAAAGAGATAATGAAATAGTCACCACGAAGGTCAGAGAAAGAAAGAAAGAAAGAAAGAGAGAGAGAGAAAATGGAATAGAGAAAGAGAAAGAAAGAGAGAGAGAGAGAAAATCACCACGAAGGTCACATACACACACGACAAGCTTCGCTTAACCCCATTTTCTCGACAGGGGAAGGGCTGGTGATTTTTGAGCACAGGCTTCGAATAAAGCGTCAGCGGCAGGCAATGTTTACGTGCAATTCGTCGCTGGTCCCTGGCAACTTGTCAAAAACGTGTTGGGAGCCACATTAGCAGATATTAGTTTAAAATAACATTTTCTGTGTCCTAAACGCGGGACGCATATTCTAGTGCATAACACACATCGCCAAGAGCCCCACAAGAAACTGTTTATGCAGCGAATCACTTTAAACGCGATTGCTGCCGGAGTGTCTCCCCGCATACGGGCAGCCCCCGAAATGCAACAAATTAGTAGTGTACATAACGCTTTGCGGAACGTACACTACTACTGGTAACGCTTTGCGGAACATCGAACATTCTGGATAGCGAACTAACAGGACAATGCTTTGCATAAGATCGAATCCCACAGTGCGTGGTATCTCCATTTTTTTTTTATTTTTGTTTTTTTGCCAGAGCAGTGTTTACCATGCGAACAAGGACAATTGCATCCAGGACGAGGTAGAACCACGCGCTTGTGTCTTCGTCCATTTACGCGACGAAATACAAAACCGGGATACGTAGTAAAAATAGCGTACAATTTTTATTAAATATGATACGGCTAAGCACTTCTTGTGCGCAAGCCACGCTGAATTCTCCGATATTGATGTCAATAGCCGTGACTACAGCTACAGCTAGAGAGGGGAGCATCTCTGTAGATCGGATGATCCGAAACACGTTGCAATAAACGCGCTGCGCGCTCGTCTGCTCGATCCTGCTGTGCAGTCAGGTCCTCCGGTCGACCGACTGCATCTTCCTGTACGTCGTTTCGTTCCTGAAGCCGCATCTCTCTCGACGACGTTGCTTGAGCGGGAGCTCTTTGTTGCGCTGTTTCCTGCTGTCTCGAGCTCGAACCAGCTGCAGCCTCCTGACTTGAAGTGCTGCCTGTGTTTAGCCGGCTTTGATCCAGACCCATACTCAGCACTGGTCTGCATAAAATCAGAACAGGGCCATATGGTAAGGGGCTCTCACTGGCTGGGCAAATGACAGACGTTTTCACAGCTAATTCACATGCAAAACGTGTGTGCAACCCCCACGTGTTACAATCAAATGGAAGTGGGATACATCATTTATCAAACAGTGATTAGCGTCATTCACCTTTGCCGAGTGAGTGCAGGATTTGTGGGACGCGGCTGAACAAATAATTTACTAAAGCGATTTGTTTTATGCATATTATCTAATACTCCGCTGCTTGCCATGATAAACTTTCAGCTCACCACTATTGTGCGCGGTTATGCTATTGTGAAGTTGTAGTATAACTGGGATATTTATGTGGAGCAGGGAGGCAGTCTTTTACCTCACTGGGCCTCTTCGATTATAGCCTATAGGTTTCTGACAGTCCCGGACTGTCCGAGGCGGTGATTTCAGCCAATGAGCATTGCGTATGCAACGCCTCGGACAGTCCGCGACTGTCAGGGACGGATAATCGAATAGGCCCACTCACTCAACGTCACGTTGTAGTGACATTGAAGAACGACGCAGTGTCGAAACTGCGAGTTAAGAGTTATACTCTTTATTTGGCGAACCTGTGCCCAGCAAAACAAGTAACATTCAAGTATAACGATAGCGGCAAACGAAGTCGGCAATCGTCGAGAATTTGATCACCTGGTTTAGCGCATCGGCTGCTATTTATACGTGCTCGTCGAATATTCCAACTTAATCGCTGATACTTGCCCAGGTTCCAGAATATATATAAGATTGTTCACTTCGCGAACGTAACCTGGTTACGCAGCGTTCGGCGAAAACAAAGACAACCAATAGAACCAGCGATATCACTCGAGAAACTTTTGATACAGTAAGGCGCGTCTTACGCTGAGCAATAACTTACAATATTTGTTAGCAGGTGACACCCTCCCCCTAGGATGAGACACCCTCCCCCTAGGATGAGACACCCTCCCCCCAGGATAAAAAAAGTTGTCGCAGTTTCACCTGAAAGGCGAAGCATCAATTGCGATAGCAAATTTGTAGAGAGCTATACGGAGTAATGATATCAGCTTTATAAGCTGTATAAACTTGGACATGCAGCAGCACCGGCATCACGCAGAACTGTTGTCGACGCGGTCGGTGTTTTGACCGCGTTCGCTCAAAATGCGTGCGGCGTTGGTGACTGTTGCCGGAGCCTCTGATATAAATAGGCACTTGGTGCCGCAGCTAAACGTCCCCTCCCTTCCCTCCCCCTCCCCCCCCTCTCCCACGGCCTCTCGCGCGTCGGAAGAAGGCACGTTTGCTCTACATATATGGTGATTGTAAAGGAGGAAAGAGACGCCTACTTTTTTTTTATTGCGATAAAGACTTGCCGTTATGGCATAATTCTTGATGTGTATATGTGTATTATATGTGTGCTGTGAGGCCTGTGTTGTGTATGAATTGAAGCAGTGTTTTGTGGAATCTGTTATCCAGCGGTCATAGCTGGTTGTCACACTGTAGCGGAGGCCGGCTTGCAGTAGGAGACGCGAGCGTTCCGATTGTAAACCAGTACATGTCCATATTAGATGGTATGCATCTGCTTCCATCACAGGGACGGAGCAGTATGGACACGTAGCACCCAGTGGTAAATGCGACCAGTTCCACTTTGAGATCACAGCCGGTGTAAGGGCCACCCCGGCCCGAAGCCTCCTAAGCACAACTTCCTCCGCCCTAGTAAGGTGAAGGGGGAGGGATCAGATACACGGGGGGATAAGAGCGCGTGTGTCCTGCCGGAGAAAATTTTTACGGGCTCGGAGCGAGTTAAGGAGTTGAGGTGGGAGGGGAATAGACGGAAGGTCTGTATTATGAGGGCAATGTGCCTGCTGGTCAGCAGCAATGTTGTGGGGGTTCGCTGCATGGCCTTGAATCCAGTGTACCTTGACGCAGGTAGCTGTTTTTCTATTCATCGTGTGTATTGTCTCGCAGATTTCCATCGCCTTGTCAACCTTCTTCAGTTCCTGAATAGTCGCTAAAGAATCAGTGAAGATATCTAGTTGTTTGATGGTAGGCAGCTTAGATGTCGCATCTTGCACAGCGTTGTGGATGGCTTGAAGTTCCATTACTAGAGCGCTGGCTTCCGTAGATAAATAGCGCTGGTGGCCGCTGATGAAATTATGCGTTGTACTGAGGAATGATGTCCTCCCGCCGTCTGGGAGAATAGCAGCATCCGTATAGACTTTGCAGGTGTCAGCGCATGATGCATCGATGATATTGTGGTCGTCAATAATACCTGTTGTATCGCTGCGTCGTAACTTCGTTGGCTTATTAGTTGTGATGCTGGTGAATTCCCAGGGAGGCATTGGATAGGGCTGATTGTCAATACGAGAGCCGCGTTGAAAATGAGCATGCAACGCAGCAACAGCCGGAACAAAATGCTTTTTTATTTCACGTGCTTTTTTACGTTGCAAAATTAGCTCTGCAATTGTGTTGAGCTGGGCATGTTCCTGTAACGTTGGTATCGGAGTGATGCGTGATAGTGCTGTGATTGTGCGCATAGCATCGCGATTAATCGTCTCTAACTGTGCCAACTGTGCCAAAGTTAGCCGTTGAAATTGTGCCTGATATAAAATTCGTGGCTGCAAGACTGCACGTACCAGCCGTCGAGCTACGCCAGTACGAGCTCCAGCTGCTTTTGCTGCAATGCGACGAATAAGGTGAAGTGTTTTTGCCGAAGTCTGTCTGAATTTACGGAGCCAGTGTGCACCATGCCGGAATGGTGAATATCGAGACCCAGTATGCGGACCTCCGAAACCTCAGGGATTGTCACTGCGCCGAGTTTAAATGTAAAGGGCCGCTGCGTGATTCTTGTGCGTCCTTTCTTGTTGGCCACCACAACATAGCTTGATTTTTGGGCGGGAATGTCCAACCCTGCTTTCCGAGCGTAGTTGTGCAGAACATCAAGGGCTTCTTGAAGCTGTTGAGTTTGTCGAGATACATCTTCATGTGCGGACCACAAAGTGACGTCATCCGCATAGATTAAAAATTTCACGTCTGGAATCTGGTGTAGTTGCCAGGCTAGAGGTATTAGAGCAACGTTGAAGAGAAGAGGAGCTAAAACTGAACCTTGTGGGACTCCTCTGTTCGATGTGAAGTATCCTTCTTGCCTCCCATCTACTCTAATCGCAAATGTGCGATTCTGAAGAAATGAGTAGATAAATCTTAGGACCCGCGGTGGAAGTCCCAGGTCGATGAGGTTGGCAATAATGATTTCATGGTCTATATTGTCATAAGCTTTCGTTATGTCAGTTGCTACTACCGTGCGCACAGCGTGGCTGTGTGGTGAAATCTGTAAAACATCGTCTGATAAGATATAAAGACCGTCTTCAGTTCCCAAGTAAGAACGGAAGCCAATTTGAGCAGGATGATATTTATCATGACGTTCAAGCCACCAGGAAACACGTGTGGCAGCACCTTTTCAGCGAGCTTGCAGACAGTTGAGGTTAGCGAAATTGGGCGTAAAGACTGCAGGTTATTTGGAGACTTTCCTGGTTTCGGGATCGGGACAACAATTGAATGCTTCCAGTCAGGTGGAACGTTTCCAGTCTCCCATACTTTATTAATAGCCTGAAGAAGTGCGTCGAGAGCTGCTCCTTCCATGTTCTTGAAAACCTCATAGGGAATACCATCGGGTCCAGGTGTTGTGCGTTTCTTCGAAGATTCAATCGCCGCTATTAGTTCGGCCATGCTGAAAGGGCTGGATATTTCGGATTCATCAGACTCATCGATTTCAGGGCAGTTTATAGGTGACGCGTGATCGTACTTCGGGAAAAACGCTCTAGCAGCGTGTTCTGCAAATTCATGTGGCGAACTTTGCATCGCTAACCTAACGCTCGCTGCAGGGTCAGGTTGCTTATGACCGCGTTCCATTGACCGGAACGTACGCCAAAGTGCTCTGTTTCCAATGCCCGATCCAAGATTCTCGCACCACTCATACCATCGTCGTCGAGAAAGTTGCTTTTCATGCCGACGCGCCTTCGCCGCTATATGGTTAGCACGTGCACGGCTACCTGGTACATCGGGATTCCTCGACGCATACACTTCTGCCTGACGTCGCTTTGCCCAAAGTTGCAAAAGAGCGAGGTCCGGTTGAGGTTGTTCCTCGTCAACTGTGGTTACAGTGGTGTTACTTCGGAGCAGTTCTTGCAAAGCGGGAAGAATTTCTGAGGGCTCTGAGGGTACTTTATCAATCGATGATTCCCGAAACTTATCCCAATGCATGACTGTTACTAGTCGTCGAATTTATTTATGCACGTTCCACGCAAACCAATCATTATTGGCATATGATCACTGCCCCAGGTATCTGGTTCCACCCGCCGGCATTCTAGGGCCCAACCACCACGTGAGGTCTGGAGCGTGTGTTCTAGATACTGCGGGTACAGCACAGGTAGCCACAGCGTGAAGGTTCAACAGAGTAAAAGTGGCATCGCTCATGACGTTTTTAACTTGACATCCTCTTCGGGAGTTGTACTTGTACCCCCATTCTGTATGCGGAGCATTAAAGTCTCCACCCACGAGAATAGGAATTCCCGGGTACGTAGACCGTAGATGGGCTATCCACCCCAAGTTCAAGCGTGTGCGCTGTGGTCTGGCGTAGAATGACACTAGAATGACAGGAGTCTTCACTGGTCGTGCCAGGACCCCGACAACTTCTTGATTAACACTACACCATGGCTCCAGATCAATCACTGTGTGAGCAATATGCGATGATACATACACTGCAGCTTTTCCGGGAGCTGAATCCATTGTAGTAGCACGTCTATCTTTAATAGATGGGTTATGATACCCATCAAAATTGGAAAGGGAGCATAGCTTATTATGCTCTTGAATAAGCAGTGCCCATACATGTAGCTTATTATATTGAAGCTTGGTTTTAATTTCTCCTAACTTGGAGTTTAGGCCGCGACAATTCCACTGTAGAATTCCATCCTGTGACAGCTGATGCAGAGAATTAGCCATGATGCAGGCAATCCTGAATGAGCAACGTTAGTTGAGCAAGTTGATCTAAAACTGCTGCCCAAACAGCTTGGTTGACCTGTTGTGCCGGACGGGATCCAGGCGTAACAGTGACATTCGCACTGGTTGATGTGTTACGTGTTGGTCCTGTTTTCTGACGCCGCAGAATTACTACCAATTCTTTATGTTTGCGTAGTCGCTCAATCTCTCTGGCCAGTGCGTCTATCCGAGCGTCAATGTCATCATGGTCATCATCCGACTGATACAGAGGTTCCGGTAATTTCTGTTTCTTTGTCTGCGACTGCTTGCCGCGTTTAAGAGCAGAAGAATACAGTTGTGTTTCTGGGGCTTCTGCTTCTTCTGCCATGAGCATCTCTGGCCCTTCTGCAAGAACCTCATAACGATTGTGAGTTGTTACTGTACTCGTTTTTTGTACAGCCCTTCGTATCCGTGCTGTGGCCTTCTGTTTAGTCGGACAATTTGTGCTTGTCATATCGTGCTCATCAGATTTGCATAAGCCACATCGATATCGTGGTTGGCCTTCTGTTGTGAGCTTTTCTGGGTCAATAGTACGTTGTGGGCAAAAAGCCTGCATGTGTCCACTTTGAAAGCAGCGGTAGCAGAATATCGCCCGAGGGAGGTAGGGTTTAGGAGGCAATATACAACCATAGTAGTAAAACCGTTCTGGAATACATTGGGGGGCCCTGTACCGTCACTAAGCAAGTACGGCTTTTGCCCATGAACCTAGCTGCGAGCACCCTGTGTGTCGTGGACGTCAATTCACGACATATTATCTCAGGGGTGTCTTCCGGGTCAATGCCATAGACAACACACCTCTGTATATTAGGGCCCGATGCAAAGTAGCACTGCACAGGTAGGTGCTGATCTTCTGACAGTGGAATAGATGTTAAAGTGCACATTTTCTGCACATCACTGAGAGATGCCAAGTGCACAGTGATCGAGTTGGTAGATTTATATGCGGCGAACACTTTGTATCCAGTGGTTTCAAGATATTGGTCGATGACCCTTTGTACATATTTTGTGGCGACTGAAGTTATGTCGTAGCACGAAAGGGGACCTATATGAACTCGATAGGATTCAGAAGGGGTGGGCGTAGGGTAAGACTGAGAGGGAGCGGGCGTAGGGGATGGCGTGGAGGAATTGTCTGGGGTGGCCCTTATCTTTTTGCCGGTTGCTCCGATGCGATGACGTCTTGTTGAAGCACGTTGACTGGGGGACCTCGCTTGGCTGCATTCGTCGAACCGCCAGATGGCTGCACGTCCATAGGGTCACCAGTGTCCGTCGGCACGATTGCGGATAGGTTCACATTCACATCACGAAGTGGACTGTCCTTCGATGTTGCATCTTGTGTCTTCGAGCTATCGGTTGTACACTGCTGCTGCATAGTTGGCATGGATGTTGTCACGCGCAGCAGTCCAGTGGAAGGTACAGATGAGGAGCTCACATGTGGCACAAACACTTCTTCGTACGGCGAGCGCGGCGGCGCGGCCGCACTAGGCCTAAGCGCCAGCCGTGCGTGTTTTGAGTCTATTAGACCAGCACGATCAGTAGGACAAGGCAAAGGAGAGTCCTCACCGGAGTCCGCAGATCCCCATAGGCTTCCGAGAAGCTTCGTATCCGGATAAGGGCGAGATTTTCGTTGCTGTCGAGCAATTTCCAAGGAACCCAAGGAAACCACGTCTGCATTGAAACGTCGTCGTCTTTCTCCCCCCTACTTCTGCAGCCCTTAAAGGAGCACGGCGCAGAACGCGCGTTTGTTCTCCACCGTGCGTTCACTCCCCGTGAAAGCGCGCGCCCCTCGCGCCCTTTCACTCGCACATAAGCGTTCGGCGCGCGGCGACAATTTCATCTCCATTGACGTCATACGGAACCTCACGGCAACGGCGACGGCGACGACGACGGCGACGCCGACGGCAGAAATCTGCTTTTGAGTGTCCATATAATTGCTATCGCAATAATAAAGTTCTTCTGTCTGTCTGTCTGTCTGTCTGTCTGTCTGTCTGTCTGTCTGTCTGTCTGTCTGTCTGTCTGTCTGTTAGCAGGTGAAATGCAGTCAGCGGAGGAGGATAAACAAGTGCGCGTGTCGATGCCCCGGCCTCTTAAAAAGCATCGTCCTGAAACTACAAACATATAACACAACAGCGAAAAACAGAATCACACACAAAAGAAATTGTCACCGTTTCAGCCGAAAGGCGAAGGATCCATTGCGATAGCAAATTATAGTAGAGAGCTATACGGAGTAAGGATAGTAGTTTTATCAGCTGTATAAGCTTGGACATGCAACAGCGCCAGCAACGCGCGGAACTGTTGTTGACGCTGTCTGCGTTTTGCCGCGTTCGCACCGAACGCGCGCGGCGTTGGTGACTGTTGCCGGTGCGTCTAGCGACGGCTAGGAGATTTTCGACGACATCAGTACGGAAAACTCGTC
This sequence comes from Dermacentor silvarum, assembly GCF_013339745.2. Taxonomy (NCBI): domain Eukaryota; kingdom Metazoa; phylum Arthropoda; class Arachnida; order Ixodida; family Ixodidae; genus Dermacentor; species Dermacentor silvarum. The sequence goes on along the minus strand of NC_051155.1, from coordinate 104,785,572 downwards.
GAGCAGCGTCGGAATTCTTTACCACCTTCTCGCCTCGCAACGTTTTTATATAAATACGCATTTGGTGCCGCAGCTAAACGTCGCCTCCCCTCCCTCCCTCCCGTCCCCCCACGGCCTTTCGCGCGACGGAAAAAGCCGCGTTTCCTCTCTACATATTATAGAGTTTCACACTATAAAACCTAGAGGGAAATGTGGCGCTGCTGCGCCGTGGTATGCAAGGGAATGCCGGTATATTGTGGATTCGGATTGGCATCATTCTTGGAGAGCCAGAACGCCTTGAAGACGCGCCTGGCTAGCACCGTTCTGTCTGTCACAATGATTCATTTCCTGCTAAAACAGGACCTAAAAAACTGCTTTAGCTTTATTATTACACAAAAACATGTTTTGTTTAATTCTGAGGACATACTATTGGATGAACCAATCTATGAAACGTAAAAAGTATCAGATGGCTGCTAAAGTTGGAGGGCAGACGACAAGCATCTCGCTCGCTTTGGAACAACTTGTCGTCTGTTCTTGCTTTTCTTCGCTTGATGCTGCATTGTAGGTGAGTAAAATTTATTGAGAGATGTAATATGGGTGAATGAAAGCCTTTTATGTAAATTTTATTTTGGGAAAGCGTTATTTGTGTAGCCATATCCACGTTTTAGATGAAGCCTCGTACAACACCAGCCAACAAAAGCCTCGCAGACACATATCCCGTCACTCCCATGAGGGCACGGCAGCCCTTTAAGAAACTCGCATAGACGGTGGCGCCAGTTTACCCTCGAGGTGTTATAGTGAGAAACTCTATGCTATATATGGTGATTGTAAAGGAGGAAAGAGACGCTTAATTCTGCAGCCCTTCAGGGAGCGCAGCGCAGAACGCGCGTTTGCTCTCCGACGTGCGTTCGCTCCCCGTGAAAGCGCGCGTCCTACGCGTCCTTTCACTCGCACATACAGCGTCCGGAGCGCGGAGGCGATTTCATCGTCGTTGACGTCATACGGAACCTCACAGCGACGCCGACGGCAGAAATCCGCTTTGGAGTGTCCATATAATTGAATAAAAAGAAATTCGGGGTAGCTTGCACTAGTGGCGCAAGGCTAAAGACACAGCGGAGCTGATCGGTTCCCAGCTGGTCGCGGCTATACGAAGTGACGCTAAGTTATACCGCTAAGATTTATCGCGAGCTTCAAATTCACAACAGTTTGATCAAGAAGTTCACTCGGAATCAGAGTCGCTAGATAATCAGGATGTAGACATGGACCCTCGGACTCATAAACGCACCAGATCTCCTAATAACAAACTGCCTAGTTCTCCTACTAACTCCAAAACAAAAAAGTGCGAAAGATTCCCTTAATAGAACAGACTTTTTGAAAGAAAGTATTTTGGAGCAAGCAGTGGCTGCTGCTCATCTTTCTTCAACATAAGGTGCCTTAGGGTACTCTAATGGAATTGCCGGTCAATACTTTCTGCTACTACAGATTTATTATATCTAATTTCCCAACATAACTCCCGATATTATACTGTTGCAAAAGACTTCGTTGACAGTTGGTCAAGATTTTCATTGAAGAAACTATCGTTGCTTTCGATTGGATAGGCCTTCCCGAGGTGGAGGTTTAGCTTCGTTCATTTCATCTAAAATTTGTCATAGAGCAAAAATTTCATATCAGACTACATCTCCTGAATTCGAAATTTTAGTATTAGAAATAACACTTCCAGGCTGCGCACCGCTATCTATAGTTAATGCCTACTTCCCTGCTGGAATACAAGATGTCCGCGCACTTGAGGTCACCGTGGACTACTGCAAAAAGAACACGTTGTTCGCGGGTGATTTCAATTCACTTCATGTGGCGTGGGGCTTCCGCACTGATGCATCCGGGAAACGTTTATGGGATTGAGCTCCTTCGAACAATTATACTTGCTTAAATACTAAAGTTGCAACTTTTGTTCGATGTCAGTCGCGCTCTGTCTTAGACTTATCATTTGCTAGCTCAAGTTTATCATTCTCATCTCGGGCTGCCGTTGATGACGCCACACAAGTTGTGATCACCGTCCTATGCTGATGGATACTGTCTGCCCCTTAATTTCTTTAGATAATGAAGTACGTGTATTTGTGGACAATTCAAAATTTAGTGAAACGTTACAGTCCACGTTAGCATCTTTGATAAGTATGGAGCGAGATACTAAAGCTATGCGCCTTTGCGCGGTTTTGAAGGCTACCCTAAAGACATCTGAATTTGCAGTATCGAAAGCAAAAGGTAATTCTGGCTCTCCCTGGTGGAAGTCTGACTGTGCGCGAGATTATAGACGCCGAAAGGCTGCGTGGAAGAAACTTCTTAACCAATGCCCTACAAATTGGAATAACTATACGTATGCTGCAGCTATGTTTAAACGAACAGTTTCATTAGCAAAAAGTTATTATGATGAAAAACGTTATAATTTTCTGTCGAAGAGTGGCAATAAAAAAGCGCTTTTTAGGTTTCTTCGTTTTCGCAAGCCTATACCAACGCCATTGATTCAGTAATCCTATCGCCGAAAGAATTATCAGAATCATTGGAAAACATTTCCAGAGGATTAGAAAACCGTTTTACAGCTCAGTTACAATTGAACTTTGTCAGGATTGCATCCGAGGACGGTGTTATAAATGTGACAATTGAAGAGCTTTCGCAGGTTGTGAGACTGCTACCTGCCTCAGCTCCAGGTCCAGATTTCATAACAACGAGTATGCTAAAAGTATGCAGGCAAGATGGCAGAACAACAACACGAGCGCTGCCCAGATCGTCGTCTTCGCCGCCTTTTTGGCGCAATCTTCCATGCTCGGTATAGCACGTAACAATATTATTTGACTGTCTCCACAGGACCTTCCTAATATCGTCAACTACTCCCTAAAGAATAGTTGGATTCCTCCAGATCGGAGGCTTGCTAAGATTCTCCCCCTACTTAATAAACAAGGAGCGGGATTGCACATGGACAACATAAGGCCCATTGCATTAACATCTAATTTTATGAAACCAATAGAAAGAGTGTTATACATCCATATAATGAGGTTTTTAACTACTAAAACATTACTGAGCTCATGTCAGATCGAATTTAGACCAGGATGCTCGATTTGGTGCGCAAACATTGATTCGGAGGGACGTATTAAGCTTGCTCGTCACAGGCGACAGTTTGCAGCGCTAGTGGCTCTTGATATAGCTAAGGCATACGACAGTGTAGAGCATATCATTCTCCTCAATATCCTAAAGAACATGAATTTTCCTCCATATATAACAAATTGGATTTATGAATTCCTAAGATGTAGAAAATTCTATTGCTCACAAGGCGGTGTTTCGACGTCAAAATATAATTAGTCCAGGGGAGTTCCACAGGGTTCCGTTCTTTCTTTCATTTTGTTTAATATTCTAATGAGCACAATTCCACTGTGTGACGATGTACAAGTGTAGGTTTACGCAGATGACGTTGCATTCGTTACATCAGCGAATGATATTCACTCTCTGCAAAAAATATTACAATCATATTTAGCAATACTTGAAGATTGGCTTGAGGATCTTCGTATGGTATTAAATGTTAGCAAGAGTGCATTGCTTAAATATACCGGTTAATGTCTCCCTCCAATACCGTCAATACCGTGCAATTCGGCACGTTCGTCAAAGAGCAAGGACACCGGCGCCTTGTTTTCCACAAGCGCGATGGCCAAGTAGTGCGTTTGCCGCACCAATTTAAGGGCTCTGTAACGTAAAATGATTCCAAACTGTTTTGATTCCAAACTCCTGATGTCAAATTTACGTAACCACCGACGCAAGCATCGGGCGGTGACCCGTAGCGTTGTCTGAACAACCCAATCAAACACTCTCCTCGTTTATAGGAGGTCACCTTTGTTCGCTTTCAAAATCAATAACATTAGCGTTATAACGTAAAATGATTCCAAACTGTTTTGATTCCAATTTCTGCAATCAGCCTCCACGATTGGTCAAAACATTTTCGGGCCACTCCCAACTTCGCCTGTCTGTCACGCGACGTCACGAAAACCGTGATTGCTCCCCATCTGATATAACGTGCACACACTGATTATGCATGATTAAACCTCACAAAAGAAAAATAATCATTCCTAATAATCATTCCTAATAATGCCCACTTCGTCTGTCCAACAGACAGACGAAGTGGGCATAGCCAGAAAACATTGGACCAACAGCAGAGGGCTAATGGTGAAAAGGCGTCGAATCAGGAATGATTATTTTTCTTTTGTGCGGTTTAACCACGCATAATCAGTGCGTACACGTTATATTAGATGGGGAACTATCGCGGTTTTCGTGACGTCGCGTGACAGACAGGCGAAGTTGGGAGTGGCCCGAAAATGTTTTGACCAATCGTGGAGGCTGATTGCAGAAATTGGAATCAAAACAGTTTGGAATCATTTTACGTTATAGCGCCCCAAGTCCGCCCCATCGTCATGACTAGCGTATTAGCCACAGCGTTCATAGCCACGGCATCATCATGATCCTGGAAAATGTGGTTCAACAAGCGCCTGCCCCATAGCGAGTCCAAAGGGAAACTGCTGATAACAGCGCTAGCGCGATCTCTACGTCACGAGACAAAGGGGCACAACAATTTTTCGGACATGCCACCGCCGAGTATCGCGATTTTTGTGAAATTGCAATCGGCGGTGGCGAGGGGCATAACAATGGGCCATCCATCATCCGTTTTGACAACTGGCGGGAAAACGCCACGCACATGGAGCCAAACCATCCTTCAAATGAAGCCAAAGCAAATGCTGATGATGACAGTGTTTTTCTACACGCTGATACGATCCTGGGGAACCTAGCCCTTCACAGCTTCGCTGTAATACCTTAGTGTATGGATAAACGAAGGCATAGATATATGGAAACAGGAAAAAAACAATAACAGCACAGGGAAGAGAAATGCGGCCATAATGAAACACAGAGTGCTATGGGGATACAATAGGTACGAGGTGCTCCGGGGTATGTTGAAAGGTGTAAGGGTGCCAGGGCTTACATTTGGAAATGCGGTTGTTTGCTTGAAGTCAGGGCCCAGGGGTACAATCAGGACTCGATGGCAACCAAAGGTCAGTGGGACGCCTGGAATTGGGCTCTCACGGGAAGACTACTAATGAAGCTGTGCAGGGTGATATGGGCTGTGACAAGTTTTGATGTAAGGGAGGCTCCGAGTAAAATTGACTGTGAAAAACGACTGAGGAATATGGAAGAAAGTAAATGGAGTGCTAGAGGGCGTTCAGATATTTGTACAGGGAAAAAAATGCGTCGGCCCTTCCACTCCGTGACGATGGTTAACCAGCGATGCTGAAACGTGCGGCCCCGCTGTTTATCACGGGGTTAATCCCCAGGGTTCATTAAAGTATTCCTCAGTTATGAGGTTACACACACGTTCGGCTGCGACCGAGAGAACTACGTCACTGACGGTATGCCCGCAGTCCACCGTTGTCGCTTGCGTTCAATGTCTCGAGTTTGCTCGGCGGCGTGGTTAGCAGCATTCGCCCGCCCCATTGACACTTGCGATTCTTCGAAATTAAATTGCTTCAAAATTAAATCTGTCCGTTACGGTAAGACAATGAATGGCTCATACACCCTTAAACAATGGCTCATACACCGATAAACGCGGCCTCCTCATTGCCAAGACAGAAGTGAAATTCTCCACTGTAATTATGAGCGGCAACGCAGCCAGCTGAGGAAGAAGACGATGATGACGAACGCGGGAGCAGTGGCACGAGCGCGTGCCGAGCACGAGTGCAACCCGCGGGGCGCCAACGAGTCAGCTGCAGAAGAAGACGACGCTCGAGTCAATGCTGATGATGATAGTTTTTTGTACACAGGCGATTTCGCCTAGGCATACACGATTTCGCCTAGAGATATAAAGCTTCGCTTTAAAAATAATTGGCTCACAGTGCAGGAAAAGAACTAGGAAGCTTACCAGCAAGTATGCGACCAGTATGGCCAGCAACACGGCAAGAAAGAACGTCATACGCAAAGTGAGAGAGGCTGAGACATTCTCATGGTGGGCGGCAGTGTAAAAGAAACCTGCAATGACTAACTACCTCAAAGGAAAAAACGACATCAGGAAAGAAATAATTTATGATAACTCAAAGGGAAGCTCCTTACTTTTCTAGGCGAGATCAGCGTTCGTTAGAACGCGTACTTATAAAGCGAGGTACACCAAGGACGATAAAGCATGTGCTTGCTGCGGTCAAGCTTGGGAAACGATGGAAGATGTTTTATTGGAATGTTAAGGTATCTACCCAGCTGCCAGTTTCGGGTCCTTTGACATCTTTAAGCCCTTGGGTTCAGGGATACCAGGGAGAAAGTAAACATGTCCGCAACAGAGATAAGCAAGAGGCGATTGGATGTTTGGTGGCAGAAAAGCAGGGAGACCACAAACAACGGAGGCGTACAAAAACATTTCCCAGAAATGGTTCAAAAAGTTCGATGCTGGGAATTTTTTGTATCTGTGTGTTTTCTCAAAAATGAAGGTAGGACATTAGGCAAAATAATAACAAGAGCTTGGTGGCGCAACCCACCACCCCGTTTCACAGGGCACAGTGGAGCTGTTTGTGCGGGTGGCTACACGTAAGGGCCACGCCGGCAGGTCAGAAGAGACGCGCGGTTCGACACCGAGACTGCGGCGGAGAGTTATAGCCGTCGGGGGTGGTGGGGGAGCCGCGGTTGGCGGAGAGCGTGTAAGCGGGTTGTCTGTTAGTTGGGCCTTCCGCCAGGGCCGTGGCTTGGAAGTCACCCCATCGCCGCTGGACCGCACCCATGCCGAGACATTCCGCGAACGAGCCAGATGCCCCAACGTGCGTGAGATGTGTTTTCTTTGGGGGACCAGAGAGAGAGAAAAGACTTTATTCCAGGTCAGACTAAGGCCTATAGATATTCCTCCGCCAGGAGGACCATAGCCAGCTGGTCGGCGAAGGTCGCCGACGCCAACCACACCCGCCAGTGGGGAGGTGGGGGGTTAGGGTAGTGAGGGGATTGTAGGGCTGCGGGGCAAGAGAAAAGGATGGGCTCTACATTTGCGTACGTAGAGGGGCACTTGGGACATGAGGGCTCTGAGCGGTAACGATAAAGGTATAGGCGTGCTGTAGTGATCAAGGTGTTGAGCTGGATGGCCCTGAGGGTGCCTACTTGGGCAGTGGAGAGACGAGGGTGTGGTGGCGGAAGCATCTGCAATGAATGCCGGAGGTGTTTGTAGTGCTGCTTCAGACTTTTCTTATAAAAGTGTGCCTCGTCCGCTATGGGCGGGCAAGGCCAGGGCATCGTCGGCGCCCGCCTATTAATCTCGCGGGCAAGCTTATGAGCGAGCTGACTGCCGATAATCCCCGCATGACCTGGCACCCACACCACAGTGACCAAAGCAGGGGACAGAAGGGAGAGAGCGCCAGAAAGGTCGTCATGAAGATTATCGGGAAGTCTGTTGTCGCGAAGAGCCGGGATTGCCGCCATGGAGTCCGAGCAAATGCGATAGCGAGGAGAGGGAGGAAGAAGGGTTAGTTCGTGCGTCGCGTGAACGATCGCGGACAATTCAAGAAATAGAGGATGGGAATGCCGAGGGGGGTCGGCATTGTCACACAAGCAGTGGAGCCATGAGTTTGGTATAATACGCAGCGTCGACGTAGCATGTGACAGTGTCCGGTGGAAAAGGGTCGTGGAAGTGAGCGCGGGCTTGTCGTCGTCCCTCATGAAGATGTGGAGTCATATTAGAGGGAATAGGGGCACAGCGGAGATTGCTGGGAAGAGGTCGTTGAGGGGTGTACAAAGGAAAGTCAATGGGCCGGATGCCAGCCCGCTGCAGTAGCCAATGACCCTGCGCAGAGCTGGATAGGCGGCCAAGTTGTCGATCCCTATGGAGGCGCAAGAGCTCTGCAAGGGGAAGAAATAGGCCTGTTGCGTATAGTTTAGCTGTGGATGCGTGTGTCGGAAGATTTAGGGCAGCTTTATAGAGATTGTTTAAAGCCGATTGAATGCGATGCATTTGCGTCTGCGTAAGTGTGCAGTATGGCAGGGAATAAAGGATTTTGTTCAAGTCAAAGGCTGTTACAAGTTGATTGGCTCTGCATTCGTCGAGGCCGCCGCGCCGCTTGACCCCTCGTCGGACTAAGTGAGTTACTTGGTGGCATGTGGTGATTGTGGACTGTATTGCGCGGGTGAAAGAGTGGTCTTGGAGGGAAAAGCCAAAAACCCGGCAGGATGACGTTCGGGGGATGGGAGTAGCGGTGAGAGTGAGATTAAGGGCGAGGTTTACAGACCGTTGGTACTTTGTAGCGGAAAGGCGCAGCAGCTCAGATTTCTCTGGAGCCGCTTGCATACCAGAGCGGGAAAGGAATTCTGAAATGAGGTTGAAGCCGGATTGTAATGTGAATTCCACCTCCCCCGGTGAGCCGTAAGTACACTAAAGGGTTATATGATCAGCATAGAGAATTAACTGTAGGTGCGGAATCTCAGACAAGGATTTTGCGAGAGGGGTTAGCCCGAGATTAAAGAGGGTTGGAGAGAGCACGGCACCTTGAGGTGTTCCGCGGTTGAGCGCGATGGGCGGGGACAACGTGGTCCTGAGTCGAAACTGAGCTTGTCGAGAACGGAGAAAAGAAGAAACGTAACAGTAGAGACGGGATCCACAGCCGGTGTCTTGGAGGGGGGAGAGGATAGCGTCATGAAGTAGGGTATCGAAGGCCTTGCGCACGTCCACAGTGACAAGTGCGTGAACTTTACACCTCGAAGGTTGAAAGAAAGTTTCCTGGAGAAGGAGAAAGAGGTCTTGAGTAGACATGTGGGGGCGGAAACCAATCTTATTGTGCGGAAGGCACTGAGTATCGTCGAGAAGATCGGTAAGACGTGCGAGTACCATGCGTTCCATGGTTTTCCCGACACAGGAAGTAAGTGAAATGAGTCGCAGGTTGGATAGTGTGGCGGGCTTGCCGGGCTTTGGTATTAGAGTAATGATGGAAGAGGTCCATTCATAGGGAAGAGTGCCGTTGGTCCACTGTTCATTTATTTTGTGTAAAAGAAATTCTTTATCGGAGTCAGGCAAGTTCTTCAACAAAGAGTAAGTGATGTGGTCCGCACCCGGAGTGGTACCAGTCTTGTTTTGAGCCAAGGCTCGTTCTAGGTCCCGCATAGTGAAGGGGCTGTCCAAAGCGCCATTGGGAGGCCCTGTGTACTCAGGGCACAGGGAAGGAAGTAGGGGAGGGATATACACATCCGTGACCTGTTGACGGAGGGAAGTAGCACCATGCTCAGAGAGATGCTTTTGGATTGTGGGGAGAGGAGCAGGCTGAGGGCCAAGGAGGGACCGGAGGATCAACCAGGCTGATTTAGTGTGGAGGGAAGAGTTGATAGAATCGCATATGCGATTTCAATTTGTTGTCTCAAGGATGGAGCAGTGAATTAGTATGTCAGAATTTGTTGTCTCAAGGATGGAGCAGTGAATTAGTATGTCAGTGTTGAGTGTGTCGAATGTGTGTCTGAGCTGGATGTTGTTAGGTTGGGTACGTATGCGACTAAGGAGACGTTTACGGCGTCTCCAGAGACGCATGAGGTGTGGGTCAGCGTGGTCCGACGGAGGGTTAGCTTCTGTAGTGGTGGTGGCCTGGGACCGCGTTCGCCGTAGCGAGTCCACCCACACATCATAGTTGGGAGTTGACTCCTAGACTCGCAAGCGACGAAAGAGGTCCCAGTTGGTCTGGGTGATCCGTTTTTTGGGTTTGTGAGTGAGAGTCAGTTTAGTTTCAATTATGTGATGGTCGGATAGGAGGGTGTCCGGAAGTACTTGCCAAGTCTCTGGAAGATTGTGGCCATGGTGAAAGGTGAGGTCAGGCGTTGTATGACGTTGTTTTGCGTTTCCGTCTCGTGTGGGTGTGTCTAGTGTATTGATGAGTGTATAAGAGTGCTGCATAGTGTGTGCGTGAAAAAGGCGGCCACGGCGCAGAGTGTTTTGGTAACCCCAGATGGTATTTGGGGCATTGAAGTCTCCGCCAAGAATAATGTCACAGTGTTTTGGAAAGGATCGAAGAAAATGAAAGAGATAAATGTGGTAGAATTTGGGGGATTGTAGACATTCACAAGTGTGAGAGGTGGGTTCGGGGGGTCTGGGTAATACGAAATGGCTCTTACATATGGAAGTAACGTGGATGGAACATCTTCCACTTCATAAGCGATATCCCGGCGGATATAAACGGAAGACAGCGGCGCGGCGGGGTCGGCGTGCAGAGCTCGGTAGCCTGGGATGTTTTTGGTATGCCTTGTTTCTTGTAGTAGGATAAAGTGAGGTAGTGTGGTTAGCGTAAGGAGTCATTGCTGTAAGGGTCCGGGAGCGGTTTGTGGAGAGGCTACGGCAGTTCCACTGAATTATTGTGATCGCCATGATGCTTGTTATTGGAAGGGTTAGGTGGAGTGAGAAGGTTGGCGGGCTTAATTTTGGGGGCCAGGCCTACTGACGAAGCGGGTACGGGGTGGGTGCGCTTGAAGGGGTGGTTGTTGTCTTCCATAGGGCCTGGGCGTCGTTAAATGCTTTGTTTATGGTGGAGTTCAGATTGTCAACGGACAGTGTGAGGTTTGAAATGAGCGTCTCGAGGTTGGAAGTACGTTGGTATTGTTCCTCGATAAGTGCTTATTGCATCTCAACGAGGGATGTGAGTGCGGTTACGCGAGAAGTAAGCTCTCTCAGCCCCAGCTCCAGCTGTTCAACGCGGCAGGGAGAGAGGGAGGTTGTGGGTGCGGGTGCGGGAGTCGTCGGCGACCTTACCTGACGTACAGGTTTCTGCAGGGGCGAATCTTGCTTGATCGGAGCAGGCTTGTGGTATTCCGCAGGCTTCGGTTGTGCACTCAGTGCTGGTTGAATCACCGGGGTTGGTGACACCTGGGTCAGACGTGGGTGCTGCTCCCCCTCCCCCCCGCCACTGGGCCTGTGTAGGGAGTAGACTTGACGAGGCGCGCACCTTGGATATAGATGAGGGACTGGAGGGTTTTACTGGGGGTTGTGACGTGTTTAGACTCTTCCACTGCTCTCTGTGTAGGAGGCGCTGCTTCTTGGCCGCGTTGGCGCAGGCTTCATCCCGTTGCTTTCGAAATGGGCATATTTCTGCAAAGGGAGTGTGATGGCCTTGACAATGAAGACACCATGGTGAGCAGGAATGTGGTTCATCAGGCTCGGTGACGGGTGAGGAGCAGGTGGGGCACAGGCGCTGGTTTCCGGGGCAGGCACACGTGCGATGTTCATATTGCAGGCGGATAGTGCAATGATGGGCCCGGGGCTTATGGGGGACGGCAGCGGAATTCGAGTCGTTGGTAGTACACGGAAAATGGAACGTGCATGCCGGCGAAAGTGATCAGGGCGGAGTTCATATTTCTCATACGGCGGGACAGCAGGATATCGGCTTGATAACTGTCTAAATCACGCAGAAGTTCTTCTGGGGTAGCGTCAGGGGCAATTCCGTGGATAACCCCGCGGCACGAGTTGGTGGGAGCTGCGAGGTATGGAGCTACGGCATATATGCGGCCAGCGAGCATGATACTCTCAACGCTGAGAAGGCGGCTGACGAGTTCGATGTGGTGGGTCTTGAGAATGGCGAGGAGGTTGCGATTACGTAGATGAACTGAAACGTCGGCACAAGTATGCGCCGGCAGCTTTGCCGCTCGTACGAAAGCTGGGAGAATGTCCAGCAGCTGTGCGGAGGTGGCGGAAGGTAACGCTGGCAGGTGGCAGACCGCATGGAGGTCAAAACTTGGGCGGGCAGCAAGTCGAGGCTTTCGGACATTTCCGGGCATTGCCCATTCTCCTTCAGGGTCAATGAATTCGTTAGGGGTTGGAGTGGACGTGGGATCTAACGTCGGCGTCTCGTCAGCCATGCCGGCACGCAGGTTAGGGCTAGTGAGGCCGTCACCGCTTCAAAACTTGAAGTGGCGAAATTGTTTAGCGGATGGGTTGTAGAATGAAAATATTCGTATCGAAAGAAAGCAGATGACTTGCCAGTTCCGAAGAGCAGCGTATTCTTGCGGATGAGATGATTTCGAGGACGATTTGGGTGGATGATGCAGAGCGCAACACGACCACTGCATTCCTCCTTGAGACGCTTGCCCGGAGTCTTGGGGGACCATGTCTTGCCAGTTTGTGAGACAAGAGACGCATTGCGCTGCAAATTATTTGTGGCAACGGCCTTGACATACTGTGACTCCGGATAGTGTAACCATGGAGCCCCGCTGTGTGCACACTGGGCGCACCGCAGTGTGATGGGACGAACGATGGGGCGAGGGTGATGTTGGGGATGCCTTTAGGTACGTGCAGGGCCGTTGGACGGGGATTCGGCTAAAATTCGGCTAAGAGAAAGAAGCCTAAATTGTAAGATCACTGTAACACTTGACTCGTAGTCTTTTTATGTCTGTGTAAATAGTTTCCTTCTATCGCTTGCTATTCGATCTTAATAAACAGTTACCCCATTGCAATCAGCGTCATAGCCTTGCCTACTGTAAAGTGACTTCGCGACATCCACAACACCTTCAAGTTTCCCTCACCGACATCGAGCCGAATATCAACTGACACGCTCCACCCATCCATGCTTGGCGCGCGCTGCTGGCGTCTCAACAACGTGCTGGCCACGCATGCAGGAGCACGTAAACACGCACCGGCAAAATGGCTCCAAAGCGTGCACTCAGCGCCGAGGACACCCAGGCCCGAAATAAGCGTCGCGCGGAACAGGAACGCCTTGACTACGCAGCGAAACGTGGTGTGGTGCAGATCGCGAATGATTATAATAATTGAACTACATACAGCGCCATAATTCAATTAAAGTTATTCTGTCATGATGCGATGTGCCATGTGAGGCCATGATGAGCACAACCCTCTCAGAGATTGTGAACAATGACGCACAACAACGCCTCAAGCAAACGCGTCTCCCAGTGTGTTCTGTGGTCTACGCAGACAAAACGGCAGTGGTGCACGCAAGGTAAAGTTTAACATTGTGGTCTCACGCTACGCTCACGGCGCGCACGCTCTGATAACGCGCGCGCCGCACGACCACCGCGGGTTCGAGCACTCCGAGCCGCATGCATACAGGGCGCCACGCCGGCGCCTGCTCCGGTCCACTGCGTCTGCCGACGCGCCGCTGCGCGCGCCGCACACACCGCCGGCCCCAGCTAGGGGAAGGCGAGACCGCGCGCGCAGCAAGGGGAACCCTAGGCGAAGCACTCAGGAAAGCACAAACAACATTTTGTAGCGAAAGCTACATTGGCCGCATTCTCGCCGTTTCGCTGTGACCGGTGGCCGCACCGCGAGCTGAGCCGTCCCCTAGCAACCACCGCAGCTGGCAGCGTTTCTTTCTCTATGGTCTGACCACCCCGCGGCGTATTACCGGCGTCTGACACGCGTCTTTCGTAGGGAGCCTACATGCAACGCCGTTTTAGGGTGGTGACAGCCTTTGTAAGGGCACTTGCCGCCGCCAGCTAAATTGGCGGGTTAAATCTGGGGCACAAATTCGCGAAAGACCAGCCGACAGACCACATTTCCCGCAACCCTTGGTGCCGTGAAATTAATTTCTTTTACTAAACTTTGGCCCCAGCAGCCAGAGACAAATGGCGCGTCTGAGCGCCGTACACGGCACGTCTACGTTTTAGTTCAACAGACTTGTAAGGACAGTCTTTATTACAGCACCCTTCGAAAAGCACCCTTTATATATCATGTACAACTGGAAGGCAACGACAATGCTGAATGCAGTTCACATTCTTGGCGTGAGATAATGCTACGACGAGCACGCCATCGTGTCTTATAACTTGTTGCTTTACATGTGTCGCACGACATGCAATAGAAAAGTAAGTTTGACGAGTTAAAATAGAAGGAAAATGCAACTAGTATATCGATGTATGCAGGTTTCTTGTGCGCATTGGCGCAAAACTAAATTAAAGAAATTTAATAGATCGCGTGTCAACATGAGTACATCCGTTGGTAGATCAGAGCGGACCAAAATGGCTACCCACCAAATTTGGCGGTAAATAGCAGTCAAAATGTTGGTGTTGTCACCACCCTAAAACGGCGTTGCATGTAGAATCCCTAGTCTTTCGCCCGGCGAACTGCTTCATTGGAGAGGGTCCGGAATGCCAAGCGCGCGAAGCTAGCGTCGGAGACTGAGCAAGAGCTAGCTGTTCGGCTCGCAAAACGCTTGGACTTGCCGGCTTATAATTTATACCTGGCTGATATGGATGAGTGTATACCTATGTTTAATAATTACAGCTAAATCAAAGGCTAACCAATTGAAACCAAGACTTAACCAGACTAAACCAAGCTTCCGCTTTGCATATACAGGGTTAGCTGAGCTAAGCCACAGCCAATTTTTTACGCTAGCTTCCGATGCAACATAAGTTTGAAGAGCACGACAGAGGCTGAACCTAATTGTTACACATAACATGGCCAAATGGTCGCAGGAGGCCGCTAACGGCACACGGCAACAGAGAGAACAAAGAATCCATTCAAGCGCCTGCCATCGCGCACCCCGCAGCAAATAAAATTTTAAAAACAAACACGGAAACAGACGGGGGCACGATCGGAAGGCGCTGCCTCAGGACCACCGTGCTCAGGACACCCGTACGACGGAAAAGTACGCGCGACCGCCGAGGCCGGGACCCCGACGAGCCAAAGTACCCATCGGCCGCCGGCGGACAAAGGGGGCCGCCGCCGGCAGAGAGAAACACGTACGCATTTTCCGACGCTTGGATGTGGTATCGTCAGGCCCCGCCTTGCGCCCGCGTACCCGAAGCGCACGCTAGCAGAGCCCGAATCCCGTCAAGAAGTCTCGGCCAATGGGGGAAGCCCGTTGACCTTCCCGTGGGCGGGATGACAGCCGAGTGACAGTGTGTTATGACTTGCTGCCGCCCCGCCCAGACAAACAGGCGAGGGACATGGAGCTCTCGCAAACGAACGGCGTCGCACAATCACTACGAGCGCCCGAAATTCCACATCAACAACTCACCACTCTCGTATTGGTCTAAACACTGAGGAAATTACATATTCGCCTCCAACATCACCGTTAATTATCGTTAGTCAAAGGAAACAGCACACAACGCTTCGCTTACATCAGCTCCAACGGTGCGTGATCCGCCATATTTGTTTTGTTTTTTTTTTTTCCCCGAAGCTCCAGTTTACATAAGAGAAAAGGAATAGCTCAGCTCGCTGGCGCTTCGCTACCTCACTGCTAGCTGCTGCGCTTGTAGCCATTGTAGCTGAACGCGGAAGGCACCGTGTCCGGCTTGAGCACCCTCTTCATTTTGCACGGCAGTCCCGCAACCAAACTTAGGTCGTACACGAAGTTGTCGTTCTTAAAGTGTGCTGAACAAAGCGTGCTACTTTTCGTCGGCTATCAGTTGTCGCACCGCATTGCAAGCACCCACAGCTCTCGCACTTCTTGTTTTTTTTTTTTTTTTTTTTCTTGCTTTTTTTTTGGGGGGGGGGGGGGGGGGGGGGGGGGGGGGCATGTGCGCAAGCTAGTTTTAGGCGTCGAGCACCCGACGGCCACGCAACGCGTCGGCATTTTCGCAACCACGCGAACCACGAGCGCAAAAGGGAGAACGCACGCCGACAGAGACACCTGTCGGTCAGCTCGCAAATGATGAGCGACCAATGCGCCTGGCTGCCTAGGCGCAACTGAGGGTTCAACAGTTGCGTACGGTTCTTCAATATGCGCCATATACACATCGCTACCGCTTACCCGCCAGGTGCACGCGTCGTCTGCATAGGCGCTACTTAACAGCAGCTAATAACAAAATTAGGCAATTAACATCCCTGCGGTTTTGCCAGCATTACTTTTTAGAGCATACGCTAGGCATTTATAGTCAATTCAACAAACGTGGAATTTCGTTGCTGTTACCCTGTAAGGTGGAGACCAACAATTTAAGGAGACATGAACGAAAGCAAAACAATTAAACATTTATAAATTATTTGAATATAGCGCAAGTAGGCTAAGTGACTGCCAGTAAATCAACAGCACCATTTAGTCGAGGTGGATAAACGTTCTGAAGGCTGATGTAAATCACCGAATACTGCCATGCACGAAAACACTTACTCTTGCAGGCAAAAGCAGCCAGCCGCAGTAGCAAGGTCAGATGCGCCAACGACAATAAACCGCAGAGAGACGTCCTTCTTTTCCCCCCCTTGCACAAGTGAAGCAGACAGTTACGCTAACAACGAAGAGCTGCAGAGGGATGTACGTCTTTTCCCAAGACCCTCGGTCTTGCGCAAGTGACATATTCAGCTAGTTAAGGTTCTCAAAGTCAAGCTACCAGAATATTGATATAAATAGAGCTCATGCATAAGCTTGAGAGGTGGCAGCATTTGGTTGTAATCTAAATATGTCGGAAAACACGTTTGTTTCTTTAGAAAATTCAAGAAAGGACATCTGGTAGTAGTCCGTCTGCGCGTTCTCGGCGACGCTCTGTCACGGCCGCAGGAGAAAAAAAATCGTCGGCTCTTGCACTCCGTGAAGATTGATGATAAGCGAAGCTTGTCCCTTAGTATACCTAACCGTGCCCTTCGCCATCAACTTTATGTTTACTGGAATGTGCCCTTGCGATTAACGAGGTGTGCATTGTGGGCTGAAGATGTCCTTGAATGAAGATTCCGTACAGGTACCGCAAACTCTAAATTCACCAAGGTCTTCTCCACTAGTAGCGTAATGTTCATTCAACATTTCCAAGAGATTGTGTCGCTGTTCGTCGGAGCGGATCACACTGATGAGGGACAAGTTGCTGCCGAACCACAAACGATCACATACACGGCAACTCGATCCAAATTTGCGGTTCAAGAACTCGCGCTGAAACCTGGCGTTGGCACCGGCGAAGTTTCCGCTGTCGTTGTTGGCAAGTCCAGCTGTTGTCTTTCGTCTCATTCGCGGGCTCTAAGTTCCGGACCTCAGGCCCGCCGTTGTCGCTGAAGCTCGGCCGACGGCCCGCTGCTGTCGTTGCTCTGCTTCACAGTCTCGACACTCTGGATCTTAGGCCCGCCGGTGTCGTTTGCGTCCGGCATCACCAACACGTTCTTCCCCTCGGGCGGTGGAATCGGCACGGCGGCGGCGAGCTCTTTCCCGAGCCTGTTCTCGGCGCCGTTCCTGTATGCCGCCTGTAACTCGGGAGAGCGCACGACTCGTGCCCCCCCCCCCCCCCCCCCAACGTTGCCCCGTGGTTCGTTATGACAAAAGGAAAGGTTAGCGGTATCTTCTGCAGCCCTTGAGGGAGTACGGTCAGCGCCAACGGAGAGGGGAGGGTGAGAGAAAAATCACCAGCCCTTCCCCTACCGAGGAAATGGTGGTAAGCGAAGCTTGTCGTGTGTGTATCTGACCTTCGTGGTGATTTTCTTTTCTCTTTCTCTCTCTCTTTATTTCTTTTTTCTCTCTCTTTCTTTTTCTCCCTCTCTCTCTTTCTTTCTCTTTCTCTCTTTATTTCTCTCTTTCTTCAATTATCTCTCTCTTTCTTTTCTTTCTCTGACCTTCGTGGTGACTCTTTCTCTCTCTATCTTTCCTTCTCTCTACCTTTCCTTCTCTCTCTCTTTCTCTCCCTCTGTATTTCTTTCTTTCGTTGATCGGCGCTGAGCCGTGCTCCCTCAAGGGCTGCAGAAGATAGCGCCAACCTTTCCCTTTCCCTCAAGAACCACTTATATCTTTCGTTGACCTTCGTGGTGACTTCTTTTCTCTCTCTTTCTTTCACTCTTTCTCTCTCTATCTATATATCTATCTTTCTCTCTCTCTCTATTTGTTTCTCTTGTAGCGCCCACCGACGCCGCAAATAAAGAAGCGCAGCACGCGCTCGAGGCGCAAGCTTGCTGCACGCCGGCAAGCGCGGGGCTGCGCGCCGACCGCAGGGACTTCACGTGTACCCGCTTCTAGCAGCAGGGGCTGTAACAAGGCGTTGAAGTTGTTTCGAAATTGTTCGCGTTTAAGTTTCTGAACAGTTTACTGAAACAGGCCGGTGATTTGCACGTTGTGTCGACAATATACACACGCCGATACAGGCAGTCGACCAGTGGCGCACCGACGGGGGGGGGGGGGGGGGGGGGGTTGTAACCCTCCCCTCCCCTGAGACCGACGTAACCCCCCCCCCCCCTTTTGTTCAACCCATTTTCCTTCCTTGCACATTTGAGTACTGACGCGCAATCGTCTGAGTAGGACGCGCAATCGTCTGCACACTCGCAAAAAGCGCATATATTGACAATTTTCCGTGAAGAAATCGAAATTAGTGCTGTTTAGATGGTATTGGCAAACTGTCACCCCCCCATGGCAGAGATCCTGGGTGCGCTACTGCAGCCGACCTTTGGACAATAGTGAGCGTACGCATGGAACGCCTGTAGCGTCCATTCGGCGTCTGCTCCAGTCCACCTTCTGCTTGAGCCAGCGCTGTGGTGCGTCCACTGCGGACGCTATATGAAGCCTTCCCATAGCGTTACGCGGAAGTTTCAAGACCAGATTACCGTCAAGTGGTTCCCTGCGCACGCCGGGGAGCTGGGCGGGCCCGAACCGCAACGAGGAGGCAGATACGGAGGCACACGCGCTAACTAGCCGCGGGTCTCCGTCAACGCATTCCTCGGATCCGCAACGATCCGATGCCGAAGACGAAGAGTATTCCATCACAACCTACGGCGACGTTCTGCAGTGGTACAGAACGAGCAAACGCCTCTACCCACCGCCTCACCAAGACCTACAACGCAGCGAAGCAGCCACACTACGGCAGTTGCAAGTACAAGCCATATGGACCCCCGTATGGGCAAAGCACGTTTGCCCGGAGGTATACACCACGAATATATGCCAACACTGCAAGAAGGCGCGCGCCATCCAGAGACACCTCCTCTGGGACTGTGCGCCACCGCCGGGTAACCAAGAAGAAGCAATGCCAACTGCCATCAGCAGCAAGATGATCAGCCGAGAGCCAGGCAACCAAAGAGACGTGGTCCAGCACGTGCTTAGCATCCTGGAACGCCAGCGGCCAAAAGCGGCGCCCCCACGGGTTTGACGTGAGTAGGTTGCTGCTCCGGGGACGTTCGAGCACGCTAGTGTCTCGCTTTAATTCCCCTACCCCTTCCCCCCTTTATGCCGGATCGTCAATAAAATTGTTTCACTCACTCAAGACCAGATGAAAAGTATTGAAGAACCCTGCTACTATGATGCCACAGCACCCTTTGGCTGCCATTCCGCAGCGCTGCAGCAAAGCAGGGCTCGTCTGATAGTCACTGTCGGCGAAGTGTTCGGAGCCTACCGAGCAGTATAAAAGCGTGCACTGTCGGCGCAGAGCATTCCGACGTTCGGCGACGAGTATGGCGAGGACGAAGAAGCAACTGTCTACGGAAGAAGCAGCGGCGCGGCAGGAAAGACGACGGGAAGCTCCTCGACCATGGGCCCAATGAGGACGTGCCGACCCAGAGTTCCGAGCAAGGGAAGCCTAGGCTAAGTGATGGCGAAGATCCGAAGACCCTGAGTTTCGAGTGAGGGAGGCGGCGTCGTGGCAGCGGTACGAAGAAATTCATCAGGAAATAAAAGCCAAGTTGAAGCCACCAGCTGCGCTGGTTCATCAGTCTTTGCGACGTTAAGTCAATGAAGCTGCGCTGATTTTTTTTTTTTTTTGTGTTGTCGAAGGCTTTCACATTCTTAAGGCTCGCATTAGCATAAATTATATTTTCACTGCATCCCGTAAAGAAATTTCTGCTGCACTGATAGACACATTGTTTCCTGTTCCCACAATCGTGCGCCTTATTTGGAATGCTATTACCGAGATCTACTTAAGCGTGTCCGTCGAATGACCATTCCTCCGGGGATCAAAACTTTTTTCTTTAGGTTACATTCGGCAACCCTTCCTGTCAAAACGTGGTCAAAAAAGGGGGGGGCAGTTTCGTGACGTGGTAGACAAACTGCCGTTTGCGTCCACATGCGGAAACGATTGATTACTGTTTTGTCGATTGTAGGGATGCCGTGTTCTTCTGGGACATTCTCCAAATGAAACTACGGTGGCTCCATTGTTCGGGTTGACTAACGGTGTGCCTAGCGCAAGTTATTTCGCACGTGACGTCGCTGCCATTTGGCTGACTAAACGTGTGGCCTGGTGCATGCGCCGTTGGGCACGTGACGGCGCATCCAATGGGGAGGCGGTCGCGCCACGTCACAAGTGTATGAAAGTATGAAATGGGTGTCTAAAATAAAAAGCACGAAGATCCAATTGAACTCTGCTGACCAGTCCTTCGAGTTATAAAGCCCTCGGGGGCAAGAGCTTTGAGACGCTTGGCGCGTTTTGATTTGGCCTTACCGAGGTGCACTTAGAACACAGGCGAAAGATTGCGTGGGCAAGGAAAGCGCGGAAAAAAAGGCATTTCACCAAATGGACTATAATGCTTTCGCGCTCTCACACGTAAGCGGTCTTAAGTATCTCTGCCAATTGTTTTTTTTTTACTTTCCCTGCCATTGTTATATTCCTTCCAAATTTATCATTATAATCTTTCAATGAAGCTTCACTGTCTCTTAAATATCCCCTTCACGCGAAGGTACCGGCTAGTTGACTATTCATATTTAAGTGGGAACAGCTTTAACAAAAAGAGGCAGCCAGTTCCACGAAGTGAAATATGTCGAAACAGCGGAGCTGTGCTCGTTCTGTTTCTGCGATTGTCGTGTATGTATCCTTTTTTTCTCGCTGTGGTAGTATTCGTTTTAGACCGAAAGAACCGGGGCACCACTCGCGCCGAGTGGCATCCATCGTGCGCCTCCTCTCCTCCTTCCAGGCGCGCGCTCCGATTGGTCGGCTCCTCCCCTCCCTGCTAGTGGATCACGTGACCTTTCCGGCTCTGTTCCTGCGTGACGACGCCGTCATCGACGGTGCACGCTCGACTAAGAACAGGGCCGCTATCTTGTACGCGTTCGAAAAGCCGATGTCCGATTTCGTCTCACGCAATTGCCCAGGCCGCGGCGATATCGCGGTCTATAGGCCCATCTACGCCAATCGCGTGAGGCGAACCCGAACTTTTCGAAACCGAACCGAAACCGAGCGTTTCGTCCTTTTAACAGCTCCTCTGTTAGTAGGACGAAGTCAAGGGACCTAAGAAGGCAATCAGCCACTGATCTCTACAAACGCAGTAGAGATCAGTGCAACCAGCTGTATGTTGACGTATTGCGTATGCACGAGGTATGATTATACAGCTACGCATTATGCTTTCTCTCCGTGCATTCATGAATATTTTTTCTTTTGTTTTGTGTTCCTATTTTGGTCTTATTCGTACCACGCGATTGATAACTGGGCCCCTGTAGTGGATACGCGTATTATTTGAAGAACAAGATTAATTTCGAAAATTCCAATTAAACTGATTGAAATTTATTACCTTCTACCTTGATCTCCTTCCAAAAAGCACACTAATTCCCTATAACATAAAACAAAATACGGCTGTAACATCAGTTAGTTTCATTGCATAATTTCAACCCACCTGTTTAACCGCCGGCTTCTTGGCCAATCCCCCGTGGTGGGTATGCGCCATGGCATAGGAAGCAAGCAAGCAAGAAAACGAAGCATGAACCCCTACGTTGATGGTGAGACTAAATTCACCTATTTCTGTTTGTTTATAGCGTATAGAGTCCCCGTAGCCTGGCTAATTTCTCATAACAAGCAATTAAGGAACGAGCAGTGGGCGTTAAAGTTAGCTCACAGGACGGTTATAACTGTTTAAAGCGAATGTTTCGGCGTTAGCTGTGGTGTTGGCTGGGCTTTTCCGCTCCCCACCTCGAGCTCACCGAATCGCTTTGGGGTTTGAAGGTACCGCTTCTTCTATGGCATTTAAGTGTAAAGGTGGTTTTATAGCGTTACCGTTTCAACTACTATGCGCCTCTCCGATTTCCAGCGCTTACGGGCTATCTAAGCATACACTGACGCAGCCAAAGGCGCCATGACGACGACGGCATAACAATTACATGACGATTGATTCTTCTTATCTATCCATCTATCTATCTATCTATCTATCTATCTATCTATCGATGAAGATAGTATATTGACGACAGCGTGATCATGGCTGCATGAAGACAGCGGGATGACGACGATTGTACGACGACGATGGAGTAACGTCTATTGTATGGCAACTGCTGTATGACGACGCGGGCCTGACCACAGTGGTATGACAACCATTGCATGACAAATACTGTATGATTCACGTTTGGCTGGCATCTGTTCTTACAAACAGCCTCTCACCGGCTGATTGGTGGACTCAAGCAGGTTTGGACTACTTACTGTCCGTGGCGCGGGCCGCGGTCCGAGCTCTGGTGCACGCGCTCCGAACACCCAGCTGTCAGTGCGACCCTGGCTCCACTAAAGAAAAAAACTTGATTGTTTGTGGTCTTAGTGTCGTTCTTTAGGACTACGGCTGAATCTCATCCCCGTATTGCTAAGTACCCACGTCCCCACAGTAGCACCCAACGTGGGGCTACGAAAGAATGCATTAACTCTCGTGTGACCTTTCGGCGTAGTATTGTGAACGGTATAGTTGCACACCTTCCGGAAGTGTTGAGGAGACGCTGAAATTGAGGGCGCATTTCCACGACTGTCGCACTCTTTCAGGGTGGGCACCTTGCTTCGGCATTCGGTCGGTAAGGCTTCGCATGAGTTGAGGCGTACGTCCTGACAGCCAGACAGGTTAAGGACCTCAGTTCACCTGGAAGAGCTGGCAAGGACCACTCGTCGTCCGACTAGATCGTCTGCCTGAGTGTACCAATGAGCAGCAACCTAGGCAGTGAGGTGTCAGGACACACTCGTTTGTCAGAAACCAATGGCGTCTTCACACAGGGAGGGGCAGTATGGGAGCTCGGGTTCACTCAGAGCAGTAGCATGAACATCACTACCAAAGAAGGAAGAAGCTGAAGCATTGCACAGGACTGGCCGCACCAGCTAGCCGGGCTTCAGACGCGGGGCTTCAGACGCGGGGCTTCATCATTAGTTCTAGTGGGACGTTTTTAACACGAAAGTGGGACGTTTTTAACACGAAAGTGCTCTACGCCAGGCTCCACTGAAAATCTGTCCGGTGTACGTAAATCAAGCAATCATAATCACACAAATCCGCGAGATGGCGACACCTTGCCTACCTAGGCGTTAGGATGGTCCGCATAGAAAAGTTATAAAGGTTTGGTTTATAAAGGAATTGTGCCCTTGAAGACGCGCATTTGTTGCAATGAGGATATTTAGTTATCATTTAGTTTATCACCTAGTAATTTCGTAGACTATGTGCCCGGCAGCAAGAACACCTATGAAAGTAGTAAATATAGTAGACCTAAAAAGTGTACATACGGTCACATTTTGCCGTTTTGTGCGTACCTGGTGGTTAGAAAAGCATGCATATAAGCATAAGGAGGTTGGATAACTTTTACTTATTAAAAACATTGTTATCTTGACGACGTTCATTTCTTGCAATTAGAATATTTAGATATCATTTATTTTCGCTCAGTAATTACACGGACAATATTGTCACGAAGATAGCAATCTTCGTGACATTTTCTGGTGGAGTTGCTGGGTAAATGGTACGATCGCCCGAGACGCAGCGTACTCCTGACTCGTCGCCAGTGCGTAGTCCGACAGAGCTCACCCCGGTACACGTCCGTACCAGCCGTCGTCTTCAGGGGCTCCAGCGACAGCACGGTCTGCTACCTGATCCTACCAGGACGATGCACCAACCGTCTATTACTGCGCTTGCCGCGCCGATACAGGTCCTTTTGCATCAGCCGCAAACACCCAATGTGTTCCACGGAGGTGCTCTTGAAGACGTCGAAGACTGGCTTGACCACTTCGAAAGGGTAGCCGAATTCAACGATTGGTCCCAAGAGCTCAAGCTGCGTTATGTGTACTTCGCTCTTGGGGATTCCGCAAAGACGTGGTTCGAAAACCACGAGACGACACTGACATCGTGGGACGAATTTCGTCGGCAGTTAGTTGCCGCCTACACCAGCACCGACAGAAAGGAGCCAGCGGAGTTGGCGATGCAGGCAAGGATTCAAGCCCCTAATGAGAGCGTCACGACGTACATTGAAGATATGGCTCGGCTCTTCAGACGTGCAGACGCTTCAATGCCCGAAGACAAAAAAGTTCGACACCTAATGCGAGGTGTAAAGCAGGAAATCTTTGCCGGCCTTATCCGCCACCCACCGACTACGCTTGCGGTCTTTCTCGCTGAAGCCACTGCAATGGAAAGGGCACTACAGTAGCGCGCTAGGCAGTACAATCGAAACGTGACTGCAATTTCGAGTGGCGTCCCTAACGTGACACTGGGAAGCGACGTCAGCGACCTGAGAGAATTAATAAGAGCGGTCATAAGAGAAGAACTCCCAAAAATGCAGGCGGTCGAGCCCCCGGTCACGCGACTTTCTGTGGCGGAGATGGTGCGAGACGAAATCAGGCAAACCATCCAAGTTCCTGAACGCTTCGGGGCACCACAGCCGCAGGAGCAAGTTAGGATGACTTATGCGGAAGCCGTACGACGTCCGTCGCTGTATAATACATCAAACGTCGAGCGCACCACGGAACAGACAGAAGTCGGGTTCAGCCGTCGTAATACGCCGCTTATCAACGAGTCCAGAGCCAAGAAATAGTGATGTCTGGCGCGCTCCTGACCACAGTCCGCTCTGTTTTCATTTGCGGCGAAGCCGGCCATATCTACAGGATGTGTCCCTACCGACGCGTGGGTCTCCGTGGGTGCTCTCCGAATGCGCCGCGTCCACGACCTGGTGAGCGTCCGGTGGAAATCGAGAGCTTCCTGGCGAGTCGTCCCAATTTCTTCGAACAGCCAAGGCAGGAGCCTCGCTCGTCGTCACCGGCTCCATCATGATACCGGTCGCCAAGTCCTGCCTTCCGTCGAGACGCCCCTAGGCGCCGTTCGCCCAGCCCTGCAAACCAGGAAAACTGAGTTCAGCGACCTCCGGAGGTGAGGCCGCTGACGCCGAATGTACCGAATATCCTCCATTACGACGCAAGCGACGACATCGACGACAACAGACCGACGTTCAAACGCACTCAGGTGATCCAAGGCACGCCGTAACATCGGATGTACCAGTCAGCATAGACGACGAAGAAATCACAGCTTTAGTCGACACTGGCGCGGACACCTTTGTTATGAGCCGAGAACTTGCCGCTAAACTGAAAAAAATGTGGTTGATCCCTCTTATATAGGAATCGGTATAGAACACGAAAGTGAAACGTGTCTTCACAGAAGTAGTGTAATGTTTATTGCACATTGATATATAATGTCTATTGGTGTTTTGTGGCTAAAGCGCCCTTAGGCGTTGATGCACCCACGCTGACGCCTGGTGGCACGTCTCCTCCATCACGACTACCAACGTCGATGACCATGAGCAACCGTCGTGCATATGGAAGCTGCACTACGCTGCACACGCTAGCACAACGCGAAAGACGAAGCACGTAACTGACACACTAATACAACGCGCAAGACAAAGCACGTAACTGAATCGTCACCGAGTCAAATCAGCGCGTACAGCGCGTCGTAATTGCAGCCTCCGCGATCAACTTCAGAAACATTTTCAGAGCTAATTGCGGAGGCCACGCTCCGCTGTGCTGAGTACGGTGAACGCCACCTAAGTGGCGTTGGTAGTGCTTCTTGATGCCAGCGTCCCTTCGAATGCTGGCATCGAGGCGTCGTAGTGCTGAGACCACCAAAGCGTTCACTGTCGGTGCGCGTTAATGTCATAATGCAGTACTTCTCTTTTCTGCTCGTAGGCGGCGGCACCGCCCCGAGCAAGAGCGCGGGTACACGGAGGAGTGTTAGATATATAAGGCGCGTCTGTGTAGCTCTCTGCAAATGCGTTTGTGGCGCAATGGGTTAAACGCTCGGCGATCTATCGTCGCGGACCGAGAGGTCGTGGGCTCGATTCCCAAACTTTGCATGTTTGTGGAACTTTTTCTTCTGGTTTCTTTCTTTGTATTATGTTCGTGTACATTGTAAGAACGTCATTCCGTATTTCCGTATGACGTATTTCCGTGACGGAAATACGTCAGTGAAGTCTTGGTGGACCCCGGCATAAAACACTTTCGTGTTAAAAAGTTTACACGCAGTAGACTGGGTCGCAGTTCCGTACTGCCGGAGGACACCTCTTAAAGCCCGTGTGCAGGTGTACAGCACGAGTGAATATTCGCGGCTTTACGTACGTCGGAGATTTCGTTATCCTGCCGAGTTGTTCGCGAGAGTTGATCCTTGGAATGAACTTCCTGCAGGCTAATGGAGCCATCATTAATTTGCAAGAGTCGAGTCACGGGTAACGTTTTCGACGGCGCATGCCATAGCAAGCAACAAGTACGACAGTCATGACAACGCCTTGCGCATCGTCGACGACAACGGCACGTTACCACCGAGGAGCAGCGCATTAACCCTTGTAACCTGCGACGCGTTCGACGACAGTGAGGGCATTGCCGAGGCAAATATTCCGCTGCTGCTCCAACGGTATATCTGCATAGCTCGAGGCCTTGTTCAGTTGCAGAGCAAGCGGTCACTAGTTCTTCTGACGAACTTCAGCAACGAGTTTCAGCACGTCCCTCAAGGCACGGCTGTCGCCTTCCTCAACCAAATTGCGGACTTCTCCGACGTCGGCACTTTAGAGGTGACTTCACCGGACGTGACAGATGCTACCACGCTTTGCAGCCGCATTCACATTAATGCCGGTTTTTCGGAACAACAGAAGCAACGACTATTAGGCCTCGTGAGCGAATTCTCTAACTACTTCTCTACAGGATCTAAAGTTCGGCGCACCTCCGTTTCGAAACACCGTATTTTCACAGAGGAATCGGCGCGCCCAGTTCGTCAGCATCCATATCGCGTGTCGCCAATGGAAAGAGAGGCGATTAAACGCCAGGTTAAAGAAATGCTTGACGATGACGTGATTCAGCCTTCGACAACCCCGTGGGCGTCCCCCGTCGTTCTGGTAAAAAAGAAGGGCAATACAGTACGCTTCTGTGTCGACTACAGACGGCTTAACAAAGTCACCAAGCGCGATGTTTACCCCCTGCCAAGGATTGACGACGCCTTGGACCGTCTACGTCATGCCCAGTTCTTTACCTCGTTAGATCTTAAGTCAGGGTACTGGCAGATCGAAGTCGACGAGCGCGACCGCGAGAAAACTGCATTCGTGACACCTGATGGGCTATACGAATTTAAGGTCCTCCTATTCGGCCTGTGTTCCGCTCCCGCCACATTCCAGCGAATGATGGACAGTGCCCAGCCTTTGATGCCTTGATGCCTTGATGCCTTGATGGACTACCTTGATGACGAATGCCTTGATGGACATTGCCCAGCTCGCCAGCTGAACTGAAGTGGCAGACATGCCTCGTCTACCTGGACGATGTCGTTGTGTTTTCAAGCACGTTCGATGAACACCTGGCTCGGCTGAAGGGCGTTCTTGATGCTATCCGCAAGGCAAACCTCACCATCAAGCCTGAAAAATGCCACTTTGGTTTTCAGTAACTCAAGTTTCTGGGACACGTGGTCAGCCTCCAGGGCATTCGGCCAGACCCTGAGAAGTTGGCTGCCGTTGCTGAGTTCCCTCGTTCTTCAGATAAGAAGGCTGTTCAGAGGTTTTTAGGACTCTGCGCCTATTACCGTCATTTCGTTTAAAGTTTCTCCAACATAGCTGAGCCTTTGACGAGATTAACACGCCACGTTGTGCCCTTTCTGTGGACGGAAGAACAAGAACAGGCTTTCACAGAATTACGCAAACGACTGAAAAAAGCTCCGGTGCTCGCGCATTTTGACGATGATGCTGAAAGTGAAATCCACACGGACGCCAGCAACATTGGTCTCGGAGCCGTTCTTGTTCAGTGGCAAGACGGTACGGAAAGTGTAATCGCTTACGCGAGCCGTAGTCTCACAAAGGCAGGGGCTAACTACTCGACCACTGAAAAGGAAGGAGTGTTTAGCAGTCGTTTGGGCCATCAGTAAATTTCGACCCTACCTGTATGGCCGGCCATTTCGAGCGGTCAGCGACCACCATTCACTTTGTTGGCTTGCCAATCTCAGGGATCCATCAGGCCGCCTCGCTCGTTGGAGTCTCCGCCTACAGGAGTATGACATAACTGTCGTCTACCGATCTGGACGAAAGCACAGCGACGCTGACTGCCTGTCACGTGCTCCGATTCCACTGACATCATCCGATTTGGAGCAAGATTTGCCGTTTCTTGGTGCCGTTGACACGGTGCGGATGGCTGACCTACAACGTGCGGACACAGACCTGCTTGCTCTTATCCAGTATCTTCAAGGAGCTGACGTTGTTATCCCACGACCGCTGTCACGAGGACTGACATTGTACTGTCTGCGGAACAATGTCCTTTACAAGAAAAACTTTCAAAACAGTCAGGAAACGTTCCCTCTCGTCGTCCCTACAGCATTGCGCCAAGAAGTTTTGCAGGCATGTCACGACGACCCCTGTGCCGAATACTTAGGCTTCACCAGAACACTAGCACGCATACGCCAGCGATACTACTGGCCACGGCTATTTTCGTCTGTTCAGCCCTATGTGAAAACCTGTCGTGACTGCCAGAGGCGTAAAGTACCACCCGTCAAGCCCGCCGGTCTCCTCCAACCTCTGGACCCACCTCCAGCGCCGTTCCAACAAGTGGGCATGGATCTCCTAGGTCCGTTCCCTACGTCATCTTCGGAAAACAAATGGATAATTGTCGCAACCGACTACCTAACCCGTTACGCCGAGACCAAAGCTGTACCCCGGGCAACTGCTGCTGAAGTCACCAAGTTTTTCATCCTCAACATTGTACTGCGCCATGGTGCACCCGCTGTCCTCATTACTGATCGCGGTGCAGCATTTACAGCTGATTTAATACAAGAGGGGGTCACGATGACGCACAGCAACCATCGGAAAACCACGGCTTATCACCCCCAAACTCACGGATTGACAGAACGCCTTAACAGAACACTGGCCGATATGCTCTCGATGTATGTTGATGTAGAGCACAAGACATGGGACGAAATGTTGCCATACGTGACATTTGCCTATAATACAGCTGTGCAGGAGACCACCCAGTTCACCCCATTTGAACTTGTCTATGGACGTCGCGTCACGACACCTTTAGACGCCATGCTTCCAGTCGACGACGGCACCACGACAAGCGAGGGCGCTGATGACTTTATCCAGAAAGCAGAAGAAGCTCGCCAGCTTGCTCGGAACCGCATCCGTAGCCAGCAGAGTACCAACGCCTGTCGTTACCACCAGAGCCGACGGAATATCCAGTACAACCCGGCGACCACGTGTGGGTGTGGACACCTGTCCGTCACCGTGGGCTCTCGGAGAAATTGTTGCGACGATACTTCGGACCATACGAGGTTGTGCGCCGGCTTAGCGATGTGAATTACGAGATCCTGCCCCAAAGCGTTGATCCTCGCTTGAGCCGACGACCTCCCCGCCCCGAAGTTGTCGTACGGATGAAGCCGTACTACACCCGCGAGTGAAGTGCACCTTTCAAACCCTTCGCCGTCCTACGCAGTGTTGTGTGGTTATCCTTCGTTTTCTGTGACCACATTTTCCATTAGAGAGTTCTTGCCCCCTTATGAACTTTATTTTACCCAGCCGACCGGGACGGTCGCTTTTGGAAGGGAAGAAATGACGCGAGATAGGCTGGCACCTGCGGCCGCCGGCCGCTGCAACGAGAACGACGAAGTGTGTTCTGAAACGCGCGCTCTCCGAGTGTCAGCCTATATTGAAAAGAACACCTTTTTGCCAAGGTCTCTATTGCTATCTTCGTGACAATATTACCGACACCATGGACACCTAAAGAGGTATTAAAGATACCACTGCTTGGAAGTGTATTGCGGTCGAACTCAGTCGGCGTTCCCAGTGGGTGACAGTCATCATCGCTCGGTAGCGCGCGAGGCTGCGGGAACTCTAAGAATGCATTCTCGCAACACACGGGCTGACCATTGCGTTGTACGCGTATATACAGTAAAAACCGGAATAAAGGTTGGATCACAATATAGGTCAATCCCCCAAACCTTCATTCTAAAAAAATGAGAAATCCGTGATAAACTGATAAAAAATGACTGGTATATATAAGATGGGGATATACTTTTTGCAGCGGTTGTTTGAAAAAAGTTGACCTGTATTGTGGTTTTTATGGTAACTATGACGTCTGGTACCCTTCGGACTGCTGTTTACGCTCGGCAGCACCACGGGCCTCGCGTGCTTGCTCTCGCTTTCATTATTTCGCCCCTGGAGCGAAACTGTAAGTAATAAAATACTGCGCAATTGTGGACCTGCGTTTGTTTCACTATACACGTTTCACTCTTGTGTTATGACCAATTTCATTCAAAGAGGGATTAACCAATGTTTTCTCAATATGGGCCCTGGTTACTGAGATTATGGCAGCGGGTCCCCGTCCAAACAAGCCAACGTGAAGTCGCCGTAGCAGAGAATCTTGCCTATGCTTTAGCCCTTGGCAGCAACGGTTGTGCAATGTGATTGAAATCAGCGCTGCTCCAGTTTTGAGCACGTAGATGGCATTGGTATGCTTCAAGGGCCGAATTCACGAAACTTTCTCAGTTTGACAGTACTGTGCACCTCTGGCCATCCTCCTTCGCTGACAATACATGTTCAACATCACGATTAGCTTGGCTAACGTTAGCCAGGACATCTTGTATATAAATTGTGATGCCTGTTACTTTCTCGCGTCTTCGTTTACGTTGCTCGGCGTGCAACACGAATTTCGTATCGAATGACCAATCACATTATTTTTCGCATTGGAGACGGCCACAAGACGTAAGAGATACTCACTTTGTGACAATCTTGAGATGTGCGTACACCTGACTGCCTGACTGATGACTTGACATGCAACTCCACATGTAGCATGTGTGGAGTTAATATACACCATTATCAGACAAACACACAAACTACTCGTGCATCTACAGACACGCACGTGCACTTTATCCCTCCAAGTGAAGTCTGATTAAGGCTGTACAGGAGCCGAATGCACGAAACATTCCGTTCGTCAGTGCTTTGCTTGAAATTTGCCGGCTGTATTGGCTAAATGTACACCCATAGCGATCGGCTGTCAGCTGCTCTCAGAGTAGATCTAGCGTAAGAACATGTTTTTATGAATGTGGGCTCAGTAGCACTTTCTTCGCGCGCACTGAACAGGTGGCATTTCTCCACGGACCGAAAATGTCCCGCAGTAGTATACGCTAGAGTCTTGCTGAAAGTGTAGCATGGCATTCCGAGATTTTAGTCACTATGAAAATTATGTATCAGCAGAAATCACATAGGAAGCGTTACAAATATTGTGTAACAACCGCTGGGGAGAGTGTTCTGGGACAATGCACCATGCAGGGGCGGATCCAGGTTTTTTCTGAGGGGGGGGTCAGCTTCTGTCGATGATGATGATGATAGTAGCCTTTCTTATTTACCGAAATTCACCGTTTCTGCTCACGATAAACCCGCGTTTTATACGGCTAGAGCAACATCTGTAGCCCACCGTGGTGGCTCAGACAGCTTTGCGCTGTTGAGCACGAGATCGCGGGATTCGCGGCGGCCGCATTTCGATGGAGGCGAAATGCAAAAACGCCGTGTGCTTGCGTTGTAGTGCACGTTAAAGAACCCCAGGTGGTCAAAATTAATCCGGAGCCTTCAACTACGGCGTGCCTCATAATCAGAAGTGGTTTTGGCACGTAAAACCCCAGAAAGAGGAAGAAGACCTGTAGCGAAACCAGATATCGGTTTCTCCAAGCTTATAGGAAAAGGACGTTACCCAATACAGCCATGTGCTTGGTGGCTGTGCCTGATGATACCGGGTGTTCAAAACTAAGCTTTATGCCTTTCTTAAAATTAGGCACTGGGAGGCACACGAAGACCACCTGTGCAAATAAGTTATGTGGTCAGGCGGGCACAAAGTGAGATGATAATTATCGGTGTGAGCAGCCCAATTAACTAAAATTGAACAATTATTTTTTGTCGACTGCAGTAAGTGGGTATGTTTGTATTGAAAACTTAGAGGCAGTCGTGTTTATTACTGCAGTCAATAAAAAGTTAATTATTCAATTTTAGTCAGTTCGGCTGCTGACAGCAATAATTATGATCTCAATTTGTGCCCCCCTGGCCACATGACTTATTTGCGCAGGTAGTCTTCACGTGCCTCCCAGTCCCTAATTTTAAGAAAACCATAAAGCTTAATTTTGAACACCTGGTATATCTAGCCTGTATTGTTTCTTAAAATAAAATTTGGGATGATCTGTTGCAGGTTCGTTATAAATGTGTAAGCATGGGCCCGTCTTTGGAGTTCTGTTGGGACACCTTGTTTTCTTTAAGGAGATTGTATGTGTTCGGCTGAGACACCTTCGTTTGCTTTAGAGCTCCAACGCGGCAACCACTAGACTGGTTGTTTACGATATGCGAATCACCGCGTATGAAGACTCACGACGCCACCTACAAGAAGAACGATGCGGCGTAGCAACCGAAAGCGCGAGCCAGCGTCTTCATGTTTTGTTTCCCACACGACGCCATCCTTTTACACAAGGCGCGCATCTGCTCCCGTTTCTCTAACCACGTGACGCCATCCTAGGCCCGCGCGCTGGCGTTGGCTGTGACGCTTCGCCACTTCGCAGCCGCTGCTCGAGGCTTCGCCCCGCTCCGCAAGAACGCCCACTCAGATAAACGGATCCGGCTGCTTTGAGCCTCCTATGCTTAATGTACGACAATAAAACTGTGAAGTTACAATGAAAAACTTGTAGCGTACTGCGCTCGTACTGGATATTGTCAACGTGTAACTGTGCTACAGTTAAGAAAAAGTTGCCCATGTGTAGTTCTTAGTTTATCTGCTAGTTGTTATTATTTATACAGGGTTTGTCCGAAAAGTAATGTCAGTAATGTCGATTAAAAAGAAACTATTGATCAGATCGGTACAACACAATAAGATGTTTCAAAATAGGCTCCTCCTGCGTCGTTACATTGCTTCTAGCGAGATTTCCAACCGTCGAAGGCGTCACTGACAGTAGGCCTCCTTAGGAATGTCCTTTATAGCCTTGGTGCAAGCCTCTTCGACTTTGCCAACTGTTGCGAAATGTTGTCCTTTCATGGGAATTTTCAAGTGCAGAAAGAAGAAGCCTGGGAGAGCCACGTCAGGACTGTAGGGCGGCTGGGGAACCATTGGCATCTTTCAATTGGCCAAGAAGCGGGTCACGAGGAAGGCGGTGCAGGCTGCATGGTGCATTGTCATGGTGAAGTTTCCAATCGCCCCCGATATCAGGCCGGGTGCGATGAATCCTTCGTTTGAGTCGCTTGAGCACTTTTGACCTTTGACTTGCTAATTCTGGCCTTCTTGGGGCGAGGGGACGCCGAGCTGTGCCACTTGGCACTTAGCCTTTTTGTTTCGGGGTCGTATTCAAACACCTAAGTCTTGTTACCTGTGATGACATTGTGCAAAACGTGGGGGTCACTTTCGCACAAGTTCCAAACCTCCTGGCACGTTTCAACTCGGTTCGATTGTTGGTCGTTCATTCACATTTTGCGCGAGATCTTCGCGCACACTTTTCGCATCTTAAAATTATTCGTCAAAATCTTGTGAACGGTACTTTTTGGAATGTTTACGGTCTGTGCCACTAAACGGACACTCAAACGAGGGTCTGAGTACAAAAGATCTCTCGCGGGCATCACATTTTCGTCGGTGATGGTCGTTGATGGCGGTACAGCGCGGGCTTCATCGCTGACCTCTTCAGAACCTTCTAAAAAGACCCTGTGCCCCCGGTAAGCTTGACGTTGTGACAAACAATTATCACCAAAAGCTGTCTTTATAATAGGAACAGTTTCCTCTGCAGACTTGCCGAGTTTCACACAAAACTCGATGGCGGTCCTTTGTTCCAACGAGCGCTGCATTACGGCTTGCACGGTAAATGAAAATGAGTTGACGAAAAAATGCCAGGCCTGCGCGGCACACGCAGCACAGTCACAGCGTAAGCTAGAGGAGCGTTTCGACAGTACTACCTAGTAATTTGAGTGAATGCGTCAGGAACGCGTTTGGGACGCCGTCGCGCGTGCAAGCCGACGCGTTCCATCGCCGATGGCTAATGCCGTTCGGCCCAGCCAAGCGGCTGACAATGCAACTACGGCTGTCACATTCGCTCCCACTGCAACACGCCTGACGCGGCCTGCTTGGGACTCCGTCGCGCGTGCAAGCCGACGCGTTCCATCGCCGGCGGCATCATCGCGACCCGAAACGGCTATTGGAATGAGCCCATAACAGCTTACGCTGTAAAACCTTGTCCTTACTTTCCAGACAGTCGCAGACGACTGAGCGACCGCGCGTGCGTAAGCTAACTTCCCCCTACACCAATTCCAACTGGTCTTAGCGCGCTGCGACGTATAGTCGCTTCGCAATATAACCATTGACATTACTTTTCGGACAAACCCCATGTATTAACACTTCAGCAAGTGGTCTCCTTCATCAAGCAGGTTGGTCGCGGAACCCATGACAGCCAATGAGGCAACCGATGACACCCCAAGGGGCAACTAAGTTGATCAGGCGCGAAGGCACTCGCGCGGACGTCGGCGTGCTTGGCAAAAGGGACGTCTCCTCATTCATTCGACGCCATCGACGGGACGAGTAAGGCACTGCCGGCGCCAGGAGGTCGAGGTGTTCATGAGAAAAAATAACTACGGGAACTTCGCAACACCACACCCCGACGGAATACAACTAAGCTTGTGAGCGAGCTAGCTTTACTTCCACATGGCTGATATCACTGGTACTCACGAAAAATACTTTTGAAGAATGCTAGTGGCCATATTTTTTTGCGACAGGGCCGTCCCGCTGTCACCGAGGGGCCGATGTGGAAATCTGAGGGGGGGGTCAGGACATCCGGACATCCCCCCTGGATCCGCGCCTGACCATGCGCGCGATATTCCCAAAAGATGTCGGCGACATCTTTAATGAGGCTATAAAATCAACATTTTACAATCATGGGGACGTATATTTGTCATACAACAAAAAACCATCATCCATCTTGTATACTATTAATTTCCTTTGACGCTGCGCGTTCGGTATTTTCAGGTCCCTAATTGCATGCGCGTTATCAGCGTGGCATAAAATTTTTACAAGGAGATAGCGTGCACAGAGTTTTTGCTGTCGTTTACTGTTTTTAGAGTGTATCAAAGGAGCATCAGGGGGCCGTGATTTCATACCTGCATCAAGCGCATACTTAAAAATATTCGAGACGGTGTGCAGAATATTTCGTTGAGATTGGAGCTAGTGAGTTTTACCTTCAGGGGCCGAATTTACAAAGATTTTCGTTCGTTGTCTTTGACCAACCGCCTTCGCTAATAATATGTCCAGCATCAGGGTTGGCAGTGAGTTTCTTTAACCAACAATCTTAGCATCATAGCCTTTTTGTCAAAACGGGCCCGGAAGCTCGTTTTTATTTATTTTGAGCACAAGTAAAGTAGCTACATACGCTGTCATCCAGGTAGGGTTTTTTTTTTTTTTGCGAGCTTTTCGCTCAGCCACAAATCTCACAAACACTGGTGGTCTCAGTACAATCGCAATGCCGGTTCGACGACCATCAACAGATCGTTCTTGCCGCCGTCGTTGACAAGTGAGCGGGCTGAGTGTGACGACTTCCACTTTGAGGTTGTATTATCGACGCTCTGCAGGCGTATAAAGTGTCATAGATTGGTGCATCAGTGACACTGTTCATCGATGGCTCAGCCAACCGTTGGCGTTGATGTCGCGCCTGCCTAAAGTGAGTTCAGTTGCACAAGGAGAGCTGAATTGCGTTTGGTAGTGGATACAAAGACTCGGAAACAATATAGCATTGTGATAACTGTTCGCGTGCTGTCAATTGAGCACCTCTGCAGTGCTGTCAAGCACCTCTGCATTCGCATTTTTATACGACTCGCTGATGCGACGCGGTTCCTTAAGTCACATGTGGCACATGTTGGTGGTTGCAAGTCGGAGGAGCTTGGACATATATGAAATACAAACAGAAGGAACAGCGTTCCGTGCGTCCCTTTCACTAGTCCTGTCATGTGTGCTGCTGCTCTATTTTGCTTTAACGTTTGCTACAACCGGACAAATTTCTATCCAGGTCGTCTATCCAGGTGCCGACTTTTCTGTACGTCAACGCCTCTCGGCAGAAAGAAGTTGTGAGACAGGCGCGCTTTCTGAGCAGGAGCTTAACACCAGCCTATATAGTTCAAATTCTGGCAGATCAGCATTTAGACAATATACACAGACAAGAATTACCCACACATTGCGATTTTTCGTCATACGTTTCTGCGTATTTCGTATGAGCTCTGGTCTTCAAAAATTTGAACTACGCACCACAACCGGCCCAAGTTTCTGTCCTTCTAATATCGGCCGTCACGCAAGTTCTCTCCTCCCTCTAGCGGCAGCATACACAAAAGTCGCTGCCAGTACAGCTTGGCTAAAAATTCTGGCTACTGCTGCAAGAACCCTTGGTTGGCTGATAATTAAAGCATACGAGCTTGGATGAAATGGAGCGCGCAGTGCCCTGGCACCCCTGTATTAGAACGAACTTGTGTACTAGTCTTTGCAAAGTAAATGTCTAACATGTCAGTCGGCCACGTCATCATCCCTTTAGCGAGCACCTTGTTCTAAGTATACGAGAGTTATCGCATCTCGCCCCCGGCGCAACGCGGTCGCAAATTAAACCTGAGTGACCTTATGCGTTGCAACAAAACTCCACAGCCACTGAGCCACCGTGACGGGTGCTTAGTACTAGTTCTAATAAACAGCTGTAATGTAATCTGGCTGCCTTGCTTAAGAAATACCGGGCGTGAGAACAGTACGAGGATAAAAAATGCAGTCAAACGCCTCTATAATGAAGTTCCTGGGACATCCAAAATACTTCGTTATACTAGTCACTTCGTTGTAAAGGTCGGGCACCGTACGACTCGCAATACAGCCGGCCAAGCACGTCCAACAAAGAAAACATTTGTGTAGCATGACTTGAAAGAGAGTAAGTGAAATGAGCCGAAATTTTTTGTGCACACTCTATGCGACAACGTGCCAATGCAGCCAAACTCATTGCACCGAGGTTCACAGCATGCACCGCGGTGAAAGACAGGAGCTACGCATAAAGCTGCGGATCGTCGAATGCCGCTATCGCCTCCCTGCCGTCACAATTCTTGGTTCGTTTGCGAGATCTTCATCACTGTAGCCTTCGCTGACATTCGCGTGCTTTCCGCCTTAGTTGGCTTTGAAGACGTCGTTTGTCGTTGGTTACGTGTACGTTATCACGTGGTCATCAACTGCGACGTATTCGCCAGCTGTCGTACCCGCTGATTCATTACAACAAGCAGCGTACCAGTTGAGAGACTCCTAGAGCAGTGCAGAAGGGCCTTCTGCTTATATCGGCACACTTGTCAACTGCGCCGATAGAGTTGCCGATAACGCAAGCGTAAAGGCGCAACCGCATGCACGCGATTTTCGAGCGACAGCGACAAGCGACGGCGACGAGCGACAGGTTTTGCCGTCGCGGAGGGCTATCCGTCGCTGTCGCTGGTCGTGTCGCCGGTTTCTGGCCAACCCGAAAATATCGCTTGTCGCCCGGAAGTCAGCGCGACGACATCCGCCGGGGACAGCGATTGCACAACAACATGGCAGCAATCAGTCTGCCCGCTTCGATCTGAATTCGCTCTTGCAACTTGCTCTCTGCTGTGACAGCAAAAAATAAATAGTACAATCAGTCATCGCTTCACCTCATCGCTAGCTGAAGACTAAGTCTCGGCGCTCTCTTGTCGTTATTATTGAGATCGGTTGTTTTGTTTCGACGCTGTTAGGCCTGAGACGCCACCGAGAGCCGAGAAAGTGTTTAAAGTTTTACTCAACAGATGGCGCCACGGCACCTTACGCTGGCGGCATGGGCCGCGGAGTGCCACTGGGGATGCATGGGACGGATTTTCACTGGGGATGATAGCATATTTTAGCTAGCTCTAGATAAAACATTGACCTTTTGATAAAATTAACATTTCTTTGTTGTGCGAATAAATGTTATCTTGCGTGCGTAATGTAAATCCG
Source organism: Dermacentor silvarum (assembly GCF_013339745.2). NCBI lineage: Eukaryota > Metazoa > Arthropoda > Arachnida > Ixodida > Ixodidae > Dermacentor > Dermacentor silvarum. The sequence goes on along the minus strand of NC_051155.1, from coordinate 104,747,553 downwards.
TCGCTACTCTTTTTCGCGATGTCGCGTTCGTGTGGTTGCTCCACGCCGCGACACGACAGCGCGACAGGGTGTGCCTGTCGCGTCGCTTGTCGCTGTCGCTTGAATATCGCGTGCATGCGGTTGGGCCTTAAAGCGCCCCTAGCTTGGTGACATCTGCAGAGGGCAGTGGCGACACCGCACCGTTACGTGGCCTTCGTTGTAAAGAAACAAATCAGCCATCTGAGAAGCTTAATTTCTTTCCTTGTACAGGCATGCAAGTTCTTTGTAGTGGTTTTCGTTATAGCACCAGACAGACAGAGACAAGAAACTACTTGGTCTTGAGGGACTACTTTGTCGTAGTCACGGGCCGCACCCGCACCGGGGGCGGAAGACCGTGATCTTCAGCCCTGTCGCAGGCCGTTTGGACAGCCCGAAGTTGCAGCACCATTCACAATACATTTCAAAATTTGGGATTCGGCCGGGAGATAATCAATCCTTCGCTGCACAGTCGTTGTAAAGGCGTCCGACTGTAATCAAGCGAAGGTGCATTATTTTTGTTCGCCATAACCATGTGGCTTTGTCTCTCCATTCACCCGCGTTCCCATATTGGTTACTGTTGTATTAAATGATTATGGGTGCTACTTTCAGTGTAGTTACTATCAGCATAATGTGTCAGAACTCAGGCAGGCATGTTAACCTTTTACCCTTTTACAAGCCCGTGCATTATGAAAAAGTGCTACGTGCGACATGTCGGCTTGCCAGCCTTTTGACGTTGCAGCAACGTACGGGCTCTTCGAGCCTCCAAGCCATCTTAGCAGAAAATATTTTCTGGCCCAATTTTCAAGCGGCGAAAACGTGATATATAATAATTTAAATTATTTCGCCGCACTATTCGCGTCAGGTCGTTTGCTGACGACGGTCGTTGCAATCCGAGCCTGTCGTCACAAGACGATGTCGCAGCTGTGTTCGGCAGACGTGCGAACGGCGTTTCAATGCGACGCCTCTTGGCCTGCTCAAAGCACTGACACTCTTTCATGATGCCCTGTACTGTCTCACCATTTTTGCACATGAGCAGGTTGAACACATCGTCAGCGATCCCCTTCAGTACATGGCCAAACTTGTCTGACTCAGCCATATCGCGGTCGGCCTTACGGCACAGCTGCCAGCACGTCCTGGATGTAAGAGGCGTAAAGCATGACTTGAAAGAGAGTAAGTGAAATGGACGTTCGGACGCGGGTCGCTAGTTCTTTCTTAGCCGCACTCTTCCGCCCGGCAGGACGGCCGAACAAGTCCCTCAGCTTCTGCTTGCACGTGTCCCAGTCGCTAAGCTCTTCCTCATGGTTATCATACCACGGCTTGGTAGAACACCAAGTTAGCCAGCATAATCGTCGGATCCCATTTGTTGTGGGCATATACACGCTCATACGTGGCGATCCAGTCTTCTACGACAATGTGGTCGGTGCCGCAGAAGTTTCCTGGATCCCGCGGCTGATCCAGGACAACCATCGGGGTTGTAGGCGTTGATGTGGGCTGCGCCATTTCGGGTCCTGTTTCGTCCGTCATGTTGTCCAGTCTGAGGTGACGACCACTGCGGAGCTCAGTTGTTGTTTCTCGTGGTTACCCCGCACCCTTCACCAATTCGTTACGATTCGGAAGTCACAGATAAAGATGTATTTACAACATAGACATGAGTGGCAACGCTACATAAACAAGATGACTGTCGAGACCAAATCCACTTTTACACGTCAAATCGTCTTCTGACTGGCGCCACTCTCGGTTGTGCTGTAACAATATTCTGGGGTATTACATGTCAGAACCACCATTTCATTATAAGGCACGCCGTATGGGGCATCTCCGGAATAATTTTGACCACTTGGTGTGCTTTCCAGTGCACCCAATGCACGGTGACAGCGTTTTTCGCATTCCGCCCCCATCGAAATGCGGCTGCTGAGGCCGGGCTCTAACCAGCGACCGCAAGCTCGGCAGCATCGCCATAGCCGCTGGCAACTTCTAGTACACTGTAAATATTGAATGACTATCTGTACGGGTGTCCGACCTGTGCTCTCAATTCGTTTTATTGCGATAGCAATTATATGGACACTCAAAGAGGATTTCTGCCATCGGCGTCGCCGTCGCCGTCGCCGTGAGGTTCCGTATGACGTCAACGGCGATGCAATCGTCGCCGCGCGCCGGACGCTGCATGTGCGAGTGAAAGGACGCGAGGGACGAGCGCTTTCACGGGGAGCGAACGCACGGCGGAGAACAAACGCGCGTTCTGCGCCGTGTTCCCTGAAGGGCTGCAGAATTAAGTGTCTCAGTGTCTCATTCCTCCTTTACAATCACCATATATATATATATATATATATATATATATATATATATATATATATATATATATATAGGAAAGTCAGAAGCACAACTTCGCGGTTATCTTAGGTTTAATATTTTCCCAACAGTTTCGGTCGGTGGACCGACCTTTTTCAAGGGATACAGGAAAATCTTGCAACAGTCTTTTTATATCTTCAGGCAGAGAAAGAAGGCGCCAAAAAAAGGTGAGAAAGGAGAGATAGAGAGATATATGACAAAGTTGAACATGCAAAAAAAAAAGAAATGGAGAGTTAAAGGAAAGACCCCAAGACCTGGTCGTGCCAGACAAAGCAGAGGGCAAGGTCGCTGTTAAGCGTGTTTCACATGCACAATTGACGGACACGCCTGTCATGTTAAGTTGAACATGCAAAAAAAAAAAAGGGGAGGGAGGGAGAGTTAAAGGTAAGACACCAAGACCTGGTCCTGCCTGACAAAGCAAAGGGCAAGGTCGCTGTTAAGCGTGTTTCACATGCACAATTGATGGACACGCCTGTCATGTTAAAAAAAAAAGGAGAGAGAGAGAGAGTTAAAGGAAAGACACCAAGACCTGGTCGTGCCAGACGAAGCTTAGGGCAAGGTCGCTGGTAAGCGTCTTACACATGCACAATTGGCGGACACGCCTGTCATGTTAAGTTGAGCATGAAAAAAAAAAGAAAAAAAAAGAGGGAGAGTTAAAGGAAAGAGAGTTAAAGGAAAGACACCAAGAGCTGGTCGTGCCAGACAAAGTAAAGGGCGAAAGACGAGAAACACGAAAGAAGAAGAAATAACCTGCAAATGTAGTAACAGCGTGGCGAAATCAGCATGAAAATGAAAAGCAAGGGCAAAACACGAAATACGAAGAAGCAGCCTGCAAATATGACAGTAACAGCCTGGCGAAATCAGCATGAAGTTGAAATTGAAAAGCAAGGGCAAAACACGAGAAACACGAAACAAGAAATAACCTGCAAATAGTAACAGCGTGGCAAAATAAGCATGAAATTAAAAAGCAAGGCACAATAATGTGGGTGGTTCGGTCCGCTCCACTGCGGTAGTGGGCATTCTTTCGACATCACACACGTGTTCGGCTTGCCCATGCGGGGATTAAGCTCTGATTTTAGCTAATTTAACTTATGGACAAAGAAACGAGAGGTTTCCCATGTGTTCATTTATGCCGTGCGTGATTGTTCTAAATTTGTGGATAAAATATGACTCTCTTTGTTCCCGTTCACGAGAAGAGCGGAAGCCTGACTGGAGAAGAGTGACACGTATTTTATCAAATGAATGCTCAGGCAGACTGATATGCTTTGAGAATGGGAGATGTGGTAGTGCGCGGGTGTGAGCTCTGTGGTTGTTTAGACGGAGTCTGAACGCGGTTCCAGTCTGGCCTATATACTGTTGGTCGCAGACTTCACAATGGAGCATGTAGATCACATTGCTGCTGTCACAATTTAGAGGTTCCTTAATTTTGAATGCGAAATCAGAGGAAGTAGCCTTAGCAAGACAGGTTGAAGTCATGTGCTTACAGACCTTGCAGCGGGGTTTACCACAAGGTCTGCAGCCTGATTCTATGTTTTGAACCGTGGTTGTCCTAGCTCTGACGAGGATATCTCTTAGATTTCTTCCCCGGCGATAGACAACTCGGGGTGGCTCTGTGAAAATTGAAGACAAACGTGTGCTCTGCTGAATGATATTAAAGTGTTTGGCTAGGATGTTGTTCACGTGCGGTAATGTAGATGAGTAGGTGAGGATAAGGTTGGTTTGGTTTTTCGGATGGCGGGGCTTTGAGCCAGTCAAAATTTCATTTCTGTCTAAGGCTTGTGCTCGGCTTATAGCATCATCAACAATACGTTCCGGGTAGTGCTTCGCCACCAGGGCCGTTCTGAGTTCCTTTGCATGACATTGGAAGTCTTTCTCGTCAGAGCAGATGCGGCGGTATCGGTGGGCCTGTGAATACGGGATGGCTTTCTTGCAATGTTGTGGATGGCTACTTTTGAAATGAAGATATTGGTGGCGGTCTGTTGGCTTTTTATATAAGGTTGTGAATATGCGATTATCTTTAATTTGTACCGTGACATCAAGAAAGTTTACAGCTGATTTAGAATAGCTGTAAGTGAAAGCGATTGACGGATGAACTGAATTAAAATCTGCTACAAATTTAAGGAGACTTTCTTCGTCGTGGTGCCAAATAAAGAATATGTCGTCTAAGAACCTTTTGTAGATGAGCGGCTTCAAAGGTCTGGCCGCAAGAAAAGGTTCTTCAAGTGATGCCATAAAAATATTCGCATAATTAGGAGCCATCTTCGTGCCCATTGCCGTTCCGCTTATCTGGAGGAAGTGTTTCTCGTCAAATTCAAAGTTATTGTATCCTAGTACTAACCGCAGTAGCGTTGACAGCGTGTCCTCGTCTAGACTTACAGGCGTGTTGGCGTTCATGTAAGCGTTGACTGTCGCGCCAATGCCCTCTGCTTGTGGTATGTTTGTTTATAGGGATATTACATCCATTGTCACCAGGAAGCTTTCTTCGGGGATCTCTAGTCCAGTTATTGTGCGAAGAAATTGGTTGGTGTCCTGAATGTAAGATGGAATGGTCGGGACTATGTCCTTAATTATGAAGTCTAAGGCACTTGAAATTCTTTCTGTTACCGTGCCGTTGCTTGAGACAATAGGGCGACCGGGGTGGTTAGTTTTGTGGATTTTGGGTAGCAAATAAAAACGACCAGGGGCTGGCTGAATCGGCAGCATTGCTTTAAGCATATCTTTAGATATTTTCCCCTCCTTGTGCAGTGAATTTAATTCGCGGCATATTTCTGATTCGAACAATTTAGTGGGGTCCTCTGTGAGTTCCGTATAGAATTCCTTATTTTCTAATTGTCGATATCCTTCTTTCAGGTAGTCGACCTTATCCAATATTACTATTGCGCCACCCTTATCCGCAGGTTTAATTACAACATCTGATCGACGGCTCAGTGAGTCCAACGATTTGCGCTCTTCGTACGACAAGTTTTGTCGAAAGGGTTTCACTTTTGAGCATGCTCTCATGATATCTTTTTGGACGGCGGATATATACATTTCCATATATCTGTCCCTCTGATCTGGTGGTGACCAATTTGTTCCTGATGCTCCGGGGAATGCTGTTCGGCTGGGTTTATCATGAAAATATTCCCGCAAGCGAAGATTTCTGGCAAAATTATCCAAATCCTGATAAAACTGAAACTCATTAAATTTACCGCTTGCCGGACAGAATGTAAGGCCTTTAGCAAGAAGACTAATTTCGGAGGCCGTTAACCGGGCAGATGAAAGGTTAACTACCGTTGTTTCTACGCTGTTATTACTTGTGGTGGTCGCAGGGACGTTCGCGCTGATGGAAATCGTCTGAGGTATGCCATCCCGCTCTAACTTCCGACGCTTACGCTCTTTTGTCTCCCCTATTTTCCTATTTTCATACTCAACTAGGTCGTTTCCCTCTATTTCGCTGAGATCTGATTTGCATTTCAGTGAGTGTTCAGCTTGTTCAAGTTCGTGAGATTTGCGTTCACTGTGGTCAATAATTATTTTCATGAGATTAAGCGACGCTTCATGGAGTGTTTTGTCCCACTGTGCCCGCTCATGCCGATCTAGTGTTGTCATTGCCGGATTTAACTTTAGACACAAGCCTTTTGGTACCAAATTAGAAGCTGCATATGACTTAAGCGTCGTGCTGTGAAGATTTTACTTTACGCGTTTCTCAATCGTTTTCCTGATTTGCTGAAATGCACGTGACCATGGTTTAGGGGAGCGGACCGTACCTGAACCCTGAAATTGTCAGTTCTGCCGTGGCTGCGTCGGTCGCCGAGTGACGTCCGCAAAGCTTCGCAGGCTGTAGGCCATCTGAGGCGGTCCTGGAGGGGTGGTGGACTTCTGGGCCTGGGGTGGTGGTGTGCGTGACGAGTCGACATTTGTGGCACGCTGTGGAGTGCCGGAACTCGCGGTGGTCGCCATGCCGGCTGGCGGTAGAGTCTGCTGGCGTGGATGCCAGCGGCTTGTCTTGGTGGTCAGCAGGCGTCTGTAATGAAGCGCCAGCATCGCCACGCCTTCAAAGCTGGGATGGAGACCGTCTGCGGCCAGGACCCTCCAAGGCGGCATCTCTTGGAAGACGTGGTCTAGATAGAAGACCCCGCGTCCCAGCTCTCTTCGGTGGCAGAGGCGGCGCACCTGGTTCACATATCGGGACGCTTCTCTGTTGAACCAGTGGACGAACCGCTTGTTCGCTCCGTGGCGGCGGCGGTTGAGGGCTCGAGGCAGTGGCAGGCTCAGGCAGATCTCTGCTTGTGGTCGTTGTTGGCGAATATTCTTCACGAGTTGTGTCAGCTCCTCCAGGGCTTGCGTCGCTCCATTATCCGCAATGTCTATGGTTCCCACATGGAGCACCAGTTTCGGCACTGTTGGTGCCACATGCTGAAGGAGACCTGGAACATCGCGGAACCTTGCGCCGCTGTAGCACACGAAACCTGGTGTTCCGGGTTCGACGGGGTTGAAGTTCTCGTGGACGTACTTGATGGTCGAGTCTCCGATTATGGCACAACTTATCGGAATGCGAGGAAAGCGAAGAGATAACCGCTTGGAAGTGGAGTAGTTGGCAGCCATTGCTGTAGAAGTAACTGGATTTTTCAATGGGCCAAGCGTATTTAGGAAAGTCAGAAGCACAACTTCGCGGTTATCTTAGGTTTAATATTTTCCCAACAGTTTCGGTCGGTGGACCGACCTTTTTCAAGGGATACAGGAAAATCTTGCAACAGTCTTTTTATATCTTCAGGCAGAGAAAGAAGGCGCCCAGAAAAAGTTGAGAAAGGAGAGATAGAGAGATATATGACAAAGTTGAACATGCAAAAGAAAAAAAAAGAATGGAGAGTTAAAGGAAAGACCCCAAGACCTGGTCGTGCCAGACAAAGCAGAGGGCAAGGTCGCTGTTAAGCGTGTTTCACATGCACAATTGACGGACACGCCTGTCATGTTAAGTTGAACATGCAAAAAAAAAAGGGAGGGAGGGAGAGTTAAAGGTAAAGACACCAAGACCTGGTCCTGCCTGACAAAGCAAAGGGCAAGGTCGCTGTTAAGCGTGTTCCACATGCACAATTGATGGACACGCCTGTCATGTTAAAAAAAAAGGAGAGAGAGAGAGAGTTAAAGGAAAGACACCAAGACCTGGTCGTGCCAGACGAAGCTTAGGGTAAGGTCGCTGGTAAGCGTCTTACACATGCACAATTGGCGGACACGCCTGTCATGTTAAGTTGAGCATGAAAAAAAAGAAAAAAAAAGAGGGAGAGTTAAAGGAAAGAGAGTTAAAGGAAAGACACCAAGACCTGGTCGTGCCAGACAAAGTAAAGGGCGAAAGACGAGAAACACGAAAGAAGAAGAAATAACCTGCAAATGTAGTAACAGCGTGGCGAAATCAGCATGAAATGAAAAGCAAGGGCAAAACACGAAATACGAAGAAGCAGCCTGCAAATATGACAGTAACAGCCTGGCGAAATCAGCATGAAGTTGAAATTGAAAAGCAAGGGCAAAACACGAGAAACACGAAACAAGAAGAAATAACCTGCAAATATAATAGTAACAGCGTGGCAAAATAAGCATGAAATTAAAAAGCAAGGCACAATAATGTGGGTGGTTCGGTCCGCTCCCCCACTGCGGTAGTGGGCATTCTTTCGACATCACACACGTGTTCGGCTTGCCCATGCGGGGATTAAGTTCTGATTTTAGCTAATTTAACTTATGGACAAAGAAACGAGAGGTTTCCCATGTGTTCATTTATGCCGTGCGTGATTGTTCTAAATTTGTGGATAAAATATGACTCTCTTTGTTTCCGTTCACGAGAAGAGCGGAAGCCTGACTGGAGAAGAGTGACACGTATTTTATCAAATGAATGCTCAGGCAGACTGATATGCTTTGAGAATGGGAGATGTGGTAGTGCGCGGGTGTGAGCTCTGTGGTTGTTTAGACGGAGTCTGAACGCGGTTCCAGTCTGGCCTATATACTGTTGGTCGCAGACTTCACAATGGAGCATGTAGATCACATTGCTGCTGTCACAATTTAGAGGTTCCTTAATTTTGAATGCGAAATCAGAGGAAGTAGCCTTAGCAAGACAGGTTGAAGTCATGTGCTTACAGACCTTGCAGCGGGGTTTACCACAAGGTCTGCAGCCTGATTCTATGTTTTGAACCGTGGTTGTCCTAGCTCTGACGAGGATATCTCTTAGATTTCTTCCCCGGCGATAGACAACTCGGGGTGGCTCTGTGAAAATTGAAGACAAACGTGTGCTCTGCTGAATGATATTAAAGTGTTTGGCTAGGATGTTGTTCACGTGCGGTAATGTAGATGAGTAGGTGAGGATAAGGTTGGTTTGGTTTTTCGGATGGCGGGGCTTTGAGCCAGTCAAAATTTCATTTCTGTCTAAGGCTTGTGCTCGGCTTATAGCATATAACTACACCCTCTGCTTGTGGTACATACCACAAGCAGAGGGCATTGGCGCGACAGTCAACGCTTACATGAACGCCAACACGCCTGTAAGTCTAGACGAGGACACGCTGTCAACGCTACTGCGGTTAGTACTAGGATACAATAACTTTGAATTTGACGAGAAACACTTCCTCCAGATAAGCGGAACGGCAATGGGCACGAAGATGGCTCCTAATTATGCGAATATTTTTATGGCATCACTTGAAGAACCTTTTCTTGCGGCCAGACCTTTGAAGCCGCTCATCTACAAAAGGTTCTTAGACGACATATTCTTTATTTGGCACCACGACGAAGAAAGTCTCCTTAAATTTGTAGCAGATTTTAATTCAGTTCATCCGTCAATCGCTTTCACTTACAGCTATTCTAAATCAGCTGTAAACTTTCTTGATGTCACGGTACAAATTAAAGATAATCGCATATTCACAACCTTATATAAAAAGCCAACAGACCGCCACCAATATCTTCATTTCAAAAGTAGCCATCCACAACATTGCAAGAAAGCCATCCCGTATTCACAGGCCCACCGATACCGCCGCATCTGCTCTGACGAGAAAGACTTCCAATGTCATGCAAAGGAACTCAGAACGGCCCTGGTGGCGAAGCACTACCCGGAACGTATTGTTGATGATGCTATAAGCCGAGCACAAGCCTTAGACAGAAATGAAATTTTGACTGGCTCAAAGCCCCGCCATCCGAAAAACCAAACCAACCTTATCCTCACCTACTCATCTACATTACCGCACGTGAACAACATCCTAGCCAAACGCTTTAATATCATTCAGCAGAGCACACGTTTGTCTTCAATTTTCACAGAGCCACCCCGAGTTGTCTATCGCCGGGGAAGAAATCTAAAAGATATCCTCGTCAGAGCTAGGACAACCACGGTTCAAAACATAGAATCAGGCTGCAGACCTTGTGGTAAACCCCGCTGCAAGGTCTGTAAGCACATGACTTCAACCTGTCTTGCTAAGGCTACTTCCTCTGATTTCGCATTCAAAATTAAGGAACCTCTAAATTGTGACAGCAGCAATGTGATCTACATGCTCCATTGTGAAGTCTGCGACCAACAGTATATAGGCCAGACTGGAACCGCGTTCAGACTCCGTCTAAACAACCACAGAGCTCACACCCGCGCACTACCACATCTCCCATTCTCAAAGCATATCAGTCTGCCTGAGCATTCATTTGATAAAATACGTGTCACTCTTCTCCAGTCAGGCTTCCGCTCTTCTCGTGAACGGGAACAAAGAGAGTCATATTTTATCCACAAATTTAGAACAATCACGCACGGCATAAATGAACACATGGGAAACCTCTCGTTTCTTTGTCCATAAGTTAAATTAGCTAAAATCAGAACTTAATCCCCGCATGGGCAAGCCGAACACGTGTGTGATGTCGAAAGAATGCCCACTACCGCAGTGGGGGAGCGGACCGAACCACCCACATTATTGTGCCTTGCTTTTTAATTTCATGCTTATTTTGCCACGCTGTTACTATTATATTTGCAGGTTATTTCTTCTTGTTTCGTGTTTCTCGTGTTTTGCCCTTGCTTTTCAATTTCAACTTCATGCTGATTTCGCCAGGCTGTTACTGTCATATTTGCAGGCTGCTTCTTCGTATTTCGTGTTTTTCGTGTTTTGCCCTTGCTTTTCAATTTCATGCTGATTTCGCCACGCTGTTACTACATTTGCAGGTTATTTCTTCTTCTTTCGTGTTTCTCGTCTTTCGCCCTTTACTTTGTCTGGCACGACCAGGTCTTGGTGTCTTTCCTTTAACTCTCTTTCCTTTAACTCTCCCTCTTTTTTTTCTTTTTTTTCATGCTCAACTTAACATGACAGGCGTGTCCGCCAATTGTGCATGTGTAAGACGCTTACCAGCGACCTTACCCTAAGCTTCGTCTGGCACGACCAGGTCTTGGTGTCTTTCCTTTAACTCTCTCTCTCTCTCTGCTTTTTTTTTTTAACATGACAGGCGTGTCCATCAATTGTGCATGTGAAACACGCTTAACAGCGACCTTGCCCTTTGCTTTGTCAGGCAGGACCTGGTCTTGGTGTCTTTACCTTTAACTCTCCCTCCCTCCCTTTTTTTTTTTTTTGCATGTTCAACTTAACATGACAGGCGTGTCCGTCAATTGTGCATGTGAAACACGCTTAACAGCGACCTTGCCCTCTGCTTTGTCTGGCACGACCAGGTCTTGGGGTCTTTCCTTTAACTCTCCATTCTTTTTTTTTCTTTTTTTTGCATGTTCAACTTTGTCATATATCTCTCTATCTCTCCTTTCTCACCTTTTTTTTGGCGCCTTCTTTCTCTGCCTGAAAATATAAAAAGACTGTTGCAAGATTTTCCTGTATCCCTTGAAAAAGGTCGGTCCACCGACCGAAACTGTTGGGAAAATATTAAACCTAAGATAACCGCGAAGTTGTGCTTCTGACTTTCCTAAATACGCTTGGCCCATTGAAAAATCCAGTTACTATATATATATATATATATATATATATATATATATATATATATATATATATATTATGGCGTCTCTGTTGGCACGACGTTTATTCGGCCCGAGTACTCGGCAGCGAACCAGCAAAAGCACACACCCGATGATGATGATCACACATAACTGAAGATGAGGATCGCGCAACGTAGGATGATGATGATAATATACAGATGAAGAAGACGTGCGTAATAAACGCCCACACTAATTTCCCCCCCCCCCCCCCCACGTGGAAGCGGCCATCCTGGCCGCAAGTCAAGGCGACGAAGACCGCCGCGTGAACGGTTTAATGCGGGAGACATGAACGACCTCGGTGCTGCGACAACGGCGGTCTGTGGCGGCGACAACAGGAGTCACGCGATAATTGACGGGTGATGTCTGCTCCAGGACGATGTAGGGCCCGATGAAACGCGGCTGGAACTTGTCGCACAAACCAGGCGTGCGAAGGGGCGTCAATAGAAGTATTTCGTCACCAGGTCGGAAGGACACAACGCGATGGAGGGTGTCATAAATGATCTTCCGGTCGTGTTGCCTGGCCGCCGTGTTGACGCGAGCACGCTGGCGACACTGGGCGAGTCGTGAAAGGAATTCTTCGCTAGACGATGCAGATGGATTGACAGGAGCATCGAAGAAAGAAACGTCTAGAAGGGAAGTAGGCGACCGTCCGTAAACTAAGTAAAATTGCGAGTAGCCGGTGGTACGCTGAACGGCCGTGTTGTAGGCGAAAGTGACGAAAGGTAGAATTTTGTCCCAATTCTTGTGATCAGGCTGAATATATACGGCGATCATGTCGGCAAGCGTGCGATGAAATCGCTCTGTCAAGCCGTTAGTCTGTGGATGGTAACTCGACGCTGTTTTGTGGGTGGTACCAGAGGCGCGCAGGACTTCGTTTAAAAGTTGCGAGAGAAAGACCTTTCCACGGTCGCTGAGCAGTACTCGAGGAGCACCATGGCGCAGAATTATAGCTTGAAGGACGAAGTCGGCAACCTCCGAAGCTGAGCCAGTGATCACTGATGTTGTCTCAGCGTAGCGCGTCAGGTGGTCGATGGCGGTCACTATCCACCGATTTCCAGCTGCAGTAACAGGAAGGGGCCCGTAAAGGTCGATACCAACAACCTCAAATGGTGCGTCAGGACACGGAATAGGCAGTAATTCGCCGGCAGGAGCAGAGGTTGGGAGTTTGCGACGCTGACACGGAGAACAGGAACCGACGTATCTCGCCACACTAGTAGAAAGGCCAGGCCAATAGCAACGGCTTCGAATGCGATCATAGGTTTTGTGGAAGCCGAGATGGCCAGCAGTCATGTCATCGTGGAATGCTTTGAGGACATGGGCTCGAATAGAGCGTGGTAGAACGGGCACCCAGCGTTGACCGTCAAGGTGGTAAATGCGCCGATACAGCACGTGATTGTTCAGCTTGAATTGTGCGAGTTGGCGTCGAAGCCGCGCGTTAGGTGGGCGAGAAGCGCCAGAGAGGTGGTCTATCATACGCCGACAATATGGGTCAGCCCTTTGGCGAAATGCAAATGTTTGATCGTCGTCCGGAGAAAGGCGGTCTATGGTGGCTAGAGAGGAAAACGGCGCAGAAGTGACATCCGAAGAGCTGCTTTGCGACGCAGTTGCCGAGGTGTCAAGTGGGTGCGCAGGAAGCGGGCAACGAGAAAGAGCGTCAGCATCTTGGTGTTTTTTGCCTGACTTATGAATAATGTCAAAGTCATATTCTTGCAGGCGGAGAACCCAGCGACCCAGCCGTCCAGTCAAGTTCTTGAGAGTGGAGAGCCAGCATAATGCGTGGTGGTCCGTAACAATTGTAAAATGACGCCCGTGCAAATAGGGACGAAACTTCTGTACGGACCAAACAATCGCCAGGCACTCCTGCTCAGTTATTGTATAGTTCTTCTCGGCATCGGTGAGTACGCGGCTGGCGTATGCAACGACTCTCTCGTGCGAAGAGTTGTTGCGTTGCAGAAGAATGGCACCGATGCCGTGGCCGCTAGCGTCTGTGTGCAAGAGAGTCGGTGCAGTCTCATCAAAATGGCAAAGCACAGGTTCAGACGTGAGGGCGCCCTTTAACATGCCAAAGGCTGCTTCACAATCTTGAGACCAGTGAAAGGGTACACCGGAAGCAAGTAGTTTGTGTAGTGGCGCAGCGATGGAGGCAAAGTTCCGTATAAAGCGACTGAAATAAGAAGCGAGGCCAAGGAAGCTTCGCAAGTCTTTAGGCTTTTCTGGGCGAGGGAAGCGAAGGACCGCAGCAATCTTGTCAGGGTCAGGACGTATGCCCTCCTTGCTCACGACATGCCCCAGGACCTTAATGGATCTGCTGGCGAAATGGCATTTCTTCGTGTTGAGCTGAAGACCAGCGTCGCCAAGGCACGTCAGAACTTCATCTAAGCGTTGCAGGTGCTGAGGAAACGTGGATGAAAAGACGACAATGTCATCCAGGTAGCAGAGGCAAGTTTTCCATTTCAGGCCACGCAGCACGGTATCAATCATGCGTTCAAAAGTCGCAGGTGCATTGCATAGCCCGAAAGGCATGACGTTGAATTCGTAAAGTCCATCAGGGGTGGCAAACGCTGTTTTTTCTTTATCGTCTTCGTGCATGGGAATTTGCCAATAGCCAGAACGCAGATCGAGGCTCGAAAAGTATTCTGCACCTTGTAGTGAATCAAGGGCGTCGTCAATGCGAGGCATAGGGTATACGTCCTTTCGAGTGATCTTATTGAGGGCCCGGTAATCGACGCAAAAACGCACGGAACCGTCTTTTTTTCGCACCAAAACAACCGGAGATGACCAAGGGCTAGCTGAGGGCCGGATGACCTTCTGTTGTAACATGTCCGCGACATTTTCTTCTATGATTTTCCGCTCGGCTAGGGACACGCGGTACGGGCGTCGGCGCACTATCGACGCTTCGTCTGTCTGAATGCGATGCGCTGCAGCTGTGGTTTGGCCCAGAGTCGACGAATGGACATCAAATAAATTCGCTTGTTTGTTCAACAAAGCAAGCAGCTGCTGCATATGTGAAGGTGGCAAGTCACTGCTGATGGCTGCAGTAAGGGCGGAGGGAGAAGCAGTAGCACAAGTAGAAGGGTCTTTGGAAGACATAGTCGTAAGGGGCACGACGCATACAGGCCCTGGGTCGGCCGCGCAAGCCACTGTGGTGCTTTGCGGAAGGAGAATTTTCTCCGATGTCGCGTTCGTGGCGGTGACAAGCGCCGAGCCATTGTGAAATCGAACCACACCTGGCGCAAAAGCGATGCCTTTATGAAGGCAACGGGAAGAGGGCAAGACCAAGACGTCACCATGGTCGATATCGGTCGACATAATGGTAATAATGCGCTGTCGGCCGGGAGGCAGTTCGGTATCTTCCGCAGCGAGCAGGCGCAACGGCGTGTACCTGTCTTCCCCAAGTAAGTAGTCAGTGTCCGTAAGATGGACGACACGTTGGCCACAACAAATAGCCGCGGAAGCAGAAGAGAGAAAATCCCACCCTAAAATAAGTTGATGAGCGCACGGGGACAGCTAATTTTATATGGTGCAGGATATCATCGATCAAAACACGGGCAGTGCAAAGAGCGGAAGGTCGAACAGGGTCTCCTTGGGCTGCAACTAGCGTCGGTCCATCGTATGGCGTCGTGACTTTTCTGAGACGGGAACATAAATCAGCGTGAATAACAGAAATTGTCGCACCTGTGTCCACCAAAGCATCGACGGGCACTCCTTGGACAAACACCGAGAGCATATTGGACGGGCGCGCTGGAGGAATATCAGTCCTGGTGTCGTATGCAGTTTGTCCTCCAAAAACTGCATCGCTTAGTTTTCCGGACGAATGTTAGAGGTGAGGGAGACGGGCCGTAGTGGTGACGTGGAGCGGCAGAACGGCGAAGGGGAGCGGCGTCTGGCTGAACGGTAAGTGCTTCGGTCTTCAGTCGATGCGGGCGGAGAAGTAGAGCGGAGCGGAGGCGAAGAGAAACGCCGGCGTTGGGAAGAGACTCCACCGGAAAAGTTGCGTTCGGAGATGTCGTATCCCCGACGCTCGTCCTGCTGGCGCTTGCGGCAGAAACGTGAAATATGGCCGCGATAGCCGCAGTAATAGCACGTGGGACGTGACGGACGCCATGGCGGATAGTACAGGGGGCTAGGTGATCCGGGAGTCAGTGCAGTCAAATGGGCTGATGAAAGCTCGGGCGGCATCGTCGAAATGTTTACTGGAGGCGCGGCAGCAACCGACGCGTACGTGCGCAGCGGCACCGTGGAGTTGACGTTGCCTGGAGGCGTGGCAGCAACTTCCGCGTACGTTGGCAGGGGACGAGAGACGGAGGGTTGCACGTGCGTGGAGCCGGTCAAGGACGCCAGTTCATCCCTGATGATGTCACGCAAGGCTGCGCTAGAAGGCGCGCTGGGGCACACGGATGGTGACGACAAGCCCATTGACTGTAATTCTTCGCGTATCATTGCTCGTATCACGACACGTAGATGTGGGTCCGCCGTAGAAGAATAGTCACCAACGTCCGGCTGAAGGCGAACAGACTCGAGTTCGTCCAGGCGCTGACACGTTGTAACAACGTCAGCGATTGTAGCGGGGTTCTTAATGGCAAGGGCATTGAAGGCGACTGATCTAATGCCTTTCAGAATGTGGCGCACTTTGTCTGACTCTGGCATAGATGAACTCATACGGCGGCAAAGCGCAAGAACATCCTCTATGTATGATGTGTAAGACTCGCCTGGCTGTTGTTGGCGAGTATCGAGGGTTTTCTTTGCGGTGGTAGAACGAACGGCCGGTGTACCAAATACTTGGCGCAGCCGCTGCTTGAAGACAGCCCAGTCAGTAAAGTCGATCTCGTGGTTGAAGAACCATGTCTTCGCCACACCCGTCAGGTAGAAGGAGACGTGGCGGAGCTTGTTAAGGTCGTCCCAATGATTAGCGGAACTGACTCGCTCGTAGTCGTCGAGCCAGTCCTCCACATCTTCTTCACGAAGACCAGCGAAGAGATGGGGGTCACGCTGGTGGCTGCTGAGGATGTAAGGGGTGGCTGGTGGTGTCAGAACGGTAGCGGTAGAAGTGGAAGGTGGTGCGTCCTCAGACATGCTAGCGGACAGTGGGCCCAAGCGGCGGCCTGAACGTAGCTCCAGGGGGTAGACTGAGCGGGCAGAGGACTGAGGATCGAAGAGCAACTCCACCACTTATGGCGTCTCTGTTGGCACGACGTTTATTCGGCCCGAGTACTCGGCAGCGAACCAGCAAAAGCACACACCCGATGATGATGATCACACATAACTGAAGATGAGGATCGCGCAACGTAGGATGATGATGATAATATACAGATGAAGAAGACGTGCGTAATAAACGCCCACAATATATATATATATATAAAGAGAGAGAGAGCGCAAACGCGACTTCTTCCGTCACGCGAAAGGCCGTGGGAGGACGGGAGGGAGGGAGGAGGGAGAGGGAGGGGAGGCGACGTTTAGATGCGGCACCAAACGCGTATTTATATAAAAACGTTGCGACGCGAGAAAGTGGTAAAGATTTCCGACGCTGCTCGACGAGTTTCCCGTTCTAATCAAGGAGGTTTGAAAAAAAAAGCTGGAGTGGACCTGCCGTCTCAAAATTGAAGCGGGACCGCCGCCATCTTACCATATGCAAGCAATTACGTTGGGAAATAGCTGACAAGGATATTTATTTACCCGTAGGCACGTGTACAACTGTTGTATGAACGTATACAATGCAATATAACGTACCACACATACAATACATCGTACTTCATATAAACAGAACAGCTGAGCAAACAAATCAGTAAATTGCGTCTGCTTGACATTAACTTTGCCACACATCACAAACACTACGACAGTGTACATGCAAAATCATAAGTTAGGATATAGCTGACAAGGAAATTTATTTACCCGTAGGCACGCATACAACTGTTGTATGAACGTATACAATGCAATATAACGTACCACACATGCAATACATCCTACTTCATATAAACAGAACAGATGAGCAAACAAAACAGTAAATTGCGTCTGCTTGACATTAACTTTGCCACACATCACAAACACTACGACAGTGTACATGCAAAATCATAAATGTCAGCCTCGGATTCATGAATGACATCCGAAGCACAGACTGGTACAGTTTCTACTCAGGCAAACAAAGTTTGGGCATTATTGGGAAATAGCGGGGAATATACGAAGCACTTTCTTCCCACTCCGTGCTGTTTTTAGGTGGATAATTTAGCCGTGCAGTTTCGTTGGACGTCTTCCTTTCTGCCACTGGTTTCAGAAGAAAGCCTTAAGTTATTTTCAAATTTTATGGCACATCATGATAATAATACACAGCCAAAGATAATATTTTAAGCGAAAGGTTCGAGCTTTTAATTTCAAATTAGCCTAGCATTTGCAGTAACTGACCAAAAGGACGTGAGCTGCTAGCAGATTTCAGCTGTCACAGCCCTCTTTCAGAGTAGAAGTATAGGCAAACTGTGGCTTCACCTGTGCTGGTAAGAAACTGCGGGGGCTGCCACTCCAGATATTTTTTTAAACCTCCTTCGTTCTAATCTCGTCGAAAATCTCCGAGCCGCCCCCTGCAGAGGCCCTGATAACAGTCAACAACGCCGCGCGCGTTCGGTGCGAACGCGGGCAAAACGGCGACGGCGTCGACAACAGCTTTGCGCGTTGCTGGTGCTCCTGCATGTCCAAGTTAATACAGCTGATAAAACTACTATCCTTACTCCGTATAGCTCTCTACTATAAGTTGCTATCGCAATTGATGCTTCGCCTTTCGGGTGAAACTGTGACATTCTTTTTTGATCTCACATAGGGATGTGTAGACTTCTTTGTTGTAAATCAGGAAGCAGACAGACCTAAAGACCTCACTTTGGTTAGGAATAACGCTTGCGTACGGCTCGTATGCCAGCGTGAAGGTGTTTCGTCCTCGTTCATTTTGCTAATCGTATTGAATTACCACCCTTTCTTTCTCTTCGCAGTATTCGGACCAGACCTAGGAGATGAAGAAGAGGAGTTTGGAACTTCAGAGATCGAGTATGCGTGATTTCTTGAATTAGTTTATCCGGGCTAGTCTTTTACACGTGCATAGATAGCCTTATTTTTTAGTGAGACGTCACATGGCACCAGGTTGCATCTTTAAGAAGAAATAAGGGGTGAGCTCGCCGCCGACAGTGTTATGAATAATGAAGCCGTTGTCACGGATGAATACTTCAACATGTTTATAGACAGATATCTCGTTAACGTCGCAAGTGCATGCGAAATGTATGCTCATTGGAACATATTCAGTGCAATGTATATTCAATACAACGTATATCCAGCATTTATGACCGCCACAGAGTTTGATTTTATTCCACTTACTTTTCTTAGCGTGCCTCCTAGCGTCATCTCTCGACCATTCGCAGCTAAATGTCGTGGTACATTAATAGCGGATATGGCTAAAATACAAGCGAATAACTCCGCGTGAAAGACTGGACTTCAGCTACTCTGTAGAAAATTAATTGCGGCATACTTAATGGGCGCTTGTATATCATACAATTCAACCTATAGGTTGCTTGAAAAGGGCAATGTAATCATTGTTGCCAGCGCTGTGGTACAGAGTTTCCAGTCGTTTTAGGCGCTTAATACAAGGCCTTGAAAATGTGCAAGAAACTACATCTGCCGTTGTAAAATGGTGGAAATCATCCTTTTTTTTTTTTTTTAGTGCTTGTGTTTCCAAATTGTTCGACCAGTCCTCGCCAACACTAACCTTTCTCCTCAAAATAAGCAGGAAAAGACAGGGGGACCTCCAAACTGTGCCGTATGTGGTTGCAGGCTCGAGAATCAAATGCGCATAAGCATGGCCACCAAAATCGGGGCCAGCGTCCTCAAGATCTCTGAGGCTAATGCATGAGCCCAAATTCTGGCCTGAAGGTTGAACGCATACCGTGGGGCATTCGTTTGGATGCTCGGAAATCTCGCGTTTCGGTTTTTAACAAGGCTTAAATTGCTTAGCAAGGCACTGAAGAGTAATACTAAATTAGTTTAGAAGAGGAAAGGCGTTCTCTGTAAACATTTTGTCTCTAATTTGGTGGTAAAAGGGCGTGAGTACTATGTGTGGAACAAATGAAGACCGGAGTTCCGCGCCCAAACCTCAGCACCAGTTAGACGTCAAATATGCCACAGTGTTATTTTGAATTGAGTCCTTTTATTCGCAGAAAGTGCTTGCAAAACTTGCTAGGTTAAGTAGCCGATTTACTCAGAATACAATGAAGACCTCTCTTTATCGACAAGAAATTAACTAGATAGCAGGAGACAGCTCTCGCAATCCAAGCAGCCTTTTAGCCCGGGACAAGTGTCAGATTTTTTATGTCGAAAAAATTGTGATTTGATGAGATCACAGAAAGCTAGTGCGAGAACTTCACTCTCTCTCATATATTGATGTATATTCGAGCTCACCTAAGTTATGAGCTCTCTCTTAGCTATAATACAATCGTACATTTGGCATGGGTGGCATAACTTTCATTAGAAAGTTAATGGACGAAGCTTAGTTAATTAGGATGATGAATGATCCAATAGTGAGTTTTCTTTTATCTGCCCTTGTTGCCAATCTTGTCATGCAAAAAAAATGGTTTTCTCGCCAATTTTTAATAATTTCAAACAGCCATTCCTGAAACGCCTGCTGTAGCCTTGGCTCACAGTAAGAGTGAACTTTTCTATACTTTAGTAACGTAATATACAGCTCAAGTTAGCATGTCATTTAGGTTCATAATATTTCATTACCTACTGTTTTAACAACTGGGCTCCATCCCGGAAGCAGAGCACCTTAATATCAGCCATTAGGCGGCGTCGTGGACCACCCGCTATAGTCTTCGAGCGACCTAGACCTTTCCGGTGGCATTTTTTTTCTAGATGTCACGGCTAATGTTTCAGAAAATGACTTTTCACCGTGGCGGGTATTATCGCCGCCTCGGACAAATCGTACTCCTTCACCCCTGCCCAGTGAGAGCATTCGTGCCACTTAAAACTGCCTGTTGCTAATGGGACGCTTTTCTGCCCACAGTGCATGAAATTCCGGCAATTCTACCTTGTTCAGTTTTTTTTTTACGGATTTAAATTAAAGAAAAAAGCTTACGAGTATCCAGGAGCAGTGCTGAATAGTGTCGTTACGGCGAAAAAGTTTCATATAAATATTCACACTTGTTAGTAGCGCTCCGTACCATCCGCATTCTATTTCTCGTGGTCCTGTGTTTCACGCCTCGATCTTTGCCTAACGTGCTTCACCAATTGGCCCCAAAATTCGATAGCGTTCATCTTCCTGCGTTTGTCGTATCCGCGAATTGCCATGAGAACGCACCAGTGAGTGCAGATCATCTGCTGTGGGAGCTGTAAAATCAAAAGTTTCACGGGGGTCACCTCTTAGCGACGCTGTACCACCACCACTATACATATATGAGCCCGAAAACGTACGCGAAGCTGATACAGCCGGTAAAATGGCCTGGTCATGGGAGGGTAATCCTTCGGAGCATTCATTATCTACCTCGCATTCAACGAGGGGTTTCTGAGGGGTATCCTCCGTATGCTCAAACCACGTACGATTCGAAGATCTTCCACTTCACCAAGTTGTACTGAGCGCCATCCCTCGACTGAACAAGACGCTACCGGTATCGAGAATTGACGCGGTGTGTCAGTGAAGTGCAGTGACCACGTCTGTCGAGGCATGGCGCTGCCATCAGCTTTCTAGAGTCGAGAGGTAGAGCTGAGTGGAAGAACGTTCTAGAATATGTACATCTAAAACACGACCTTCCTCTTCGCACCCCGTCTCCTCCCGTCATCTCCTCCGCCTCTAGACGCTATAATAAGAGGATGGCTTCGTATTCCACCCTAAAATATTTACCAAAGGCGTGTTCTCTCTCTCTCTCTCTCTCCTGTCTCTGGTGAAGGGTCAAAGAAATCGAGGCCCCTGAGGAGGAAGACGATGACTGGGAGTGCTCGCGCGCGATCACGGCGAGCTTCATGTGTCTCGTCTTCTTGATGCTGCTCATCTTCATGTTACTCTTCGGTCTGTCTCGCGGTGAGTATATAGTCCTTAGGGGAGAACCCCCAACTGCCGCCTCCGTGGGCCTGTATGCTTCCCTCATCGACAATTGTTTTCTTAATGGCTGGCGTTCTGGTTTCCGACACCCGCGATAGTTGCATCACATCTCACGCCGCACACGCCACATGCCGATTGTGGCAATGCTCACTTTAACCTTAATATATATCAATATACACGACAATCTCACAACAAACTATCGGCACTTACCGTTGTGCACCTGGTGATTCACGCCACGCGTTAAACGCGGCACGATACATGATGGCGGAAGTACGGCAAAGCGAGGCCACGCCATTTAAGCGACTCGAGAGCAACCAGAACATACAAGCAAACATTTGTTTCGTGAGTCCTCCGAGACCTTCAACTGCGACTGAAGAAATTAGCAACAATTAGCAGAAGTTCAATCAGAGGTTTCAACGCTTTTTCACCGCAAAGCCCGCATCTGAGAAGCCTCGCCCCAGAATCGACGAAAATGGCTGTGCTAAGCGTCGCACGTGCAGAGGCCATCGACATTTTCTGCACGTTCAACTTCACGATTGGCGAAATAATGCGATGACCGCGGCGTCGACAGCCAATAGCGAACGACCGTTACGTAAGAGAAGCTTTGTGAGCCCTTGAGACTAAATTACAGAAGTTTGAGTTCGTAACAGCTATATACCTTCCAACCGCGTTCGCTAATATTATGTTCAATATCCTTATTGGTCGGCGCATGTTCTTACGAAACTCCCTGTCATAGGTTTCTGCTTGTGCCGGTTGTGCTTATTCAGATTTAATGAAAGACCGCAGGCGCAATATTAAGTAAAGCCAAGGGTTAGTGTATGTTAGAGAGTATAAATGCTAAACGATGCTGTAGCAGTGATTAAAAGAAAAAAAAGCGAAGTGTTTGGCAGAAAGAATGGTTGGTCAAGTGTAGTAATGCGCGTTACTTCTCAGTGACGGTCAATCAGTGTAACCGAACGGACAGCACGTACCATTGCCACCGCGTCTTGTTAAGGAAAATCTGTTTGAAATAAACACTGTGCTCCACTTTTTAATCCTATTTGAAAGCTTCACGTATTCCAGCGATCGTGGAACCTGTAGTTCGGCGTCACGACATGACAGTGCATCGTTTTACAAGGTGTCATTGCGCACGATTACAAGCCACAAAGATGAAGCGTTCGCTTTTCATTTCAAACTTCAATTTGAAATTTGAACCCGTTGAATTCGCTTAGCGTGGAATTCCATGTAGTTGCTATGTTCCAGTTCATAACCTTGCTAAATATCTCATTTCATTTGCGTATTTTCTAGAGATCGACTACGTGCCGCGTAAGTATTAAAATATACCATTTGCAGCTTTGCAGTCACCCAACATATTCAATGGCGATTAATTTGGAGGGAGGGACAACTAACTGGCTGTAAAGGGGTGCTAAATTTAGCACTATGTCGGAGTTAAATAAACAAAAACTAATTATAATAATAATCAAAAATATATAAAGCGGTGGCAGCGTAAAATATAACTTCTTTGTTACTGTAACTTATGGAGTGCGCTTCCTTAAGTGTCGTCGTGGAGTAATCATCCGCCAACTTTAGAAACTTCGTGCGAAAAGGGAAGAAAAGTAAGATCGAAAAGCTGTCTTCATAGTTCTGCACCACTAATGTGCTCATCGTTTTACAAATGTGATCCGCTGTTGCGCGTTCCCTCTACAGATACAATGGATAACGTGGAAACGACCACTAACTTTGGTACGTCCTTGTGTTCTTTTATTTAATTGTACATAATTTTTGTAGAGGATATTCCCTTCTAATCAATATTCTGTCTAATCATGAGGAAGGTAGTTTCATACCAATGTCATGAAAGGGAATTAAAATTAGCAGCTGCAAGTATTGGGTGTTCTTATACAGGGTGTTTTTTCCGTCTCTTTTTTAGTCTATACAATTTTTCTAAAGACTATGCGCGTAACAAATGTGGCGTTTTGGAAGCCAGTTGGTAGGCGAGGCAGACATACTTTGTTGATATTAACGCAAGCGTGAAAAGGCTAATTATCAAAAATGTTGTTACCTTTCTATTAGGACCTTCGGGGCTGTTATTTATATAGTGAATTTGGAGGCATTCACATTTTAATGCAACCTCCTTTTTCGTACCAAAAATTGGCCCTAATTCGAGATACTCATCATCTAATCTCAAGGCTCCATCCAGGCAATATGAAAACCGAGCGCCCAGGAAGTTCAAAAAAGCGAGGCGGTTCTGCTACTACGTCATTCGGAAGCGCCCCGTGATGAAAATGGCGACGAAGTTCGAATTACTGCGCTCTGCGTCAGATACTTGTACGGCCACTATTGCTTGACAAGCATCTGCCCCGACGTGCCGTATCAGTATCTGTTGCGACTTGCCATCATTCAAATTTTGTCACGCTTATGGTCACGGGAGGTTTGCGTCTGCAATAATAGGGGGTCTGCAACGACAGCGTGCAAGGCGGCTCGGTTGCAATATTTCCTGGATGGAGAGTTGTTTAAAGTTTCCGCAATGATGAATATCGCAAACCAAGTGCGATTGAGAATTTTTTTAAAGAGGTGAATTAAAACGATAATGCCTCAAAATTTGCACTATAAACAAGTGCTCCCAAGGAGTTTATCAGAAAGTCAAGAACTAGCAATAACGCGTATTACAGCCGAACTAGTACAATGCCCACTTGCAATGCTGGTTTTCAATATACGTATATGGCGCTGTGAATCCATGTGTAAATCGGTGTTATTCGTTTGCGTAACTGCTGCTGCTATATATTAGAAAAAAGTGCTGAGCGCGTTACGACCCAGTGGACCTATCAAACTCAGTTAATGCCTCGCGTGACAGCAGTCATGGAATGTAATTAAAATGTATTGAGGTACCGCGAAATCAACAAGTGCTCGTATACATTATGGCATCAAAAGGTTGTTTTTGAAGTTACGGCTATTTTTAGCATGTATTTAGCACATCACCGTCGTGTAAATAGTAGCTAGATGATGGTATTAAAAGTGCCCACGTGTTCGTTTTAATTAGAACCCATATATATTTTAGTTTTCCATCTCATTTACTGTCAATGTTGGATTTAACAATTTCGTGCTGGTTTCCGCTACCTTTAACGTTCTGTACTTAAAGCACAGCACATTGTAATCTTACTTGCATCGAACATCAAGGCGAACATTCAAAAATTGTATTTTACTTCATCTAGTAAATTTATCGTTTTTGTTGCTGTTGTCAATTTTGTCGTCATCCTCGTGGTACTTAAACAGCTCTTGTACACATATCCGCGGCTTTTCGAGCAGCGCTAGCATATTTTTATTTGTAATTTTCTTTACTCCATGAGAGATTATCGCCAGTGAGAGAAGTGGTATTCAATGTCAGCCACATATGTCAGTCACTGTGTAAAGAAATGCGTTTTATAAAACGCATTTCTTTACACAGTGACTCTTTCAACTCTTTTATACTCTTCAGACGCACTATAGTGCGTCTGAAGAGTATAAAAGAGTTGAAATAACATACTATCTTAAAAAAGTAGGGTTTTATATTGATTATATCCACTCTACCTAAGGCTGCTTTTGGTGAGACAACAGACTGAGCGGTTTGTGATCTATAATACTGGCGTTATTATCGATACATCACAGCGTGTTTCAGGTGCTACAACACATCTTTACTGAAAATTAGCTTGGCAGGGTAACTCGTTTTATCGAAAAGGCTGGAGTTGATGCTACTATTGATGATGACGTCTTAATTTAAATGGTTGAGGCTGTCACTACGTCTCAATGATCAAAGCTAGAGTAATTGGTGAATAACTTCTGCAAACAACTTCATTTGGTTGAGTTGTTTCGCCTTGCTCAGTTGGCAGTCAGCGCTGGCCTTCTCGTGTTTGTTTTCTTGTTTATACCCTCGTTTCATCGCTCTGCTTCTAGTTATATTCATTACAAGTAGCCATAACTCTTTTGTAATTGTCAAGAAATATTATCACGATGACTGTATTCTATGAACACAGGCTGAAATTTATTTGTGCTGATGCCGAACGTTTAAGTATGGATAAGTAATCTATCTGATCACTGTAAGGTTTCACGTACTCCGACTGAGATCAGCTGTGCTTGAGTAAGTTAGTTCTGAAAATAGTTTATATTGAAGGTTCAAATGCCGGTTTACCGCAGTATGGTAGAGCTGTTCATAAAGATGACTATGTCTTTCTTCATTCCATTTAATAACCTGCTTACTCTGGCAAGACTTGCGTATTCCCGACGCTGAAGCGAGTAAGTACCGTTATGTTTTTTATGCGCATTATGGCAACACCGTGACATTAGGATCCACAGCGCTATAGCGCTCGCGCGTTGTAGCTCACACGGAGTGGGATAGTACAGCGTAAGATATCATTACAAGAATATTGACGTAATACCGCGCACATCGCATTATATTTTGCCTCACCCGGTGTGGAATAAGCGGAATAAATTTCTAGGCCGAATGAAATGCACTAGATAATACAAAAATCGGAGGACGCCTAAGCCTTTAAAAGTGGAACACGTTGCGTTATCGGGCCCCGTTCGAGCCCCGTTATCGGCCCCGTTGTAAGCTGGCTTTCCCACTGTAAAACATAACGTGGGAAAGCGAGCTTACAAAGACCAAGCTCACACCTATCTCCTTAAAGTCGGCTTCACTTTTAAACAAATTCATTGCTGGGAAGACGTTTTTCCAGGGACAATATAAGTCGTGTTATATTGAAACGTGAAGGCCCCAGCCCCTTTTTTTATTATTTTATTAATCGTTTGATACTGCCCCGACGAGCGCGCGTGTCCAAAACGCATTAGGCAGGCGAAGTGCCAATTTGACCTGCTGAGGATGCGAGCGCCATCTGGATTGCATTTTCGCAAGAAAACTACCCCAGCGCGCCGCTTTTATAAATGCTGGCAAAGGGGTTTGTGTTTGAGTTTCCTCGTAACGGAATTAAGTTTTCTCGTACATTCAAATTAGAATCCGACGACGCCACCATGTCTGTAGGTTGTGGTTAAGTCATACTTTACCATTTTTCTGACGGATTTCACTTGAAAAATTCTATTCTTGTTCACCAAAACCTTGCACCACGGGGAGGGTCTGCGCGGTCAGGGTGGTTGGGGATGATTTTCTCTGCCACGGACGCCGACATCCACGCCGACGCCGGATTTTCTGCGACACGGGGCCCTTAACGCTATCGCGTTAAAATCTCGCAGTGACACAGCCGTGTTTTAATGCGATTAGCGTTCTTAGCCCACTTCCTGCACTTTGTGGTTTGTATTTCGTGTTTCTAGCCCATTTACTCCGGTGGTCTTTCTAATACAAAGAAAGACCTGAAACACTTGGGTAATGGTCGTTATCGAACCTGGAGCCGACGACCCCAGCCACCCGCTGCTGTATCCGCTCCGCCACGCGTTGGGCCACGAAGGATTATATTGTCAAGAGTTAGCACGCCCTGGCGCGCCACCATTGCAATCTCGGAGGCTACGCAAAAGGAGGGAAGCATCACGCGCCCACCGCCAGATAGCGCAGCGTGTGCAAAGGGAAGCGCCCGACTGCCGCACAGGGCTCGTACATGGCGTGTTTCGGCAATGGCTCTTTCAGTTCTCTCTATTGGCCTTTTTAACCGCGTCACGCGATAATCCATAGTTTGCACGTGCGTCACTTGCGCACCGGTCCGCCAGCCTATCCGCCATCTTTAGGCACCTGCGCGCCTGCGGAAGCGTGCTGGAGCAGGCTGCGCGCGCTGACGCGTTGTTGATCCGAAGGTCCTTCTCGCGTCGTGATCATGCCAATCTGCGCGATTTTCGGTTGCCGCACAAGAAGTACGAGTGCCGCGAAGCCGAGCTACGCAGAAGCGGGCGTTGGTCTGCACCAAAAAAGTAATAACATGGCAGTGCGAACGCACAAGAATGCTGTCGGAGAAACGTCGGTGCCTGTGGCTTTCCCGGATAAATCGGAAGGACTTGAACAACGTGCGTGTCGTCACTTTTTTTTTTTTTTCGGGCGAGTATGTAACACGCCAAAACACTGCACATCACGCATGATCGCAAAAGGGCGGCAGCGAAAGCCCCCGTACTTGTTGGTGACCGCCTGCTCGCACACGCATGGTCGCTTTTACCGCCCTGAAAAACGCCCGTGTACTTGTGTTGTAATGCACGTTAAAGAACTCCCGGCGGTCAAAATAATCACGGAACCCTGCACTGCCGCGTGTTTCATAATTATATCGTGATTTTAGCACGGAATACCCCAATTTTGTTTTTTAACGGCCTGCAAACTGCTTCGCATCGTCATTTCTTGGTCTGTGTGCTTCGCTTAGCGATATGCCAAGCAATATCTGAATGTCTGCATGCTTTCAATATAATGGGCTACTCCTATTTAACGCAACAAAATTCACATGCACCGACATGCACCGAACTGTAAACCAAAGCTCATAGAAAGAAGCGAACACACGTTTTGAAGCTTGGGGAAAAAGAGCATGTGGGTGAACCTTTGTGGCGAGAAAGCTGTCCCTGAATGGAGCAGCCCAAAAAATACTGAGATAGTTTTCTCTGCCGCACGCCAAGGAACATATGCTTTCATTGACTCACCTCGCTGAGGACGATGGTAAGACCCGACGACAGGCGCTTCGCTGCAACCTTCCTCACCCAACCGCTTGTGAAGTAATTGTGCGCCTTCAGCGATTTGTAGGCCTTTATTTCGTGCAGCGTGACGTAGCTCGTGGACGGAACAAGATAATTTATGATATCTACGTACGTCGTGGCGGGGAGCACCTCGGGATCTGAACTGGTATCCACACCAACGTCCGGCTGGTATGGGTCCACGCCGTCGCACATTCCGACCTTTTCTTTGTAGCGAGCCCGCGTCGGCGCTACATGCTCGTCCATGTAGGAAGGGCAAAATTCAGGGCTCCTGACTTTTGCCATCGCAAAGCTTCCACGACAGCAAACATGCGGCGCTGACACGTAGAATCGAACGCCAAACACAAACGCAGCGATACAGCGGGCCAGCGGCTAGTAGCGAGGTGCCTAGCAATGGCGGACGGTCGGCGCAGGCGGCGGATATGACGTCACGATGCTAACTATGGATACAAAATGGCGATAAGCTGTCGAGTGGCATTTCTGAACAAGCCCCCTGACGTGCTCTCATCTATCATCCACCCACCAGCGCTTTCCAGTTGTGGCCTATTAGAGATACTATAGTTCTCACCAACGATCCCAACCTCCTCTAATTTGTTTCGTGCCTTTGCTTTTTCTCTCTGCTATTCCTTCCGTCTTTCATTTCCCTCAGTGCAGGGCAGCAAACCAGAATCTCTTCCGGTGAACCTCCCTGCCTTTTTCGCGCCGTTTATCTCTCTCTCTCTCTCTCTCTCTCTCTCTGAATTTGACGTCATGGATGCTATATAAAAAGGTGTGGTCCGGTTACAACTTCCCTTTCGCCTAGAAGTTGCCCACCTGTGACATTCAAATGAATTATACAATAATTTCATGATCACACAGCAACAAACTAATCCTCTCAATAATGAATCTCCCACCACCAAATTACATGTGCACCACCCCTCGAATACTAATCGCATTAACGACGATAAACATCACCAAAGGCCTGATTTTTTTTTCAATAGAATAAACCGAAATACGGGCTGCATGAAGAACAGCTGAACATGAAGCACTCGTGTGATACATATTTGCTGCTTCGGGGCTCTAGGGGGTTATTTAGCAATATAATTGTAATCACGTGCTAATATTAATAAAGCTTACGCAACCGCAGTTTCTATAGTGGCTCAAATTCGGCACCTTAGGGTTAGCATGACGGTACAGTGGTGAGCAGACCCGTGTAACCACATAAGTTTTGATCGGATAGTGAAAGGTAAAAAATCAACACAATAGTTATTCCATTCACATGAGCGCACTACAATAATGAAAGTATTCATTCAGTACTGTATATACTGCAGTAAATGCTTCTACAATGATTCATGAACCCTCAGTGCCCTCATTCACTAAAGCTGAAGTATTAATAATTACAGTAATAATTATGCGGGCTCCATGCTGAAATAAATATTTCTATAGTAATGTAGTATAACACTCTTCGGTCATAGGATAAAGTTGGTGTTAGGTTAAGAAGACCTCAGAGGGAGACGCTAAATGCGTACGATCAGCGGCGAAGCATCACTTCTTTACTCTATTTGTGTTCTACAAATTCGCAGGGACAACTCCACGGATGGTTCCTTACAGTCGTGATCGCTCCAGGACAACTCCATCAGAACGTCTCGGTCAGTAAACGTCTTGTTCGCCTACGGTCCATATTTTGTGCTTATTTCCGCAGAGGCGACACAATTTTCAGGCGGTGAGAATAGGGTAACTGAGAAGTGAGGATTCGACTAAATGTCGCAGGCAGCGTTACTAATAATTGTGGTTATGTGAGCCGCGGAACCGTTTCCAATTATTTAACGTTTCCTCTCGCTGCATCTATGATACCATTTCGGCCTTCGAAGCATGATTAAAAACTTTACCTTTCCACTTACTCAGTTTTTTAATTAATTTACCTGCGCATTGCTTTTACGCCAAATAGGTGAATTTGTAATCTAATCGAATGTTAAAAAATATGAGCTTCAAGTAAAAAAAGATAATACCGCACATATCTGCATCTAGGAGGACAAAGAGAAACATGAATGCGAAAGTTGATCAAAAAATATTATATCTGTTGATAAATGCAATTATATGCGGAGGTATTGATCAGCTTGCAAATTAACAAGTTGTAAAAGAGAAATGTACCCCGTTGGCTTTCTGCGTGTATTTAAAGTGGCCTTCCATGCCAGGCCGGATCTAATATAGTTGCTGTGGCAGTTCACACTAAGCCATTTTTAGTATTCAGGAAAATTCAATGAATCAAATTCCCGCATGCCTAGTTCTGGCTATCCTCGATGCTGTATTAATTAAGAGATCCAGTGACCCAGTCTGCTCATCGCAGTAAACGTCAATGAACGAGTTCTAGATGAAATGCTACAACTAAATACGCGCGACCGCACTACGCAGTCGCTCAAGAACTGAAGAACTCACATAGCGACTAGCACCACCAAACGGCGTTCTTTATAAGCATGACGACACCTTCTCACATTCTATTAAACACCTCTTGAAAGTTTTACACTATATCGCATTCTTTTTTTAATTCCTCAGTAAATGACTTTTCATTATTCATGCTCAAGTTTGCGTCGACTTCTTTCTTCACATATGAACATCTATCTCGTATACTTTGTACAAGTATTGTTCTCCATTTATTTTTGTTCTCGGGTGCACAGCAATGTCTTGTTGCTTATTTAGGTGTACGACTCGATGACAACAACGACATCTGCAGCATAACGACTTCAGTGTTGTCGCAGTAAAATGTTCCGTGTTGCATCCATATCCGGCACTGCAAAATCATGCATAAATCATGGCTCAGTGATGCACGCCCCGCAGCGTAGCGGAACAGACGGACATAAAAAACGCTGCTTCGAGCTCTTGGGTGCTGTTGCTTTACCAGTATTCCTAAACTGTAGTGACGCCTTCGGTACTCCAACAAAATGGGGCTTCGTACAGACCCTTTTCCTAACTGTGAAAGTAGGCTTATTGCAAGGCAGTTTATGCTAGTGGCGGCGAATTCAGTTTTACAAGCACATTATGCAAAGAGTGCACGCTTTCTTTTTTTTTATGCGTTAGATTTAAGAGCGTTAAAGTGGAAAAAATTGTGTGTGTGTGTGAAGTTTGGGAAGCCGGTCACATGGTAAAGGTGAGGGGGGATGTAAGAGAAGAGCGTGTATGTTATATGTGTGTGTATTTATACACGGTGCCCCAGCTATCATGCACCAAGATTTAAAAATATGTGAATGCTACGTATCTGGACAGAACCAAGGTAATGTTGTTTGGAGATACTAGGATTACTCTTTTCTTTCCGCCTAATTACATAATTAGGCTTAATTAATTATTCAACTTATCAAATATTATAATTATATGAGAAGTGCCAATTACAAAATTGTAGAGCAACATGAAAAACTCCCTATACCTGCAGCTTTCTTTTCCTCAATACGTGCTATTTAAGAGAGTTTTTCCGAGCGTAAAAGAAGCCAGCGAATAGGCCCAAATTAGGTGGCTCGAGCGGCCAGTCGCGCGGCAATTTTGCGGAAATTCTGCGCTCGCGAAAATAGCACAAACTGCAAGTAGCAGAGAATTCCACTTCAATGTGATGTCGCGGTATGCCCGAACGGTCCACGCCACTCCACCAAAAGCAGCTGCAGCGGCGCATCGTACCGCCGTCTGTCGGTCGCCGTTTTCAGATGCAATTTTCTCGTAAACTAAGTCCTTTCATTGCACGAAACAAGCGTTTCTACGTTTCTGTAATGATATTTAAACAGTGCACGTTGATTTAGTATTTGCCTTTAGGGTGCCTTTAAAGGTTTTCGTCATAACTTATAAGCATCTCTTCGGTGGGAGCTGAGGATGCAGGCTTCATGAAGTGCACGTACTCTGTTATCAGAGCAAGTAGCAATGTTAAATTTAAGCTTGGTAACGTCCAGGGAAAATTCTTTATATATTTTGCAGGTACCAGCCGGTCAGCGGATTCATCAGGCGGAGGTACAAAGAGTGAACCGCGGATGCCCGTGGTCAGGACGACGAAAGCTAGGCATTTGACCACACCGAAGGCCGAAGTAGAAATAACGACTAAAGGATGGTGGCCAACCACGGGAGTCTTAGAATCTACCGCTACTACTACCACCACCTATACTAATACTACAGCTACTGCGACTAGCACTACGACCACAAGTACTACTACTACTACGACTAGCACTACGACCACAAGTACGACGACGACCTCAACCTCGACTTCAACAACGAGTACTACGACGACGTCGACGTCTACAACTACTACCACCACCACTACTACTACAACGACCAGCACTACGACCACAAGTACGACGACGACCTCGACTTCAACGACTACAACGAGTACTACGACGACGTCGACAACTTCTACCACTACGACTACTACTACTACTACAACGACCAGCACTACGACCACAAGTACGACGA
The DNA here is from genome assembly GCF_013339745.2 of Dermacentor silvarum. Taxonomy (NCBI): domain Eukaryota; kingdom Metazoa; phylum Arthropoda; class Arachnida; order Ixodida; family Ixodidae; genus Dermacentor; species Dermacentor silvarum. The sequence continues at coordinate 104,715,121 of NC_051155.1, read as the reverse complement.
CGACCTCGACTTCAACAACGACTACAACGAGTACTACGACGACGTCTACAACTACTACCACCACCACTACTACTACTACTACTACAACGACCAGCACTACGACCACAAGTACGACGACGACCTCGACTTCAACAACGAGTACTACGACGACGTCTACAACTACTACCACCACCACTACTACTACTACAACGACCAGCACTACGACCACAAGTACGACGACAACCACAACTTCTACCACAACGACTACGACAACGACGTCTACATCTACTACCACAACGACCACAAGTACGACGACGACCTCCACTTCTACTACTACCACGACTACGACTTCTACTACTTCTACAACGACCACAAGCACTACGACGACCTCCACTTCTACTACTACCACGACTACGACTACTACTACTTCTACAACGACCACAAGCACTACGACGACCTCGACTTCTACTACTACCACGACTACGACTACTACTACTTCTACAACGACCACAAGCACTACGACGACCTCGACTTCTACTACTACCACGACTTCTACTACTACCACAACTTCTACAACTACTACTACTACTACTACTACGACCACAAGCACTACAACGACCTCGACTTCTACTACTACCACGACTACTACTACTACGACCACAAGCACTACGACGACGTCGACTACAACGACTACTACTACTACGACCACAAGCACTACGACGACGTCGACTACAACGACTACTACGACGACAACCACAACTTGTAAGAGCCCTCCATTTTTTTTAATTGCTATGCTCAAATTTCCCACAGAAAGTATATTACGCCGTTCTTGTGACACAGCTTTGTGCGGTATCTAGAGGCAACGTAGAACGACACATGACATACAAGCGTTTCAAACTTGACAACTATAATAGGAGCTAGTTCTCTGTGTACATTAAGTGACGCTAAAGTTTGCTCGTAGGTCACTATCATGCTGACAAAAAAAAATTTCTCGGACGCACGCGTAATGAAAAAAAAAGGATAGGCAGCCGGTGAGATATCTCTTAATAAATTAGCACGAGGTGGTCGACTTGGATGACCCCAGTATTGTGTAGTTGCTATGGCAACGACTATCCGCCCGCGCCCATATAGTAGAGAGTACTAGCCCGTAGGGGCGCGTGGGGGAGAGTGTGGAGGGAACCGCCTAACATGCGCTTCTCTCAAAAGACTCCCACTGCGCTTAAACAACAGAGACTGTAGCAGGTATTACGAGTTCCGAGACACCGGCTGCGATATATGCCTTCCCAAATTGCGCGACGAAATTACCATGGCGTTACACTTAAGTCTGACCTCCACTCTTGAGAACGGAGCTTTGCTAAGCGCGTAAAGGGTATGAGAGGGCAATCTGCCGAAACGTTGATGGTACTTATTTCTAGACTGGTAATTTAAAATTCTTTTCTATTAGACGTGTCTTGAGAGAACTCACCGGCTTCACATGGAAAGTTGCAATATGTGCTCTAAAGTAATTAGTTCAAAAAGTTCGTTTCTGCAATTTCATGATTTCACAATTTTTGTATTTCAACTTCTCGTGTAAGTACTGTTCGCCTTGGCCGCGGCGGCCGCATTTCGATGAGGGTGAAATGCAAAAACACTCGTGTATCATGCATTGGGTGCAAGTCAAAGCACCCCAGGTGGTCAAAATTGATCCGGAGTCCCCCACTACGGCGTGCCTCATAAGCATGTCGTAGTTTTGGCACGTAAGACCCCATAATTTAGTTTCTTTTTATTGTTCGCCTGTTTGTGGAATCCAGCTCAAAGAGTATCACTGCGCAATCTGCTACTATCGAATTTAAAGATTTATGTTGTTATTCCAATGAAACACATTGCTACTGCCCAAGCTACTGCCCAAATTAAGGTACACCCTCTGAGCAGACCGTAACGTATACGAGGCTTTAATTTTTCCCTTCTGCCATAGCGACACAGCAACACTCCATGAAACAAAGATCACAAAATGGTCCGCTGCTGTGTAGTTAATACACAGTGGGTGCTACGCTGGTATTACACAACATACGACCTGTTTTAACGCGATAGCGTTTAGGGCCCCGTGTCGCAGAAAATCCGGCGTCGGCGTCGGCATTGGCGCCCGCAGCCGAGAAAATCATCCCCAACCACGTTTACGTATGCCGCACCATTCTATCATTAATGTTGCTCTAACCGTGTATTGCATTCTTGGCAAAGCTATTTCTCAGAATTTTGAGAATGACAATCCACAAACAAATGTCATGAAACAAAACACCCACAGCGCATGCCTTTTATGTTAAATCTTCTCAGACAGAAATATTAAAAGGGTGAAACAAATACGGTACCTGAAAATGATGTAATTTCTTTGGCGCAGTGGTGCACGGTCTCCGGGATCGGCCCACGCAAGAGGCCGCGTTTCCACCAGAAAGCTCGCCTACGTGCATAGCGTTCGCCGCCAGTGTTTTCCAGTAACCATTGCGGTTGCCTAAGCTGCAGTCGTCGGGAACCATGAGTAGCAGTCAGGGATCTTTGCATGCCATCGCGTTCCCCTCTGAAAAGCGAAGCTTAAGCGTCATCCCTTTTTTTTGTGTGTGTGGCTTGAGTTGCTGTAGTTACGGTTGGCTCAGAGATTCAGGGAATGCAATTCTACAACTGTGGTAGAAATAAACAATCACTGTTCAGATCCCAAATAAGTATCTATGTTGAAATCTCCAGTAATTACAGCGGTCGGCTTTCTTTCTTGGCCAAATTCTCTCCAGATGACATCATTCGTACGCGTAAACGTTAGTCTCGAAACAATGGTGTATGTCGCAGCGGTGATATAGCTAAAGAAACGAAGCAGCACAAGCACCGGAAGTGGTAGGTCAATCATACAGAGTTTTCCAAATATGTAACCAGGGGGGAAATCTGTCGCTAGTGTCTACGGGAGCTTCAAACATGGCGGTTAAGCCCACATGAGGTTGATGTATGGTGGCTAGCATAATTGATGGGTAGCACATGGATTTGCCTAAACTTCGTGCTTATGGATTCGAACGACTTTGTGACATTACTAATTGATTACTTTCAGCAAGATACTGCGTAATGAATGCAGAAAGTCGCAATGATTGCTGCATGTGCGCAGAGCCAGCGTGCCTTCAGTGTCTAGAAGAACATGATTGCCTGGAAATTTAAGCCGATGAAGGCAGATGTTAAATAAAAATAGTAAATATAGTTCCTGTGGCTTTATAGTAAATAACGCCGTGAAAACGTCAAACAGACAAATATCAGACAAATCTCACGTATGGTCGTTGAACGAACGCAGCGTCGGGCTCCCCTCTGTAGTAATATTAGTAGAAAACTCTATAGTTCATATGACCAAAAGGCATTTCTCACAAAACTTACCTGGTAATCTACGTAGTACCGTGGCATTATTGGCGGCTTTTGCGAAAGAATGAAGGCTAATGTCTCTCTACAATTTTCCTTTTCCAGATAGACCAATGAATCCAAACTACGTTCGAAGGGGTAAGTCACGCTGTTTCAAATGTTCGTATTGTAGAAAACGCGTAAGTTCATGGGACACAGTAATAGCAGATATGTGATGTTGAAGCGATAAAAAAATCAAGAAAGGAAAACTACTCTAGCCTACGTTACAAACTCTTCAAGGTAAATTCCTGTCCCAGCGTTCATCTGTCATTATTCGGCTCCTAAACCATCAAATAATCTGCCTGGCGATGTCGTCCTGCAGCTACAGCAACCAGAAAGAGTGAGAACGAAAGTTATTGAGGAGAGGGAGAGGCGCTAAATTCTGCAGCCCTTAAGTGAGCACGGTTCAACGCCGGAGGCATAGAATGGCACGCGAATTTTTTTTCCTTCCTCGATGTTCGTTTTAGTGCGGAGGGGAAGCCATAGTTGAAAACTGTGCGCTAATTGGCACCGCCTGGTGTGCACCGAAATATCTGACGCAAAACTTCTTAGGGATAGCTATAAAGTTTATTAGGTGCAGTTTTCGCGTCGTGTGTCAAAGCTATCATCACGTCTACTTGCCACAAAATGTCGCCAAATAAGACAATTTCGTTTGTCCCTAACAGCAATTCAATATCTTATATACCCCTTAACTGTAAGGGTGTTAGCCACGGGACAAACTATAAGCACCCCGAGAGCGCAACGCCTTTTACTACGTATGGTGTTCTACGTTTACAATGCATTTTCGTATTGCAACACTCGTGTGCCCTGCAGATCTGCGTGGTCTTGTGTGCCACACGGACGCCGTTGCCTTCCTGGGATCTGCTCCACCAGACAGCTGTGACTTCGTCATGGTCGACGTGCAGGTGTCGTCTCCTCAGCCACATCCTACGTACTCGTACATGGCAACCATCAGAACCAACCCAGGTATTCGTCACCGAGCGGCATGTTACCTGAATACACCATATGGGTGGCATTACCAATGAACGGACCTCTTTAAAACGTGGAGGGTGACAAGCACCGGGATGTTTCTTTTTTTTTTTTTTTTTTCAAGCGAAGCTTGTATTCCCTCACGCGTGTCGGCGTCGGTGTTGGCGTACGAAAAAAAAAAGAAAGAAAGAAAACCCACGCCACGCGCAACCAAGAATTGTTCGTCGGGCTGCGGAATCGAATCACAAACTTCCGGGTTGCGAGACCACCACGCTAACCGATTCAGCCCCTGTCGGTTCATCATACGCGCCCTTTAAAGCGAGGTTTTATATGTCTGAAAAGTAGACGCGGCGCCCGTAGCTGGCGCGCGCGATCCCGCACGCGCCAGCTGCACCATACCCCCCAGCCAATCACACGATCACGCCATATACCCCCAGCCAATCACAGGCGTCCCCTCCCTCCGGGGGAGGGAAAGGGTGTGATCACGTGTTCGCTCGCCTCGCGCTCATAGTTTCTCACTATACCACCTAGAGGGTAAACTGGCGCCACCGTCTATGCGAGTTTCTTAAAGGGCGCCGTGCCCTCATGGGAATGATGAGATATTTGTCTGCGAGGCTTGTGTTGGCTGGCGTTGAACGAGGCTTCGTCTAAAAGGTGGATATGGCTACACAAATAATGCGTTCTTAAAGTAAAATCTACATAAAAGGCTTTCATTCACCCATATTACATCTCTCAATAAAGTTCACTCACCTACAATGCAGCATCAAGCGAAGAAAAGCAAGAACAGACGACTAGTTGTTCCAAAGCGAGCGAGAATCTTGTCGCCCGCCCTCCAAATTTAGCGGCCAGCTGATACTTTTTACGTTTCCTATAATTGTACATCCAATAGTAAGTCCTCAAAATTAAACAAAACATGTTTTTGTGTAATAATAAAGTTAAATCAGCTTTTTACGTGCTGTTTTAGCAGGAAATAAATCATTGTGACAGACGGAACGGTGCTAGCCAGGCGCGTCTTCAAGGCTTTCTGGCTCTCCGTGAACGATGTCAATCCGAAGTCACAATATACCAGCATTCCCATGGATACCACAGCGCAGCAGCGCCAGTTTTCCCTCTAGGTAATATAGTGAGAAACTCTATGCCCGCGTCCGCCGTTTCCCGTCAGTTCAGGCGCGGCAGTCAGATGGGAAGGCCGCGTTTGGTTCGTTCTGCCGAAGAGCAGGCTGCGTTGAAGGAACGGCTCCGGGTCCGTGAACGTTTCAAATGCTCAAAAAGCTAACCAACCCCTCCCCTAGGTTTCGACAAGCTTCGCGTGCACTCCTGTTCCCGGTAGGGTAGGGGTTCTAAGTTCTTTTTTTTTTTTTTTTTTTTTTTTTAATGCGAAGCATTCTTTGGCTCACCACAGGCACTTTGCGCTACGAAGGTTCCTGTCACCTCTCGTTTCGGGCCTCTTCAGTAACAAGAAAATTGAAGTGTCTGATGATGGTATCGAAGCTATAATTCTCAGTGCAACAGCCTGATACTCTAACGTTAGGCCACGATCAATTTTGTTTTCTTTGTTGTTTAGTCCACGATGCACGTATGCCTCTCTCGTCCCAATGCCAGCGAGCTCCGAGTTGACTGGCAAGCGCATGACGTCACAGCACGAGCGAGAGCACGTGCGCCCAGTTTCCACTCGGCGACAGACTTACCGCTGTCTTTCTCGTGCGTCATGAGTGGAGTGGGCATCTCCCATTGTTGCCTCGCGACAGCTAGCTAACGCTTTCAAAAACTGTGTTAGTCTGCCCCGCCATAGGGATTGGTCCACATCCCCTAGTCCTTTCCTCGTAGCAGATAACGCTACAAGACGCTGTGCTACATTGGACCACTTTCTGGATGGACCCAGGACGTAACGGAACAGGTTGTAACGCTTCTACGCCGCAGTAAAAAAAAACTAAATTGTTGTCATGCTGTCGCAATCATACTGTTCTCGTCTTGCTTCTATCTTTACACACAGGCTCGCGTGACATACACGATTGCTTGCTCAACACAAACACGTTGGTCCATGCGGTAACTCTGAAAAAAAAAACCGAAACGACGCGGGGTAGCCTGATACTTGCTTGCCAGCTTGCTAAAGCATTGGCGGGAAAGGCGTTCACTGAAAAGCGGCACACACTATATACTGGCGCATACTCAGTGGCCCAAGTTGGCACCAAAGAGCTTTATTGAAGACCAGCAAAAACCGAGTGGCCACATACCCAGTGCTCGAAATCGGCTTCAAAGAACTTCTTCGAACAGCGGTACCAACCAGTCCTGCATCTACAGTGGCCCATATCGGCGTGAAAGGGTTCGCAAACACGCCCCCCCCCCCCCCCCCCCCACGTGTTGTCTGAACGCTGTCCGAAGAGCTCACCTTGCTCTCTCTTTTCCCGTGCCTCGCGCAAAACTGCCACTCTTTAAGATGTGCTGACAATGTCTGCAAGATATTGCGTAAACGAAAGTAGAGCGTACATGTGCTTATAGCAAGCATTTCACCGTTTTTTCTGCTCCTCTCAATTGCAGGGACGTTTCAAGCGCAGATAGCTCAGCGCATTCAGAGCTTTCCAGACAAGGCCCTCCTACTGGCGTTCAAGCGAAGCGTACTGCGCAGCGGTTCTCTTCAACCAAGCGCCGTGGCCAGGGGCGTCGTCCAGATGGTCGTCGATATGGACGCTCACGGCGTCGCGCTCAGTGATGAGCAGATTACAGAGGCGGACACAAGCTTCATTTCTCGAGATGCCCAGGTACGCGCTAGCAGCGCACTAAAATTCTCAAGGGCTTTTGAAGCGGCATGTTCTCCTGACTCCACTCAACAGTTGTAGTTGGCTTCTGTTGATGGTGATGAGTTGCGATCACTCACTTTGTAACGGGCAGCTCATGCTAAATGAAAAGCACTCCGTGCCTGTATATCCAAAAAGACGGAATATTCAACGGTGCATATTGAAGCTCGTTCGACAATGCAGGCACAACTGGATATTCCGTATGGTTGTATATCCCGTCTGTGGCCACTGGGTATTCGATTTCATTCGTTTCTTAAATTGCAAGCACTTGATATGTCGTAGTACTTAACGGTGGGAACTACGGCTTCATTTTTTGGAAAACGAATTCCAGAACAGTGTTGGGCCATCGTATCACTTGTCTGCATTAGAAGGCATGAAGGGTGGAGCCCCTATACGCATGCAATTAATTTCATTCAGAACGAAGCCCACTGCCATGGAATAGCGAAAAAGGAGGGCAGGATATCACATGTTATTTCAATAAATAATTGGCGACGCACAGTAGCAAGCCCAGAATGAGAAGTTATCGCCAATTTTCAACAGTTCAAGCGTTCAAAACAGGGCGTTGCTTTCGGTAGCTGTACGTCTATGTATGTACACTTTCCCATTCACACGTAACCTGCAGCGGTATCCCAATGGCTACGGCGTTTCACTGCTAAGCTCGTGGTAGTGGGTTCGATACCGGCCGCATTCGGATGGGAGCATCCATGTACTTAGATTTTGATGCACGTTAAAAAACGCCCGAGGGCCCAAATTATTCGGGAGTCTTTCACTACGGCGCGTCTCATAATGAGATTGTAATTTTGGCACGTAAACCGGAGAATTTATTTGTTTTAATACACGTGTACATGCACCATGAACATACCGTATCTTTGCTTCGACGTCTTATGCGCCAGCTCAGAGCAGGCACCGCTGGCCTAGCATAATAACAAGTGCGAAAACGGAAATCAAACCACGAGACCAACAGTGCACAAAAGCACGAGCGACGAGCTATAGGGACGCCGTACCAGTGCAAACTGCCAACAAACGTTTATTGGCAGAGGAAAACGAGCACCGTAAAGACAGCGGAGCATGCGCTTCTCACAGCTGCATCATCGTATCAAGAGTACGTAAACGTAAGCACGTGAGAAAAATACTCATCAGGCACTCACACGATTGATTAGGTCTTCGTGATCATGGGACAGACCGACAGGCTGGCCTAGGCAAATATATTCCTTTTAGGCAATCTGAAACGACCTTCGTACCGTCAAGCACCATGTCTTTTTGGATGGCGCAGACGCACTCAATATTTTAGAACTGAATGAATAACATAAATTACAAAAAGAGCGTCAGCCTCTGTTGACAGAAACGCTGTTCCTACAACTGGAATAGTTGGTTTTCTTGCTGTAAACAGCTTTCGAATAGTACGAGAGGTAGATAGAATAACTTTATTGGAAACTGGTCCGGCAGTTTTCCTTCGAGGCGAGCTGAGGGCCGGAAAAGGGGATTAACCCCTGTGCCGTCGATGATAGTTCGACACGTTTTTATTGCGAAGCATTCTCGGCTATTTTCAACCAAGTTTTCTGTGACGGGTATCTGGATGGCTTTCGCGAGCCGATCCTAAAGAGAGTGAAGTTACAATGTGGACTTTTCCCCGGGGGTGTTTGGTGCTCTTAAATGAACCTATTTGATGCCACTCTTCAATGAATCTCTGTAAGGCCAACTTGAGTCATTGGTTATCACAAAAGCAACAAACACCACCCACGTAGCGACATTTTACGTAATGCATCTTCGTAGATGTGAACTGGAGTTGACTATGCATAATTATTTTTATTTGTGTTAGAGAATGGCGCATCATAGTCCTAGTTGCTTTTGCGCCATAACACCTTGCATAACCAACTAGAGAAAAACCTGGTTGGATACTCGGTCTCATTGGATATAGAGGCACGGTTGGATTTTCGTCTCGCTGAAAATTTAGTATCGTCTCTCACCGGACAAATTGGATATACAGACCACAAACGAATAAAAAATAAGGAAACAGGTAAACTGAGAAAAAGAATACGTTGTCATTTGCCGTGTAGCCCCTTATTCTGGCGGAGAACTTCCCGCGGCAATAAAGGAAAATATATACGGAGGCAAAGCGAGCACAAGTACGCGCACTCCTGAAAAAAAGTTCCACAGTTTCATCCGCGTTAGCTTAAGCTGGTAAAGAGAAAGCATAAACACCTTACTTACAACAGCTAAATAAGACAAAAGACAGCGCTGAGTGTTTAGTTTGACTTGTTCTTCTGCTTTCACATTCCGCCTTTGGGCAAATGCGAAACCGTCGCACGTGCAAGCTACGCCGATTCAGTATCTGTTCCAAGAAACCAAAAGCGCTGTCAAACGCTACTATAATACTAGGCGCTGTAACCAATCTGCAAAAGCTCCGCCCCCGCAACTGTCATCTCATTGCTGTAGCCAAGCCAGCAGTTGGGCGAACAACAAGTGTATTGCGGGTGAGCAAGTCACACAGTGTATAAAGAGAAGCAAACGTGACGTCACAGATCACGCGTGTGCTCGGTGACGACTGCAGATTCAGCCGTGCTACATGTGCTATAATTGCAACATAAAGTTTTGCAAAATAGAACGTTTGCATTGCATCTATTTCGCTTCTCACGCGACGCCTTACTTAACCTTAACGCTACACGCATCGTTCCTTCACCCACAATAAGCATCTGGCATACCGAAATATTTGGTAATTAGTGATCGCATTGGCGATTGTCGCGCAAATTATGTCCACTGCTGCAACGAAGCATTGTCAGAACAATTGTCCTTTTACCTGGAACCTCTTATTCTTAACTATCAGAGACAGTCGTCGCTGAAACACCTGGCACAACAAGGAATATTAATTCAGGAATTCCAGTCAATTCCACCGGTTCTTTGCAGTCTACAATAAATTCCCAGAGCTAGCTGGCTGGCAAGATGTGTGACACGTGACCTATATGTCTACGGCATTTACGTATTTAACATTTCTTCCTTTCGTACGATTATACGCTAAGAACATTGTCGTTAGGTTGTGCATACAATGTACTTGTGAGAATTTTAATGCGGAAGCATCATATGGCCCGAGAGGCGGAAAATCGAGCGCTGCGTGACCACACGATGGTCCAAAAAGGCTACGAATCCTCGACCTTTGGTTGGAGTCGAATCCACAACTTTTGGTGTTAATTAAGGCGCAGTTAAATAAGGTACAGTTAATTAAGGTCATGTTAATTAAGGCACTCGCACCCACGACCTTTGTTAGGAGTCGAATCCTCGACCTTGCGATGCGCGCGCACCTTGTGACGATACACCGTTGGTCACGTGACGTCACCGCGCTTCTGCTGACGTGGCCGCAACGCTTTCGCATTCAGCCACGCAGGGATAACTAAGTGTCCCTTGAATATTTGGCTTTCTGCCGCAGGTCCTATCTGACGAAGTTCAGTCATATCACGGCCTCATCAGATACGACGTGTTCAATGGGAACCGTTCAGCCTTAAGGTCTCTTATGCTGGATGTTATGAGGTATGAAAACACGTGTTCGCTGATTCTCTTTGTTTTAGGATTACGTGTACTTAAAAGTGAACAAATAATGTCGGGTGGCAATGCGTTGAAAGGCGCCATATCCACGTCAATTTGTTTTTGTCGTTTATTTTTATTTTGTTTTAATTTATTTTATGGATACCGTCAGCATAAGTGCCAAAACACGAGTTGCTGATTTGGACATAATACAAAAGAAGAAGGAAAAAAAGAAAAAGAATGGCTGCCATCCCGCCCTGGGAACGTGAATGTCCAGCGAAGCTGTATCAGACATCAGACATGGTAGAGCGTTGTATTCACGCTGCTCTTCTGGTGTCTTTAATTTCCGTGGTCTACCCATGGCAGTCTTAGAATGAACTGAATGAGTTATTAGACGAGTCTCCCTTTTCTATATGAAAGCGTGATTACGTCACTAAGTATATATATATATATATATATATATATATATACTGTATGCCTCATTGCAAAGAAAGATCTGTCATTTGCCTTCAATTGTTAACCTGGCGTTTTGTGCTTACGCCACAAAATTTTCCGACCAACGAGAGGCATACAGCTTCGCTGTTAAAAAAGAAAGAAAAGAACTCTTTACGAAATACTTTTTAGAAAAAAAAACACGCTCTTAGCAAATATTCATGCAGGCGTATCCAGCATTTGCATGTGTAACTGTAGCCGCTGGTGCCGGCAAAATTTATGGGAGACGCCCTCAATATGCCATTTCACAACAAAACGTGTACATATTACTAATTTAGTTACTATACGCATCAGCGTCCACCACTGGAATGTAAGAGTGAACCCGCAGTTTTCATACAACCCTCACACGGATTACAGAATGAAGAATTTAATTGTTTTATTTATTTTTTCCTAGCTACGCAGAACAAGTGTTAGTGCACCCTATATCCTAAACCCAGTTTTACAGATTTGTGTTGCCAAGCGCTCGCGCCAACTTACGTCATCCAAAGCATCGTCTTCTTGGAACACGTAACTATTGGAGGTGAGCGCCAGCACTGGAAAGACTGGCGCTGCAATCGGCGTGACGTGGCATGAGGGATCACGTCGGCGCAGCTGCCGCGTCGGCCACCTCAGAAGTGTACGAAATCAGACTGATAACAAAAGCTTTAGCAGCCCCAGAAGATCCTTAGCCACGCTGTAATTCGCATCTCACGTATAATAACGACACCGAAAAAAAAAATTCGGAGAAAAAAATTCAATCATTGCGGAGCGACAAGGTCGCTAGCATGCGTAACGGAAGTGTTCTCGAAAAACTCTGGAATCGTTGGCACAACGGCGCTTGCTTTTTTCCTGTCAAATGCTCATACGCTGTGACCTCTGGCCCACAGCGCAGTGCAAATACGTGCGTTCCGTATATGGGATTACTGGGTACATTACGAAAAGAAGAAGAAATTTGGCAGCAAATCGAACAAGAGAGGACAGAACACCGCCTTGTCTTGTCCGCTTCTTGTTGTCCCGCTTTTTTTTCGTTGTTATTTTGTGCATGAAGCTGTGTACCAAGCCAAAGCCTAAATTCAAGCACGTTTGCAATATACCTTGCTTTATTTAGTTAATGATTTTTTATGTAGTGATGACCCTTCTTCAAAAAATCCCCTTAAAAGCGCAATTCGGCCTTTTCAGATTGCTTGCTTGAAGAGGCGGACATTAGATGCACGGCAAATAGTAATGTCTAGGAAGATGTATTTGAAATTATTGACTAATTAACTTTTTTTAATTGCGCCCTTTGTGTTGCATGTTGAAATTGTAAATTGAGCAGTTGAGCAAGTGAAGAAGATTAGCAGCAATCTGACAACTACATGTCTGAAATGTGGTACAAAATATATTGGCATTCCCTTTAACTGCTTCACAAGACTCCCTCTAAATGTTTGAAACAGTACTAACTGCAACACTAATCAAAATTTTAGCATACATTTGGGACGGATATCTCGATGACGCTAGTGTAAGAAGTTGTGCCAAACTGATATGACTTTTCTACGTCTTGGTTTCAATTTCATAATTTCGACACGCCTTGAATGACTAAAAATGGTTATTCGTGCATCTTCTTAATTAGCTACACAGCCATTTCAATTGGTTGGGCAATTATTGTCCGCCTCTTCATGTGTATTTCGCCTGAACAAACTGAATTGCGTTATTTTTCACAGGCACTCTTGAAAACAATCCGTTCCAACAAAAAGAAAAAGAAAAATGCTGGAGATGCCGCTCGCAGTGAAATGAAAAATTCGCGAGACAAGATAAATGTGCACACGTGCAACCACTCGTTGAGAAACTACGCGACCACTACATTGGAGACGAAATTGGTTGCTGTTTCACAGACGGCGTATAACTCGCACATATTTCGTTGCGCCTCTCACGCCAACACAAAGCAAAACAAAAACAGCTTGGAGGGCTACGGTTGTGACGACCGCACACAGTGGCCGTGCATTTTTTTTTTTTTTTTGAAGACACGTCATGCGTAAATTCTTCTGTGTGTGCAGTTTGCGCAGGACCGGTTAAATGACAGTTACCAACTTCACTTGCTATGCAGTCATTCGCAGAAAGTTTCAGGAGGGCCCCCGCGCGGTGCTTTATTTGAGCGCTGACAGCCAACCCACAAGGAGCAGGCCGTGTTATCCCTCATACCACGTCAGTGGCACTGTCCCGGAATATGGCGCTGCGGCTGCGTTCGCACCAACAAATAATTCGATGTTTTTATCCAGCAATTATGTGAAACTGATCTTTATTTAGATTAGGCATGCATTGAAGTTAAAAAGGAGCAAAACGTGTGATAGGGCTGTGAATACGTTGTTTTAGATCGTTTTGCTTTTCGTTGTATTCCTCTTCGAACTTTTCATTTGCAGGCCATCGCGGCAGCCTCACCCGCAGATTTGAGCCGCTCGCGCGAGCATTCGCGTGGTTCTTTTGGTGCGCAGCGAAGCGTAGACTGGCCAATCGATGCACTTGCTTTTCAGTACGTGTTGCATGTAACCTCACATGTCTCGTATGACGCTCAAAAAACACCGCGAGAAGTTCACGGGAGGCATATTTTTAAATGTACACTAAACAATTTCAACAATTCTCCATCATGGTGTCGAACTTACGAATATTTGAGTCGGACCAGGAATCTGAACCACTGCACCACGAAGTGCGCGGAGTGATACATTTCCATGACCGAACTTCTTGCGTAGCTTCCACGGCGCTACATGCACGCTATAGTAAGTATGAAACGAATTATAGAGCACTATATGTTAAATTTCTGAGAGATTCTAGAGACGGCATTCCTAAGTGTTATGTGAGGCCCACTTAGAGATGCTGTATTGCTGCTCCGTGAGGCCTGCAAGAAAAAAAAAGATTGCCTGCAGACGTCGCAATACACGGACAAGGCATTTCCACCATCCTGGGCCCACGAGTTTTCTAATCTAATGCGCTGACTGATCCTCATTAGAGTGTTGTGGAAGACGACATGTATTTGCTTTTGGTTGCTGTGGGTAACTAAAATATAACTATTTGTACTAATTGAACGACGTTGTGATGCACTCAATATGTTTGTTGTAGGTCCTTCCCTTTTTTTTCTGGAGCGTAAAAACATGACAACGAATACTTTCCGTTTTCTTTTGTGCACCATTCTCGAAACAACAGCAAGCCGTCGATCACCTTCGTATACCGGGTTTCGGGAATCAGCCGCACATTTACGCACCCATACTTCGACAATTTTTACACGGAGAAATTGAACGAAAAAAATTTGGTGAGTTTAATCATCCTTTTTTCTGTTTTCTTGCCTCGCGAATTGATTGTAAGCTACAACTGTAGTGAATGATAAGGTGTAAAAAAATGGCCGAGACTGCTCTACATAGGCGAATTCGAGCACGTACAGTGCAGTCGGCTGTTAAAGGAAATAGGTGAGTGTGGATTACGCGCGAATGTTTCCCTTTGGCATGTGTACAATCGCCTAGCTTTACAGCAGATGACTTGTGGTTGGTGGCGCTTACACATGTATACAAACTTGTGCAGTCCATTGACAGCTTCAGCTGGCACTGGCCCCTAGAATGCAAGTAAAGTGAGAGACTCTCATTGAAGTGTTTTCTTTAACAATGTACATCACTGTACACAGAATAATCTGCAGTCATATCTCATGCCAGCGCGTTAGTGTTCTCACACAAGAGCTTATTCAGTATCAAAGGATTAGCAATATTGAGTGTGTCAGCATTCTAATGACATGAGTAATTATTCAGGAGTACAATTATTCAGAATGTCCCCTTACAGCCTTGTGCTCTGAGACCTCCTCCTGTATCTTCATTTATGTATTACGCTCAATAACTCAGTAAAACGTAAGTCTGATTCTGAATGTATTGTGTTGACCGAAGCAGCCAAGCTTCGATGATGTTGAGGATGTTTCCTCGATGGATGTTTAATTCCACACTGCAAGCAGAGTGCTGCAAGAGCAATCTAAGATGTTTCTGTCAACGCAGACTCGAGATGACGCAGCTGCCGAGCAGAAAACAAAGACGTTCGAAGCAAAAAATAAAAAGGCAGAAAAACTAAACTATGCATTTTTTCCTTGTGATGTGTGAAAGAATCGCACTTGAAACATTCCTGCTTTGTAAATACTGAACTTATATTTCGGCGCATTGTCATTGTTTTTACTATTCTCGGTCACGCACATAGCTAGGTCGACCAAAATCGATCTACAGGAAGAATACATTATGTGCGGTATCTCTTTACTGAATTTCTGGGCGGCATTGTGACACGTATATTTGAAGGACGCATGCGAAAACCACTTCTGCCACACGGCCGTTTTCCCGTGTGCCTTCCACATCTACAAGCTGGGTAAAAAGTTTACAAGATGGACGATTTGAGGAAAATCTGAATATTTGCTGAGCATGGGAAAGCAGCCTGGATTTCAAATGTGCTACGTGTACTGGCGCGCGTAGACAACATAGTGCCGCAGTGTGTTAATTACAGCAAGCTAAAACAACGCTGTTTGACTTTCTGGCGGAAACTGTACACCGTAAACTTTTCGCTCTGCATGTACGCTGCCATCTAAACCAGGTTTCAAGCCTGTCCACTGCAACACGGTCCTGTAGTGCTGCTAGACACTTTATCGTGAATGTCAAGGCCCGTATTCCCCCCCCAAAAAAAAAGTTCCTACGCTGGAACTGTTCGCAAGAGCCATTAGTGATGTCGAAGATACCGTTATCAAGGGTGGCCTGTAAATAGCAAACCTCACTTATGCCTACGATCGAAGCTCTTTGTGAATTCGGCCCCTGATGTGTTCGATGTGTTTACATACTGTAGTTACTTTAATCGCTGACGTCGTACGATCTCTTACAAACATGTCGCAGGCACACATCAAGGATTACTGACACAAGATTTCTCGTCACTTTTCGCGTTATTAGATAGCTGCCGACTCAATGATAACGGTATAAGGCCTCAGTTCTTTGAACGCACTACAAATTGCTTGTCATATATATTTTTATGCGACAACTTGAAAACGCGTGCCAAATTGTGCACGGCTTTTTGCTTGGCATAGGGTGTGGTTACAAGGAATGGTAGGGCACAGCCGTCACGACGGACAGAAGTTCCTATTGAGATATGAACAAAGCAAAGTTCTGCATCAGCTAGATACTACAGAAGTACCATATAGCTGCACTTATATATTGGCCCTTCAGTAGAGCTGAAAGTGGCAGCGATTGGGTTGCTCCCTCGTTCCGAATGATGTGAGCAGCTATGTTTTTCTACAGAGCTCGATCATCGACGAAGATTTGGCGCAACCTTTAAGTGCATACGCCGGCTCCAAGTCGGTGGCGATATCTATGACGCTGATGGCAAGAATGTGCCCGAAGGATACCATGGTCAGCTTTAATACGTACAGCAACTGCGTCAGCTTTCCTATGGATGTTGCTCATGTGAGTGAGACCTATCATTCTCATGTGATTAAACACTGCTTGTCATTGCGAAACAGCGCCAGCTGAAACATTGAAACAACATGTCGAAGAAGAAAATATCTCTATGCCCCCGTTATGTCAGAACTTGCGGGATGGTCGGTATTGCTACTTAAAACTACATTATGGAATCTATAGCTTAACTGTACCTCAAGCTTAGCGTTTGATGCTGATGCTTCAAAGGCTAGAAGCCCTTGTTGCTAGGCGGGAGTTGTGCAGATTTAGCATCTTTGCTGCGCTTTTTGATTACTTCAATAACAAAAATTAACGCCAAATTCCAGTCACGTAATGATTCCCTCAACACTATCACTGCGAGTAGCTGTCTCTGACTCGTAGATTGTACGAGCATATAGTCATCTGATGGTGCATGGAACTCAAGGAACTCTTGCAATATTTCAAAAAAGTCTCGTGGGCGGACGCGTATGCTGCGCTTTTTTTTTTTCTTGTTTCATAATTGCAGCAGGTTTTCGATCAGTGACAACTGCATTGTTGTAAACTATGGGAACTGCAGTATATGCTACGCAGTTACTCGATGTTATCGAATAACTTGATGTTAATGCCCCCTTCAAGCACTATATTTTCTTGATCGTGCGAGATTTTATCGGAAACCGAGTACAGACTATGTAAAAATCCGAAACTGACGAAGACGATGAACGATAGATGCATTCTAAAACAACGTTCCTACTATCAGACGGTAGAAATGCGTGATCAAATTTAACCCAAACCGATTCGCAAAGGCTCACCTTCAGTGAAAGGTGTTGTCTGCGAGTGTTCGATAAACCAGGAATGATATGGCCCGTGATAATTTACCGAGCCTATTCCAATGCTCCAAATCCTAAAGCTTCGCTAGTGGTCCAAGTGGCGCTTAGCCTACCGGGATCGACCAACCGCGAATGATTAGGCGGATGATAATAAAGGAATAGAATGAAGCAAACTGAATTCTGGCATTATACTGACCCTTGATTCACTGCAGAACAGATGTTATGCTCAATAACAATTTGCTGCGAACAGACGCACACGTTTAGCTCCGTTTCCTATCTTATAACTGGTCCTCATAGAACACATGTAGGCATCCGAACTGATGAGGCAGGCGGGCGTAACTGCAAAAAACGTGCAGTCAGAACAGCTTTAAGAAGATAAACCGGTATTTTAGGTGGTTTAACCTCGACTTCTAACATATCCTTTCATGCTGTATTATGTACTAAAACGCTCATTTTTGTTTGGAGCGCTCAATCGAAGCTTTGTTTCTATTGTTTTTCTGAAGCATTTAAGTTTATTGACGCAGAAGCTTTCACTCCCCAATTTAAAATTTCGCGTGCTATCACTTCAGTTGGTCGCAACGCTTTTCAGGTAGTGCCAATGCAGAAGTCACCACACAGCTCCATTGTCTTGTTTCGTGAGCGGTACGCTGTCCTGTTGCAGTACACCACTCTATGCTATTTGAAAAATACGGATGCCCTAAATGTCGGACTGGCGACAATGTTATTTCCAAGTACCTTCCTCCATCGAATTCCACACTTATGCTCCATGCTTTTCTAATATTTTATCGGCTCAGCGGTCCAACACAAGAAATAAGTGTTTAAATAAACGCCATCTGAAAGTGTTAATGCTGGGTAGCAATTTCGCACTATATAAATGCAAATTTGCGCCCGGTGCAATATCTATTCCACACGGATTAGGAGGTTAAGTTAGCCTAGATTAATTTTCAAGGTACCTACTTCTTTGATACCAGTGTGACCTGTGCCATACGAGGATATTTGCCGTCATTAAGCTCCTCCATGCTTCATGATGGTCATTGTCACCTCCCTGTAGTGAACGCCTATGATATAAGCAAACGTAAATTTGAATTAAGAAATCATTGTACATTAGTCGCGAAACGTTGGTTGCAGAAATGCTTGCTTCTCGATAGAAAATAACTGTTACAAACTCTTGTGAAAGCCGAAAACGAAGCAGTTAAAGCAATAAGGACACCTCACACCTGTCAGTTTGTCGGTGATCAACACCAAACCATTGCAATATTGTATACTTTAATGGTTCAAAACACACCGCATTCTATTGAAAGACAGAATATGTTGCTCTTCTTACACATTTGTACATATTCGTGCAAACATTACCGATTATAAGAGTTTTTCATGTGACTTTCAATGTCACTCGGAGATCAAGCATTGTGTACTTATAATGGTCATTTTCGTATAACTGTGTGCGTGTGCGCAGGGGGGGGGGGGGGGGGAGAATACATTTGCTAGTTCAGTTCAGTTAATATTATTTGGAATTACAAAGAGGGCATTGAAATTATAAATAAAGATCATTTATGGCAATTGCAATGATATGACGTGGACACAAAAACACTGTGTACCGATTATCACATGATGTTTCTTTTTGCAGCTCTGCACACTGCCCCCAGCATACATTCAATGCCTACACTATTCAGCCATGACGAGACATTACGACGGCGACGACGACGTGACAGAGGATGTTTTCTTCGAGTTGGAAAGTACTTTCAAAGCTAAGGTTGGTGGAAGTCGCACATATTCGTTGAGCTGTGGAACAGCTGTTGAAGAAAAAAAAATTGGAGGAGTCCTCGTGCTACTCTTGAGCGAGGGATATGTGAAGTCATAGGTGGTGTCCCTCTAGATGTCTCTACATGTGACTTGTTTGTGTGTTACGCAGTTGTTAGAACTGGTCATTACATATATTATGTCTACTCATTATGGTTCGTTCCTAAGCACAATATTGAGTTACCCCCTATTGCCTTGCGTGCCAACCCCTCAAGTACCACATAGGTCATGCACCGTTGCACGCAGACACTCCTTGTGAATTGTACGCGATGTTTCGTATACTGTGCTATACAACCACTAGACTCGACGAGTGTTCTTCGGGTAGGTTCTTTCTCTTTGTCACTCTCAGCATTTGCAAACGCGCAGCGTGTCACTTGGACGCTTAGCAAGGTTCGGCCTTTTCCTGAAACCCGCTTGCATGGGCCCATGTATCTTGGCTATCCTTGTTATTTCGTCCGTCTCATTACCTCTACTCACCACCACGGTATCCATTCGCGTGGCCTCTTTGCAATCCCCATCCCATTATATCATATAACTAAATGCATATTATTACTATGCTATACATCCACCAAGACACAAAACTAAGTTCTTGGCCCGCTTCGTTTTCTAGGCGCCGACGCTTCGCCGGTGTGAAGGTGCAATAAATTCACACCGGCGATTGAAAAAAGTCGCGTGACCGACCGCGACTGGCGACCATTCGCGCCGGCGAGCATTCACACCGGAGAATGGCGGAGGTCGCACAACCAAGGTCGCAAAAGGTCGCTATATTGTCACGTAGTAGTGACGGTGAAGAAAACAGTCGTAAGACTGTGTGTGACGAAACTGATTCTTTATTGGGCGAACCTGTGCCCACAAAAGAAAGCTACACTCGAAGCACAACGATAGCGGCGAACACAGTCGGCGATCGTCGAAAATCTGATCAGCGGCGAAACGCGTCGGCTTTTATACCTGAGTCATCGAAGGTTCTAGATTAATCCCTGATCCCCGCGTGTCTTCCAGAAAGTTCTAGACAATTCGCGTCAGTCATGCAATCAGATAACATAAGCGTCGGTGAAGATAGGCAATGGAAAGAAGCATCGATAACGTTCTAGAAACTTCCGATACAGGCGCGTCCTGCGCCGAGCGATCACGTTTAACGTTTGTGAGCCGGTGAAGAGCGGTCACCGGTAAAAGATAAAGAAGTACACGTGGCATTACCCTCCCCTTAAAAAAACATCGTCCCGATGCTACTAACATAACATAAACATAAACCACGTGTAATAAAGACAATAAAAAATAACAAAGCAACGAAGTACCCAAGTTCGTCAACGGGCGTAGAAAGGCTTAAGACGCACCACGTGGATGACTTCGGGTCGTGCGCGGCGCCGCTGTGATTGCGAAATGCCGTCTGGCACGACCTCGTAGTCCAGTGCGCCAATCCGTCGGATAATCTTGTAGGGTCCGAAATAGCGTCGTAGTAGTTTCTCGCTAAGTCCTCGCCGGCGTATCGGAGTCCAGACCCAAACACGGTCGCCGGGCTGGTACTCGACGTAGCGTCGTCGAAGATTGTAGTGTCGGCTGTCGGTTCTCTGCTGGTTCTTGATGCGCAGCCGGGCGAGCTGTCGACCTTCTTCGGCACGCTGCAAATAGGTGGCAACGTCGAGATTTTCTTCGTCGGTGACGTCCGGTAGCATGGCGTCAAGCGTCGTTGCTGGGCTCCTTCCGTAGACCAGGTTGAACGGCGCCATGTGCGTCGTTTCTTGCACGGCCGTGTTGTATGCGAAGGTCACGTACGGAAGGATGGCATCCCACGTCTTGTGTTCGACGTCGACGTACATTGCCAGCATGTCGGCGATGGTCTTATTTAGCCGCTCGGTGAGGCCATTCGTCTGCGGGTGGTAGGCGGTGGTCCGGCGATGGCTTGTCTGGCTGTATCGCAGGATGGCTTGAGTTAGTTCTGCCGTAAAGGCCGTGCCTCTGTCGGTGATGAGGACTTCTGGAGCACCGTGACGCAGGAGAATGTTCTCAACGAAGAATCGGGCTACCTCGGCGGCACTGCCTTTGGGCAAGGCTTTTGTTTCGGCGTAGCGGGTGAGGTAGTCAGTAGCTACGACAATCCATTTATTCCCGGACGTCGACGTCGGAAAAGGCCCCAGTAAGTCCATCCCGATCTGCTGGAACGGTCGGCGAGGTGGTTCGATCGGCTGTAGAAGTCTGGCTGGCCTTGTCGGCGGTGTTTTGCGTCGTTGACAGTCTCGGCATGTCCTTACGTAATGGGCGACGTCGGCAGAGAGGTGAGGCCAGTAGTATTTTTCTTGTATCCTCGAGAGCGTGCGGGAAAAACCGAGGTGTCCAGCCGTTGGGTCGTCATGGAGAGCTTGCAGAACCTCTGGATGCAATGCTGAGGGTACAACGAGGAGGTAGTTGGCTCGGAGAGGCGAAAAGTTCTTCTTTAGGAGAATGTCGTTTTGCAAGAAAAACGACGCCAATCCTCGCCTGAACACCTTCGGCACAGTGATGGTGTTGCCTTCCAGGTAGTCTACAAGGCTCCTTAGTTCCGGGTCGGCTCGCTGTTGTTCGGCGAAATCGTCGGCACTGATGGGTCCCAAGAAAGTGTCGTCATCCTTGTCGTCCTGTGGCGGCGGTTCGACGGGGGCGCGAGACAAGCAGTCGGCGTCAGAGTGCTTTCGGCCGGACTTGTAAACGACGGTGATGTCGAATGCTTGAAGTCTCAGACTCCATCGTGCGAGGCGACCTGAAGGATCCTTCAAGTTAGCTAGCCAACACAAGGCGTGGTGGTCGCTGACGACTTTGAAGGGCCTGCCATAGAGGTAGGGGCGAAACTTTGATGTAGCCCAGATGATGGCGAGGCACTCTTTTTCTGTTGTGGAATAATTTGCTTCCGCCTTCGATAGCGACCGGCTAGCGTAACTTACAACCCTTTCTAGTCCGTCAGTCCTCTGCACAAGCACGGCGCCGAGTCCTACACTGATTGCGTCGGTGTGCACTTCGGTATCGGCTTTTTCGTCGAAATGTGCAAGTATCGGCGGCGATTGCAGGCGTCGCTTCAGTTCTTCAAATGCTTCGACTTGCGGCGTCTCCCACTTGAACTCGACGTCGGCCTTCGTGAGGTACGTCAGTGGCTGAGCGATCCGTGAAAAGTCCTTCACGAAGCGCCTGTAATAGGCGCGCAGTCCAAGAAATCTACGGACTGCCTTCTTGTCGGCGGGCGGAGGAAAGTCAGCGATGGCCGCAGTTTTCTGTGGGTCAGGGCAAACTCCAGACTTGTTGATGAGGTCGCCCAAAAACAAGAGCTCCTCGTATGCGAAGCGGCACTTTTCTGGCTTTAACGTGAGTCCGGAGGTCTTGATAGCTTGAAGAACCATTGAAGGCGCCGGAGGTGTTCCTCGAAGCTTGAGGCAAACGACGTCGTCCAAATAGACCGAGGCAAGTCTGCCACTTCAAGCCTGCCAGTACATTATCCATGACGCTTTGGAAAGTCGCAGGTGCCCAGCAAAGACCAAACGACATGACCTTGAACTCTAACAGTCCGTCTGGTCTTATAAAGGCAATCTTCTCCCGGTCCCTCTCGTCGACTTCGACTTGCCAGTAGCCGGTGTTGAGGTCCATTGACAAAAAGTACTTTGCGTTGTAGAGTCGATCCAAGGCGTCGTCAATCCGTGGGAGGGGGTATACGTCCTTCTTCGTGATCTTGTTGAGGCGACGATAATCGACGCAGAAACGTAGGGTTCCATCCTTCTTCTTCACTAACACCACGGGGGACGCCCACGGACTCTTTGACGGCTGGATGATGTCGTCGCGTAGCATTTCGTCGACTTGTTGCTTTATGGCCTCGCGTTCGCGCGCCGAAACTCGGTACGGGCTCTGACGAAGTGGGCGGACATATTCGTCGGTTATGATGCGGTGCTTGGCGACAGGGGTTTGTCGAACTTTTGACGACGACGAGAAGCAGTCCTTGTACTGCAGGAGCAGAGCTTTTAGCTGTTCTTTCTTATGATTGGGAAGGTTCTGATTGACGTCGAAAGTCGGTTCAGGCACCACAGCCACCGCCGAAGGCGCACCAGAATCCGTGAATGCGAAAGCACTGCTGGCTTGTACTATGTCGTCGATGTGGGCGACCGTGGTTCCTTTGTTAATGTGCTTATATTCGTGGCTGAAGTTCGTAAGCATCACTCTTGCTTTTCCTTCACATAGTTCAGCTATGCCTCTAGCGACGCAAATTTCACGGTCGACCAGTAAGTGATGATCGCCCTCGACGACGCCCTCCATGTTTGCAGGCACTTCGGTACCGACGGAAATCATTACGCTGGAGCGAGGCGGAACAGTGACTTGTTCTTCAAGCACATTTAAGGCATGGTAACCGATGTTTGTATCCGGTGGTATCGCTTTGTGCGTTGAAAGCGTTATCGACTTGGACCTTAAGTCGATGACTGCACCGTGTTGGCTTAGAAAGTCTATGCCTAGAATGACATCCCTGGAGCATTGCTGCAGGATTACGAAGCTCGCGGGGTAAGTGCGGTTGTTAACCGTGACTCGTGCTGTGCAGATTCCAGCCGGCGTTATTACGTGGCCTCCCGCTGTCCGGATATCGGGTCCTTGCCAGGCAGTCTTCACTTTCTTCAACTTGGCGGCGAACGCGCCACTGAAGACGGAATAGTCGGCTCCTGTGTCGACGAGAGCGGTGACGTTATGGCCATCGATTAGTATGTCTAGGTCGGTAGACCGTCGTCTGGCGTTACGGTTAAGTCGTGGCGTCGGATCACGACTGCGTCGGCTTACTCTGCTGCTGCTACGTCGCGTCGGAAGGTCTTCTTTCAGCGGCGAAGTGTTGTCAAGGCTGTTGCTGGGCGGCGTACTGATATGTCGTCGTGATGATTCGCGAATCTTCTTCGTCGGCGGCGGAGGATCTTCGGAATTGCGTCGTACAGCAACCGCACCTCCATCGGTTGCTGTCTTTAGTTTCCCGGATAGGGGCTCACAGACCGGCCCCGGGCTGGGCCAGTGTATGGTCGGCGCTGCGGCGACAGGTAACGTCCTGGTGACGGTGAGCGTGAGGGTCGTCGTGGCTGCCACTGGGCTCCGGCGAGGTAGTCAGCGATGTCGCGTGGTCGCTCGCCAACCTGTGGACGTGGCGCGTTGACGGCGAACCCTCGTAGGCCCATCTCGCGGTATGGGCATCGGCGGTAGACATGGCCGGCTTCCCCGCAGTGATAGCAGAGCGGGCGGTGGTCGGGGGCGCGCCAAATGTCCGTCTTCCTCTGGTAGCTGCGCTGGGCGACGGGCGGGCGTGCTGGCGGCGGCGGCGGTGGACGACGGAACTGCGGCGTTACGGGGCCCTGGCGCGAGCGCGGAGGGGGGCCTTGACGACGGGCGACGGCGGCGTAGGTCATCGCTTGCGGCTGCGGTTGAGGCGATGCCGGAACTTCTGGCACTTCCAGTGACCGCTGAATCTCTTCTTTAACTATGTCAGCGATCGAAGTCACCTGAGGCTGCGACCTTGGGAATAATTTCTGCAGCTCTTCCCGTACAACCGCTCTGATCGTCTCGCGCAGGTCGTCGGCGCCTAGCGCTTGAGCTTCGGCGTAGTTTGTCAGTGCACGGCGGTTGTATTGCCTGGCTCGCATTTCAAGCGTCTTTTCGATCGTTGTGGCCTCCGAAACAAATTCTGCCACACTCTTGGGCGGGTTGCGCATCAATCCGGTGAATAGATGCTCTTTGACGCCCCGCATCAAGAACCGAACCTTATTTTCTTCAGACATTTCGGGGTCGGCGTGGCGGAAGAGGCGAGTCATCTCCTCCGTGAAGATCGCGATGTTCTCGTTCGGCAATTGTACTCTGGTTTGCAAGAGAACCTCGGCCCTTTCCTTTCGTACGACACTCGTGAAGGTCCTCACGAAGTTCTCACGAAATAGGTCCCAAGTCACTAGAGTGCTCTCTCTGTTCTCAAACCAGGTCCGAGCAGCGTCATCCAAAGAAAAATAGACATGACGTAGCTTGTCGTCGTCGCTCCATTTGTTGAACGTCGCGGTCCTCTCGTATGTCTCAAGCCAGGTTTCCGGGTCTTCAGCCGATGATCCACGGAAGGTCGGTGGCTCCCGAGGTTGTTGCAGCAGGATGGTGGACGCTGGGGCTGCCATTGGGGTCGTTGACTTGGCCTTGATCGCTGTGGTCTTCTCGGGAAGAAGTCCGTACTCCGGCAGAAGTCCTTGCTGCCTGCGGCTAGCTCGCTGGTCCTTGGCGACGCTGGTGTTGTCCTCCGGTTTCGGGCTTGGATCGCGGCTTTGTGGGGGCGTTCGCTGCATGAACGCAATAGCACCTCCACCAGATGTCACGTAGTAGTGACGGTGAAGAAAACAGTCGTAAGACTGTGTGTGACGAAACTGATTCTTTATTGGGCGAACCTGTGCCCACAAAAGAAAGCTACACTCGAAGCACAACGATAGCGGCGAACACAGTCGGCGATCGTCGAAAATCTGATCAGCGGCGAAACGCGTCGGCTTTTATACCTGAGTCATCGAAGGTTCTAGATTAATCCCTGATCCCCGCGTGTCTTCCAGAAAGTTCTAGACAATTCGCGTCAGTCATGCAATCAGATAACATAAGCGTCGGTGAAGATAGGCAATGGAAAGAAGCATCGATAACGTTCTAGAAACTTCCGATACAGGCGCGTCCTGCGCCGAGCGATCACGTTTAACGTTTGTGAGCCGGTGAAGAGCGGTCACCGGTAAAAGATAAAGAAGTACACGTGGCAATATACTTGAGCAGCAAACATTTTGTGAAGTCGCTCACTGGCCAATTTTTCACATCCGTGACTGGAGTCGCAAAGCTGCTGAACCAATCAGCGCCGCTGGAGCAGGACGGCGGTATATACGCTGTGGCTTACTTTGCGTGGAGATGGCGGTTCGAGCAGACGAGAAGCAGCGTTGGTGTAAACGGCACTAATCGTAAGACATTTCGGCGTGGCCACGGGCATGGTACGTTGTGCTCGCCTGTGTGAAAATCGTTCGCCGTGAACATTTTTTTGGTCACCGCATTCGGTCCGCCGCGCGACTTTTGTTAATCGCCGTTGTGATTACCGCTGCCGATAATCACGCCTGTTCGCACCGCGCCATCGCCACGAGAAGTAAGCGTCAGCTTATACCGACGTTTTGCTGTTGGGCCACTGATTGGTTCAGCAGTTTTGCAAATTTGGTCGCGGTGCTGAAGAATCAAGCAGCGAGCGACAGATCCGAAAAAGCCGCTTTTCTACTAAAGCGACAATTTACGACCAACATGGTCACGAGATCTGTGAGGCTCGTTTATGCGTATGCGACTCTGGTGACGATCAGCTTGGTTACTATACTGCACGGCCTTGAATCTTCTCGCTTTAATATAATACATCGCCGTTAAAAATTATGAAAATGCTTCGTTTATAATATCGACAGCTACAATAAGTCACACTAAAACCACTCAGATAAATCGCATTTATCCGCAGCTGCTATCGTCTGGTTGAGCGGGCGAGCGTGAACGGAGTGGAGAGAACAAGAGGCGTTCCTCCAAATATCTTTAGTATGTCGGCTAACACAATGAGCACTGTTTCTCGGCCGTTATATTTCATGTGGTCATACGCTGAATGCAACATCCATAAGAAATACAATCGCTACGCTTCAGGGATAACCCGCTATTTCTAGTTTTTGTGCCGTCTGAACTGACTTGAGTGTGAAAGTTTGTATCGGCCGTTCACAACCATGATAGGCAATAAGAGATGTCCTAAGATACCTGTAATTTGCATGTTATATAGTGCTAAATGTTGTTTATAAAATGTTTATTTGAAAGTCCAGAGCCTGAAAAATTGTAGCATAATCATGAAGCATTTTGAATACAGCTGCTCGATTTAGAGAGCACCACTACCATAGCACGAAGACTGCAAATATTTTACTGACTTTAGCCCAGCCTTTATAATTTTTAAGTATAATCCCACTCTCTGTGAACGTTGTCTGTTCTTCTGCCCGCACAACAAGCTAGTCCTCCGTAGTCTTTAATATTTCCTGATCCAGATGCCCTCAGGGCCTATCTGTATAGACGGAAGTGACGTGACACCAGAATCTCCTGCAAGGAGGCGAGGCTTTGCGCGTTTTTCACAGCGTCTGGCCAGCTTTGCGCTCATCGATAATTCTGTCAGATTTGTCAGGGAGCCAGTGACGCAGGGTGTGGCGGCCATAGAATTTCCTACAAAAAATTACTAAACTCTGGCTCTATAGTTTCCGCAAGAGCGGCGAGTATGGCGGTTGAGCCAGCAAATGAATGATGAGCACTACAGATGCATTTTCCTGAATTTAGTAATTCCCTCTTAAAACGATTTCTCGAATTCACAAATTTGAGAATTTCCTGTTGTGTTCTAAATGATACAGATTGCAATGACTACGCATGTGTGCGTAGGAAGCTAAGTGCGCTTTTAAATAAAACCATTTGCTCACGCTTCCATGGTAGCTGAACGACCGAAGCGCCATCTAGTAAGTTTTGTAGGGAACTTAGGCAGCGGGAACGGAGCCGGTGACCGCGCCATAGCCTAGCTACGGCAGCCACTTTCTCTTTGAATGGTCACATAGCAGAGCGGCTACTGTCAAGATAGCTCGCGACCAAGGACGTCTAGATGCGCACAAGCGCGTTGCTGCGCGGCCGTATATGGTCTAGTATATATAACCTTGAAGTGAGGATCAACGGTGAATATCTCAACAACATTCGGTTTGCAAACGACATTGTCCTGTTCAGCAACACTGGGAATGAATTAAAACAAATGCTTGAGGACCTTAAGCGAGAAAGTTTCAGAGTAGGGTTTATTAATATGCAGCAGACAAAGGTAACGTTCAATAGCCTGGCAAGGGAACAAGGATTCATGAGCACCAGTCAGCTTCTAGATTTTGTGCAGGAGTACGTTTATCTAAGTCCATTATTCACAGGGGACCGTGATCATCAGAAGGAAACTTACAGAAGAATAAGGTTGGGTTGGAGTACATACGGCCGGCATCACAAAATCCTGACTGGGAACTTGCTACTGTCATTGAACAGAAAAGTGTACAATCAATGCATTCTACCGGTGCTAAAATATGGGACAGAGACTTGGAGGTTAACAAATAGGCTCGAGAACAAGTTAAGGACCTCGAAAAAAGTGATGGAATGAAAAAAAAAAATCACCGCATATCCTCGAAGTGAATGATGATGAGCGGGTGAAGCACCGGGGGATCATTCGGGTAACCGTGAATCCCCCGTACATTGCCTTGTGATCAGTGCAGCAGCACGGCGACGCCGGCAAGCGGACCCAGAGGCGGCGAGAGCGCGGGAAGCGGCGGCAAACGCCGGAAGCGTTCTCTACCTGAGGTTGGTGGCACCGATGCTCGGTTCAAGCGCGAGCCCTCAGCTCCGGGTCGGCTTGCCGGCGTTCCCGTACTGCTACAGCTTTGCGAGCCCTCAGATCCGGGTCCGCATGCCGGCGCTGCCGTTTTGCTGAAGCTTCCCGCGCCCTAGACTCCGGGTCCACTTGTTGTCAGCGTCGCCGTGATGCAGCAGCTTTGCAGGCCCTCGACTCCGCTTGCAGTTGAGCCGCCACCCTCGCCTTTTCATCCATAGCGGGCGCACCGTTATCAGAAGCGAGCGTTATAATCCATGGCTGAAGAGAGAAAGAGAGCGTGCGTCGGGAACGACCGCAGCGCCCCTAGCTGACTCCATGCAAACCAGAGCTATACGGACGACGATGGAGGGACAAGGCTCGGCCCTAAGGTGCTTCGCCCCTAATATGTCGCAGCTTCACCCGAAAGGCGAAGCATCAATTGCGATAGCAAATAAGTAGCGAGCTATACGGAGAAAGGGTAGTAGTTTTATCAGCTGTGTAAACTTGGACATGCAGCAGCACCAGCAACGCGCAGAACTGTTGTCGACGCCGTCGGCGTTTTGCGCGCGTTCGCACCAAACGCACGCGGCGTTGGTGACTGTTGCCGGTGCCTCTGGGGGCGGCTCGGAGGTTTTCGACGAAACCAGAACGGGACACTCGTCGAGCAGCGTCGGAAGTCTTTACCACCTTCTCACCATGCAATGTTTTTATATAAATACACATTTGGTGCCGCAGCTAAACGTCGCCTCCCCTCCCTCCCTCCTGTCCCCCCACGGCCTTTCGCGCGACAGAAGTCGCGTTTGCTCTCCGCCATGCGTTCGCTCCCCGTGAAAGCGCGCGTCCCTCGCGCACATACAGCATACGGCACGCGGCGACGATTTCATCGCCGTTGTACTCTATACGGAACCTCACGGCGACGCGACGACGACACCGACGGCAGCAATCCACTTGGATGGTCCATATAATTGATATCGCAATAAAATGTTAGGCGTAACGTTAACAGACAAAGAGACCTATGTGGATCAGAGAGCAAACGGGGATAGGCGATATTTCAGTTGATATTAGGAGGAAAAATGGAGCTGGGAAGGTCAGTGCGTAGGGCAGATTACCAGTGGACCATTAGAGTTACAGGATGGGTGCCACGGAAAGGGAAGCACAGTCGAGGACGGCAGAAAATTAGCTGGGGTTAGGAACTCAAGGAAATTCGCAGGCGCAAGTTGGAATCAGCCAGCGCAGGACAGGGTTAATAGGAGATCGCTCGGAGAGGCCTTCACCACATACACATAGGCTGATGATGATGATGATTATGTATAACCTCTCTTGTCTGCGATGAAGGTATCTTGTCACTCGCCAGCAAAACCACCGTTCGCCGGCGCGCGGCAAATGGCTTATAGAATGTTGCCCTGCGAGAGAGCCTTAACGAAGCTGCGCGCATGCGTATTGCGCGGCGGCTCTGCCTTCGCTGGAGGGGCGCGGTATGTGGGGCTCTTCTTAGGCTCTTCCACGTTAATGTAAAGGCTTTGCCGCACGTGGGCCGATGGCTGTTTGGCTGGCGAGCGGCGAGGTACCAAAGCGGCTTCTTGGATATGCTACATTCGCGCTACGGCCCTGTTTCAGAAACGTTTGCAACGTGCCGCACGAGACATATCATCCGCACCTGCCAATACATATAGATGATTTGCAGCAGCCGGTTTGTGCAACAGAAATCAGATGGCGCCACCGGAGCGCCGCGCGTGTTGGACATCTCTGGCCTTGGGCGCGCAAACGAAACTACCATTGCTTAGTCGCGAAAGCGTAGCCAGCGGCGTTTAACAAGCGCAGTTTGTCAAACGTCGAACAATGTTCTGCGTCATGTGGAGATTAAGAGGGAAAACGTGTGCTGTGGTCGGATGCAAAAACTGTGATGGCGACATTAAGCTGTGGAACACGTCGGTGTGTGAAATACACGCGCCACAGCTGCATCAAGACTGCCCGTGCCCGAGGCCGTTTTCCATGCGCCGATTTCCTCAAGGAGAGAAAAAGAAGCTCACCCGACAATGCTGGATAGCGAACCTACAGAGAAAGAACTTCAATTAAGGCACATCGGCAAGAGTAAGTGGCAGATCATAGTACCGAATAAGCGAACGCGCTCGGCTTGGGGAATAGTGTATAAACTTCCCATCTTGCGCTTGCTGTACATTAAGGTCACCGTGCGGTGTTTCCGTGGCAGAACACAAGCATTAGCGATATCGTATTGGAACAGTCACCTGCTATCAGTGATGTTTATCCTTAAGCGAAATTACACGCCACGTGCGTATATGCGCCTGGATCGGTGCCAATTAAGGCGTACTAGTTGTCGCGGTGAGAACTCCTGCAGAAAAGATTGGAAAAGTGCTATATGAATCGCATTTTTAAATCGTTAAGCTTGACGAATTCCTGCCTGCGCGTCTGATTTTACATATGTTGGTTTCGCTGCTGTATCGGATGCATGGTGTGATCAGAACGTAGACCTGCCGTTGTTTGTGGCCAGCAACAGGTGCGCGAAAGCTAGCTGTGTTGACGCTGTAGCACGAAATTATTGTTTTAAACAACGCTAGAAGCGTTGGTTGCGTGTTTATCGTATCGTTTATCGTAAGTGTCAAGAGAAAACATGAAAATAAAAGTAAATAATTTCAAACTCACCAGTTTGACATTATTTGATTAGCTGCGTATTAAAGTAGTGGTAACTACAAATCAGCTGTTACCTTCTGCCTTGTGTCTTTCAGGGTTCCCCCAAACCCCATGCTTATTATATATATTATTTACTTTAATTTTCATAGCCTCTTTTGACATCGCGAAATTGTGGCATTATTTGACACTATGAAATTACGACATTATTTGTGATTATGGAAAAGACATTGGCAGCACATTGCTATTGCCTTTTTTTGTCACATTTGTGGCAGTTTGCAATAAGAACTGCATGCGTTACCCATGTGCGTGCTTTTGATTTATGTGGACTCCTTTATTCTTACGTTCAAATAAAAGCAAACCATTGTAAATAATACATGAATCACCCTTTTCTTTGAGGTATGTTCTATTCACTTTGTTGATGGGCGTCCAACCAAGGACTATCCCTACCCAACACTGCAGCTTGTAACACAGCTTTATGCTATAGATGCCATCCTTGGATTGACACAAAGCTTTCCCAACATTGCCACTGTCAAAAAGGTTGATGCCCTCTGCAAACCCCCTGTAGTCCTGTGCAGGCTTCCCATCTTGGTCGATTGCCTTGACCATGTAGTCGTAGACAACTGGAATAGGGGAGAAACATTTGTATGTACTGCGGGAATGAAAAAAAAATGGCAATGAAAGAAAGCTGATTTTTTATTTACTCCTCAAGACATCTGCAGATGTTTGAAAGAACTAAAATAACACGATAGATACAGTCTCATATTAAACTAATCGTTTGGATTTATAAATTATAGTTCTGGAGTTTCAATAATTCATACATATTTCATTACTAAGCTGGTGTTGCTCTCCTATGAAGAGTTTGAAAAGTTGAAACGGGAGCTCTCATTTATAAAACGCTTGAGTTGCAGCTAGCCAAAGTTATGCCCCTGTCACATGGCCACTTTCGATCGCGATCGAGCCTCGATCCGGCTCGGACTTTCGATCGCAATCGAAAATGATCGCTACTACACAGTCCAAGGATCAGGATCGTGTTGTTTGTGCTCTAACGCTTTAAGTGTAACTAAGTCCGAAGCAAATAATAAACGTGCCTAATAGGTAGTAAAGCTACGTACAAATCAATTTTCAGAAACATTACTTTTTCACTCAGTATTTTAGGTAAACGACGTGCCAAGTCCGCCGATTCTGATCGTCTGCAAATCTCAGAACTACGTGCATGGCGTCGACACGGCACACAGATTTTCAAAATTATACGTGCATAAAAAATAAAACGGCCTTTTTAGAGGGTTATTTCTTCGGATTTCTTTCTTTCTCGTTGTACCTCGTTTTCTGTCACACTGAGCTAGAAGCTGCTTACGTCGGTCTCCGATCGAAATCGGACACTTCGATTACGATTTGCGGATCACGACCTACTGGATTCGGATCGAGGCTCAATTGCGATCGAACGTGCCCGTGTGACAGGGGTTTTACTATGAAACAACACCCGTTCGGGGGCATTCAGTTAGTACATCCAACAATCACAATCTGCCGCTCTGAAGTCAACTACGCGAAACTATTGCGTGCCCGCCGCACTGGTCAATTCTGCAGAGATCAGTGCACCAGTATCGAGGCAAACGCTTACCTCAACGTATGTGGGAAGCTAAAATACCAGCGAGCGAGACGTCAACACACAAGCGGACAGGGATTTTTCACTCGGCGCTCAAGCATACACATTCGAGGCCGTCAAGCAAAGCGCGAGAGGCTGGGCAACCACTTCAAACAGCTCAGATCGTAGCTTAAGTACACCACACTAACCACAAAAAGAAAAAGAACTAGCGAACTGACGTGAACGCCGCACAAGAAGCCTCCATGAGCTCGAATCGCTCGGTGCGAACGAGCGACGCGCATGCACGATGATCGAGCGCCAGAGCGCTCCAGCGCGAGCACATACAACGTTAAAATGACAAAAAATGGCTCACTTACATGATCGTTGAACCATGGGCCAGAGCTTTGTGTCGTCGATCCAGCCGCTGTCCATCGGTGGACCCGAAACAACTCCGCTTGCCGCACCGTCGCCCACGACTACAGGAGTACGGCTCCTACGCTGGCCTTCAACCGAAGGCCAGTCATGCCGGCGCAATCACGTGATCAAACATGGCCGCGCCCGTGCGCCGCTGCTGAAAACCGTCTATACAGACACTACAAACTGCGTTCGTATGTTTCCTTGGGTGAGTGACACCAGGCGTGTAGTTAGTACACGTATATTCGTTGCAATATATTTGCTCATAATATATATACACGCCTTCGTCTAGGTATTCTGCTTTCAGTACTTCTCCTTTTGGGTGTAACTACGAGGTTTATTATTATTATTATTATTATTATTATTATTATTATTATTATTATTATTATTATTATTATTATTATTATTATTATATAGGCGATTATACAATGAGATGATCTCGACTACTCGTTGTTGCACAGGAAACATAAAATCATGGATGTTCACTCAGTTAAAGGGACACTAAAGAGAAACAGGAAGTTCAGCTGGAATAAAAGAGGGACCTTCAAGAATGCATGCCGTTTTTGTTGGGTGCAAAAATATGAGTTATTAGCGGAGAAATTCGTAAACAAAGACCAAATATCTCTTCCTCAATTTCTCTCACCCCAGATTTGGCGCTGAAGCAGTGTCGTCACAGATTGCATTGCTCTCAGCGAATCAGAATGCGCCATGATACGTCACCGCTTGCGTAAACGGCCGAGGCGCTGGGCTGGATGCATCATAGCTGCATGCATGGTCGCTGCGTTTGCGTTGGCCGCGATGGATACCGTAGCTGCCGCTGAACCTTCCAACGAAGAGCGCGCCAGGAAAGCAGGACTGCATTTTAGCGATAATCAGTGAAACGGAGTGCGAAATGATCCTCTGTGCTCGAGCGGTAGGTGTTTCCGCGTGCGATGGCGGTGAGCCGCCGGCCGCGCTGGCGGAATGCAGAGCTTCGTTTTCGTCGACGGGAGGCGAAGCGTCCGGTCCGCCAGGCGACGATGTTCCCGACAGAACAAGCGTAGAAAGTTGTGCACGTACTCGGTATGGTTATTTCGTGGCTTTATTTAATGACATTCAGCACTCACCGAGCCGCCAGTTTGCTGCTGCAGGGCACCGGTAGGAGGTTTGATGAAGGCCGCATTGAGGGAACAGCTGCTCGAGAAAGGACTGGCCTCTGGGGCACGCCAAGATACTTTCCGAGGGCAAGATTATTTACATAATCCGAGGGCGAGAAATGCAGAGAGCACACCATCGGTTTCTCTGGCTCTTTTGCCGTTTTATCATCGGCAGAGCATTGAGCCATTGCGAACGCCGGGGAGCCGGGGCTCTCCGAGCGACGCCACATGAAAGGACACAATCGAGTAAACACTGCCGCTGCCCCTGATCAAGCGCCTTGGGCCATTTATACAGCCCTCAACACTACACACACGAGGCATTTTCTGGCTGTTTCCCGCGAAGTCAACGTTTTTCGAGCCACGCAACACGCAACCAAACACCGTAGAGTGGAACAGGCGCGCACGACGATACATTGACCAAAAACGAAACTACGAAACTATCACGGCCGCATGTATCGCCATGCCATTTTTTCTTATTTATTTAATTATGTGCTAAACTTGTACTTCCTCGCTTGAAACGGTTTAAAAAGTTGGCAAATGCTGTTTATGTACGTTTAAGGTGTATTTCATTTTGCATTTTATTAACAGCGATAAATCGCTCTCGACCAATCGCGACCGGCCTGCGTTTGTAATCTCCGACGTCACATCACGTAGTGCGGGAATTTCGAAGGGGCGTCAGCACCTATTCTTCAGTTTTTCGCTATTTTCTCGCTTATTAAACATCTGTTTGCAGTAAGAATGGTATAGCTGTGATCGTGAAAGGATAATCTACCATTTAAGCTCAACTTCCGGTTTCTCTTTAGTGTCCCTTTAACATGAACAAAGTGGCCCGACCAGCTTTAGGAAACCTATCCATGTATCATCATCATTAGCCTATTCACGTCCAATGCAGGACGAAGGCCTCTCCCTGTGATCTCCACTTACCCTGTCTTGCGCTAAATGATTCCAACTAGCACCTGCAAATTTCCTAACTTCATCTCCCCACCTAGTTTTCTGCCGTCCTCGGCTGCGTTTCCCTTCTCT
This sequence comes from Dermacentor silvarum, assembly GCF_013339745.2. Taxonomy (NCBI): domain Eukaryota; kingdom Metazoa; phylum Arthropoda; class Arachnida; order Ixodida; family Ixodidae; genus Dermacentor; species Dermacentor silvarum. The sequence continues at coordinate 104,679,783 of NC_051155.1, read as the reverse complement.
TGGTATCCATTCTGTAACCCTAATGGTCCACCGGTTATCCATCCTACGCATTACATGGCCTGCCCAGCTCCATTTCTTCTGCTTAATGTCAACTAGAATTGTAGATACAGGAAGAAAATATTTTTAAAATATCTTTTAATGTGACCAGTTAAAAACGCGCGCCAAGTGCATCTCGGCTTCGGTCGCGAAGCAGGAGACTTACTGGAGAATGTCACCGAAACCTTATGTTGCAGTCTCTTGTGCCAGACACCTCTTACGCGTACCGTGCTGCCAAAAGCCGAGTCCATTCAGCACTCGGCAGACAGACAGACAAAGAACTTTTATTCAGGTCCTGAGGAACTGCGTTGGGACGCCCCCTTTCAGGGGGAGTCGGTGTAGAAGTCGCGGGCCGCTCCCACGCAGGAACCGGAAGACCGTGGCCCTCCGCGCTCTCGCAGGCCCTCTGGACAGCCAGAAGTTGAACCGAGAGGTCGCCGCTTTTAAGGGCTTCCTCCCAGTCCTCTTCGTTGTTGAACTCTGTGTCGCGTAACGCAGGACATTGCAAGAGCATATGAGCTAATGAGCAGTACGCCTCTCCGCAGTCCGGACATCGCGTATGTAGCAGGGGTGAGAGGAGATCGTTGTGCTTCCAAAAGAAGCGTACACGGCCATTGTATGGCCTTCAACTATACTGCACCGGGCTGATTGGCACGCGTTTGGGTTGTTTGTGATAACACGTGACCGGCCACCTCCCGTTCACGCCTGAAGCCGCACTTGGCGCGCTTCTTGAAGTGGTCGCATAGAAAAGGTTACGTAACTAATTATTTTCGGCGCTCTCGAGGAATGAAGCTTCATACTGTAAACATGGCGTCGACCGTTACCTGAGAAAGCAATAAGAACACGGACGCAAAAGTTTTGTCTTTGCGCTTCTCTGTAAGACGCGCTTCGATCCACCGGCGCTGTTGCACGTGTGAGCGTCTTGTGTTGAGTGAATGGTCTTGCGTGATTGGTTGCAGGTGCGCCTGATTCTGCAGCAGCTGGAACAGGCGAGGGCGTTGCCGGTGGCCTTCATCATCGAGCACTACGAAATGGAAGCGCAGGGGGTGGTTACCTACTACGACGTCAATAACGACGTCGACGTGCCGTGCGGCGCCACACCGTTCGGCTTCACTGCTGCAACGAAAGCAGAGCTTGTGAAGTTCTGATTAGGCGGCAGTGAAATATTCGAGCAATTAATTGTATTTGCACTTGTCCTCGGAGAAGCAGGACTCACTTTGATTATTTTTTGTGTGCGTCATATACATATATATACTTTCAGCCATAAGCCGAGCTAATGAACGAATGACTAATACCTTTATGTGACGACGGAATTGATTTTTGGCCTGTACTATATATACGGGTGATTGCTGGGCGGGTTTATTCAGGCGGTTGCACTATATAGGTGCAGAAGACCGTTGAGGTCAGACCGATGAAATAAACCGGAATAATATACATATAACATTTATGTAGAAGAAGTAAATGAGCCTGAAGGGTCGCCCGAATCATCCCTTAATGTGTCCCTTAGGATGTTTGGGCCCTGAAAAAAGACAAGCGCGGCGCGTAGATCACATGGCGTTGGAAGCAGTAATGCATACGAGCTCTGAAGGTGCAATAAATGAAATAAATGAAATGTTGGCAATCGTGTCTAGAGTATCAAGCGGCTGCACATTAAGAAAGCAGTTGGCATTTCAAGCAGAAACCCGCACAACCTCAAGCCCCGCTTCCAGCCAGAGAGCACAAGTCACACTGCACAAATGCCTTGCTTAAGATGCGCTGCTTTCAACGCCACCGATTATGAAGTGACTTAAGTAAATCATCCAATAAAGAACGTGCAATACCATCACTGCATGCTCGCACGAGGGGGGGCTCATGCACGTAAACGGGACGCAGTCCGTTGGATATACGGCATTTGCACGTGGCACATACAGGCAAACTACGGTATGGGAGAAAGCAGAGAGGCAAGATGTCGCTTGCGAACGCTGTGTCTCAGTGGCGTCTCAGTTGGCAGTGAAGCTCACCTACTGGCAGCGAGGCAACGCGACATTTCAATTTCTCCCATCTCCTCTAATAACGAATAAATGTGAAAAATACTTTGGGCAAAACGCTCCCTTGACGCCGCCTTACAAATACCAGAGTATAACTGAAATTCCCAACGGGACCTGGAGAGGGGCCCTCTAGAGAGACGCCGATACATATCTGAATTAAAGGTTAAGGAAATTCTGCGGAACGTTTCTCGCACATAAAAGGATGACGCTTAGCACGTATACGAAGCTTTGGAAACAGTATATTTTAATTTACTACACTAAAGGGGAGTCTCGAAACGGCAGACCTCGCTTCACGGACTGTGTACCTTCGTGACACAGAGCAACCCTTGCAAACGTCGGGTAGCAATAAAGCTTAGATGCGATGACCTTGCTCATGAAGACCGTGTATCATTGCGCGCAAACAACATGGACAAAAGAGGGAACACGTATAACACACACGAAGCGCAAACTATCAACAGTTTATTGCGAGAAGACCGTGACCGTTTTATACTTTGCCACAGGCAGTACAGCGCATGACACCAAGAGCGGAACCACATCGACACACAAGAAAAATCAACATGCGCGTGATGTGCTATTCAAATACGCTATTTGCTTAGCTGATAAGGTGATAGAGGCCATGCTAATACACGTACTTATCTTTTAAAGTTGTGATGCAGTGGGCCTCAATAATGAGGCGTGTCATCTCATTGTTCGACTTTTCAATGATCATGCACTCTTCGAACCTTGGTCTACAGCCGCATTCATCACAATGAAGTGCCAGTCACCCTCCCGTCCTGTTATTTACGTTGTTTGCATGCTCTCGGAGCCGGTCGTTGATGCAACGACCCGTTTGTCCGACATAAAAACGCTTACATGATAAAAGTATCATATACTACGCCGACACTGCATTTCACCAATTTGTTTTGGTGATTCTTGTCACATGCTTTCTTTTCTTTCTTGTTAGGGTTAGTAATTTTGCTTAATTTCCCAAGCTTATTCGGCGCGGAAAAGACGACTCGAACGTTAGCTTTTTGGCCGATCTTCATGTTGTGCGACACTTTATGAACATTGTATGGGATTACGGTGAACTTATTACGGCAAGGTATAAAAAGGTTACGGTCTTTTCGCAATAAACTGTTGATAGTTTGCGCTTCGTGTGTGTTATACGTGTTCCCTCTTTTGTCCATGTTGTTTGCGTGCAATGATACACGGTCTTAATGGAAAACCAACAAGCCCAAGTGGAAACCCTATTGCTCATGAAATATTTGCATAAGCGAGAAAGGTGCGCGCCTTTCCGTGAGCTGCAGTGATCGCACGAACGGGGCAAGCCTGGCATTATCGTGACTCGTGACCGTCGCCGTGACCAATCGTGACGCGTCCACCTCTAGCGTACCAAAACTGCCACGGGTTTGCCAGAAGCAGCTATTAAAGCGAAGATTTCTTTGCCTAGCCTGCAACGGTTTCGCAACCATAGGTCGCTTGGTCGTTCAGTATATCAACCGAATATATTTGTGCACATATATATCAGCACCGACCTATACTATATGCACTTGCTGTTGTCCGACGAGGTAGTGCCAGCGAGCGCACCTCCACTCTGCGCAGTCGCAATATATCCTGACATCGCAGGAACAGGCGCAGGAACCGGCGCCTAAGAGCTGCGCGCTCTAAAAGTTCAGCGCAAGCTGACGAGCTATTCAATGTTTCTGAATAAAGTGCGTTTTGCTGCGGTCGTGTGGCGTCGAGTGATGCTGCTCCGAATAACATGTTATGCGGAGCCGTATCACTTAACACCACAAGAACCTTTGCTATTGAGTTAGTCAGCGAGTACGCCTATTTTCATACTTTTATGGAGATTGATTTCGGTAATACGATTTTTTGATGATACGTTTTATTTCCCGGTTCGCTTGAAAATCGTATCAACGAGATTCCACTGTAATTGAGTACACTAGACAAGGAAGTCACCAAACGCACGGACGAATAAAAGCGCTGACCTAACGCTGCACCGCCGTTGCAATTCCACTGCGTACGTTGACGAACTGCCCTTACAGCTGCAGTTTTCCCAATTTGAGATTCCCTTAGTAACCTGCTTGAAAACGTACAAAGCTCAAGTCTTACTAACTTTCAAGTTAGCATAGCCAAGTCGACAGAGGGGCAAGTGAATAGCGAGAGGCAAAGCTCGCGAGAGGGAAGAGAGTGTGGAGAGGGGGGCGAAGGGAGGTGAGTAGAGAGGACAGGCGGCACAGGTGGCAGGGCGGAGTTAAGCGGGAGCGGAGCCAATGCACAGCCGCGCCGAGCGCACGTGGTATGACGCTAGCAATGACATCAGCGCTCCCTAGTGACAGGCGCGCTCTCAAATCGGCGGGCCTCTTTCGCGCCCTGGACTTTCTCGACGTAGCGCAATCGCGAAGCCGACCGCTAGAACTCCCGAAACTCCGTAGAGAAGCGGCTAGTGAGCGTGCTAGAGATACCCTATCAATAGTGAAAGCCAAGCAATGCATAATTCCATTAAACCTTGCTTAGCTTTGATCCTGCTTTGCTAAACAACGCTCTTCTTCGCTTAGCTTTGCACAACTTTGCTGAGGCTTCTCCTCAGCTCCGCTGGTCATTAGTGTTTGCGATAACAAAGCCACGCGTAATTTTCTTTTTCGAATGTTGCGGAGAAAAGGAGCCGGAGGAGAGCGGCCGGTTCCGTCCGGTTAGACGAGTTTTAGCGTGGCTACTTGCGAAGATGGATAGGACCGGTGAACGACCAGGAGCCAGAGGTAAACTAAACTGGTTTAATTCGTGATAAGACAAGAATGATGAAACGATTACAGCAAGTGTTGCTGAGAACAAAAGGGCTCTTACAGAGAGTAACGCTCGCGGCCCACAGCGCGCTCGATGAGCTTGATGACGACGCAACGAGCACAGGCTACGGTGATTGTATATATAATTTCTGAGGTGCTACGTGCCAAAACCACGATCTGATTATGAGGCACGCCATAGTGGGGGACTCCGGATTAGTTTTGACCACCTGGGGTTCTTTAACGTGCACGGTACACGGGCGTTTTTTTAAGCGAAGCTTTGCGGTGGTGGTGGTGTCACGCTGAAAAGTGGGCCGATCCTGGCGATAGTGCAGAAAGGGTCCAAGCTCAATGGCAAATAGCAGAGACAAAAAAAAAACAAAGAGGGAGGAGAGCAAGATAGAGAGAAAGAAAGAAAGTGAGAGAGAAAGAAAATCACCCTTCCCCTGTCGAGAAAATGGGGGTAAGCAAAGGTTGCCCTGCGTGTACTTGACCTACTTCTTTCCCTTCCTTTTCCTACTACTTTTCGTTCCCTTTCGGGGTACTTTTCGTTCTCTTCCCTTCTACTTTAGTTTCTCTTTCGTGCAACTTTTCCTTCCGCTGCGTTGTACGTTTCCTTCCCTCGATGCATACATTTAATAAACATTTATGTTTTATTACCGTGACAGAACTTTATGTTACCCTGACGAAGGTCAGATACACACACGACAAGCTTCGCTTACCCCCATTTTCTCGACAGGGGAAGGGCTGTTAACTTTTCATTTCGCCCCCATCGAAATGCAGCCCCCACTGTCGCAATTTGACCCCGCGACCTCGTGCTGTAGCGTAACGCCATAAGTCACTAAGCAACCACGGCGGGTTACGGTGATTGGAGTGCGGCTCACTTGGAGAGAAATCACAGGCGAGGAGGAGTGGCGTAACACACCGGCACTTGGAATCTTCAGTAAACATTCCGGGTGAGGTCTGAACGCGAGTGTTGGAAAACGCCGCAAAATGTTTTCTTATAGGACGCTCCACCGGTTCGGCATGCTCCGATGTTTGCGAATCGTTGGTGCCTATAGGGGCAATATGCCCAATGCGCCGCCTTCCCAGTGACAATTACATCCTATGGATATTCTATGGAAATCCACTGCCAGGACATGGACATCGTAGGGATGTGTCGAATACGTCCTGCGGATGTACCTCAATTAAATATTCGGCTGCACTTTCCGTGTCCTGCGGACATCTCTTGCATCTCCGCGAAGGACATTATGGGGATATGCTGCATACATTTTACGGACATATTTATTTTATTTTTTATTTAAAAATACCTTACAGACCTCTCATTGGGTAAGGGGGACAGTACATAGAAAACACACAGAAAATACATAGAATATTTGACATACATAAAAAGCTGCAATTGACATAACTCAACCGAATCCTCAACCGGAGTACTAACGCGACATATTGAGCCAGGGCCTTTTGCAGAGTTTGCATGTCAATTACGGTCGCAGCACACGCTTTGTGACAGATTCCATTCGGGCAGAGCACCCATGCATCAAGAGCAGATACATTGCGTGCACATGTTACGTTACGCGTGCACACATGTGCGTGTGGAACTGCATCAAATTCTTCATTATCCTTGGCCTTCTACGAAGTTCAAGTTTTCAAAGTAAATTCCGTCAGAAAATTCGTAAAGTACAACGTACACACGAGCTGCAGAGATGATGTCTTCGGATTGCATATTCGAACATGCAAGATAACATGATTGTGTTACGAGGAAACTTAAAGACAAAGCCTTAATTCGAGGACAAATATTCATATACAGTATAGACCACTTATAACGTAACCGCTTATAGTGCAGGACCGGATATAGTGCAGTCTTTTCAGCCTCACATTAATTTTCCCATAGCATACCATGTATACACGTATCACTTATAGCGCAGTTGCAGGAAACAAAATACCTGTTACAGTGCGGCTGCCTGGGAGTACGGAAGTCAGCGGAGACGGCAAACGCTCCCCTCAAACGGGCGTCCCAAGGAGTGCTCGAGGAAGAAAGACGAAGTGGAGGAGAAGGGCACGTGGTGCGAACGAACAGCCAGTGAGGCTGAAACCAGAATCTTGAGTGCGAGTCGAGTCGTGAAATATCACGGCGCGCATAGCGAGCGAGGGCCACGAAACAGCCAACCCTCGCTTCACGATAACGGCAGTAAACGAAACTTCAGCGAGCGAGCGGGCGGCGCCCGCACTGCACGGCGAAGGGCGCACGCGGAGACCGTGGAATGTGAGGGAGGAGGGCGGCAGGGAAGCGAATTTCGCCTCGGCAACTCCACCGCTTTGGTGGATCCACTCGCCCTCCCTCACTTTCGCCTGTCACCGCGAACGCCCGCCGCCGTGCAGGCGCCGCCGCTACAGCCGGCCCGGCGCCAGCTCCCCGAAGTTTCGTTTTCTGCCGTTATCGGGAAGCGAGCGTTTGCCGTCGTGGGTAGTTTCGTTGGCCGGCCTGGGACAGCGCCGCTGCTTCCCTCTGCGCCATAGCCGCAGCGTGCAAGGTCAACGCGTGACTAGAAAGTAGAGGAAGCATAAAGGAGAAAGAAGGGTTCACTGCCGTTTTCTACGCGTGGCTACGGTAGCGTGGCTGAGACGTCGCACGTACACGCATGTTCCGGCGCAACGCAGAATCGGCGACCTTGCCATTTGAGAGAGGATAAAATGTCCGCCGCGTTCTTTTTTTTTTTCGCGCGCGACATTGAGGGGTCTCCCCTAAGCTTTTACTCTATGGCGGTGCCGGAGCAATGCCGGTCGGAGGCGCCGCCGCGTGATTTGGTTCGAATTAACAAGATTCGACTGTAAATTAAATGCAAACGTTCTAGCCGCATTCCTCGACTGTCCCATACGCGTGGCGGCTCGTTGCACATGTTTTGCATATGTGCGGGCCTTGAAAATTGTTGCTTTGGTTATAGTGCGGCACCGGTTATAGTGCGGATATTCGCAACGTATACGTTATAAGCGGTCTACACTGTATACGTCAAAAAGGTCCATGTGGGATAACCTTGGGACATTCATGCTAGGATATTCGAAACAGGTCTATGTGCGACATTCTTAAAGTGGGCCATTTGTAAGATGACATCCGAAACTATGGTATCCAAGCCAATGTTCCATTTGTATCCGAAATGGTGTATGGACATTGGGGCATGATTCAGATGTTCTATGGATGCAACGAACTTTCTTGTGCTGCTCGTTTGCTGCGCATTGGGACATCGTAATGAACGCTGAATTGTAACACAAGGCGGAGAAGCTCAAATGGGCTCACAGGCAGCACGGGGGCTGGCATCTCTCGAAGAGGCAAGCTGACGAAGGACGTGGACGGCACGAGTGGGGAACGGGGGGGAAGCGACCGCCCCTACCGCCCCCTCCCCGGATCTTCCACTGCAGTCTCTACACCGAATGAATGAATGAATGAATGAATGAATGAATGAATGAATGAATGAATGAATGGGCATGGCATGGCAAGAACTTTATTTAGGTCCAGAGAAACTAGGGCCCGAGGGCAAAAGCCCCCAGGCTAAGTCGGTGGCTCCGCCCACGTAGGCACCGGTAGGCCAAAGGCTTTCCCGATGTCGTGAGCTCTCCGGACGGCCAGGAGTTGATCTTGGAGGACTTCGCTGGATATGCGTCGACTCCAGTCCTCCTCACTGTTGAAGTCCGAAGCCCTTTGGTTGGGGCACAGCCAGAACATATGATCAAATAGACACGGAGTGTGTCCACAACTTTTACATGAATGAATGAATGAAAAACTTTACTTCGTGAGCTTTTCAGCGCATGTGCCGGATGGAAGTGGTTCCCATTTCACGGGAATCCATATGCTGTTCTCGTCACCTAGCCCCTGGTTACGAGCCAAAGCTGGTCTTCCAGGGCGGGGCTGGACAGCAAGATCTTCCATCGCTCTCTAAGGGGTTGGATGGGTAGGGGGATCTTGTTGGGGTTAGGATTGGTGAAGAGTGGTGGGTGTTGTTGGCTAAATTTGCACTCTGCTATCATGTGTTGGAGTGTATCTGACTCGTGACACACAGGGCATTCTAGCCCGTACTGACTCGGGTACATGCGGTTTAGTATTCGGGGGTGGGGAAACGACTCTGTGTGGATCTGCCTATATGTTGTCTGCTGCTTCCTCGTTAACTTGAGGTGTGGCTCGGGGAATCTCTGTCTCTCGTTTCTGTAATACTCCCCCATGTCTTTGTACGTGCCCAGTGGTTGGCTCTTTGTGTTCTCCTCTTCCCTCTCTGTGGCTGTGGCCCGGTGTGACAGCGCTCAGGCCTGCTGGTGGGCAAACTCATTTCCCTCCACTGCGGAGTGGGCCAGAACCCAGGTTAATTCTATTGCCCTTTCGGGGGTTCCTTACCTTTGAGTGCCCGAAGCACAAACCGGGACACCCAGCCTGACTGGAAGCTTCTATACGCTTGTTGAGAGTCTGTGACAACTGTGGTCCTGCCTTGTATAGTGAGGGCCAGGGCAATTGCCAGCTCTTTTGCTTCGTCGACATCGTTTGTTTTTACCGTCGCGCACGTTAGCAGCTTTTCTTTGGTTGTCACCATTACGGTTGCCCAGCTTTTTCCTCTGTCTTTGGAGGCGTCTGTGAAGATTACCCCCAACAGCCCCAACAGGCTGCTGGCTGGGCTAAGGCCTCCCGTCTGCCGCTGTGGTGTGCTGGGCTCATGTTCTTGGGGAGTGGTTTTACCTTGATGGCTTCTAGCCAGACGTCTGATAGTTGTCCTCGCTCCATCTGTCTCGTCTCCTCCCAGCCGATCTTCTTCAGGACTCTTCTGCCGACCTCCGTTTGACTTAGGCGATGCTTCTGACTGCAGAGGTGGCCCTCGATCAGTTCGTCCACCGTGTTATGCAGGCCCAACCTCATGAGTTTGTCTGAATATACCGAGTTTTAGTAGAATCGAATAATAGATATTTGATTCGTGAATTAATTATTCGAGTGTTCACTATCCGATTCGACTCGCTGATATTCAAGTACTTGCACACTTCTAGTATACTAGTTGGTTTCAAATAGTACGAAAACATTAAATACTGAAATTTGAGCAGTAGCGAATACCAAATAGCATAATATTTGATTGAATATTCACACAAGCCTAGTTTTTTCCCTATATAATATCAATGACATTTTGAAGCGTGTACAATCCTGCAATGCCTGCAGAGGAAAAACTTGCCATCATTATATAGTACACTCAGTCCCATCGTGCTTCTGGTGCATTTTTGTTCATGCGATGGCACAGAACGCACAGATGAGCTCTGAAAATGTGAAGCAGAGCAGCTGGATTGCGCTTATCATGGCACAGTCGGGCTAATGCATGCAAACCATCACTAACTATCCAATTTTCTTCAGATTCTGATAGATGGACTGAAAAAGTATTCAATGGTAGCGTGTATTTCTTTCTCTCTCGTGAGCACTATGACAGCAAAAATCGCTGGACAATATGGCGATGGCCATCGCTCGCTTTTTTCTCGGCAGTTGAGCCCCGTATACTTGCTTGTTAAAAAAAAAGTTATGTTCCATGATTTTACAGCGATAGCTGTTATAGGTATTAAGAGAAAATTAAAAAAAAAACAACATTGTACCGGGAGGATTCAAACTTATGACCAACCGATTGGCAGTCCAGGATTCCACATCTCAGCCATTCTGCTGATCCTACATTAGTGGATAGCACTGTTCCTGGAGAGTGCAATTTTGCCAGCATCTCCCACGACTGGCTATAATGCCAGCTCAACACTTGTGTATTGGACAGAGTTAGTGTCCGTGCCTTTTTTGTGCTCTGAAACATCACATTCCCAGTTTCGTACGCCGGTCCTAAATTATATATGTTTTCTTCCATATGCTAATGACAGTGATTGAGCACGTACGCTTTGTCTTTATAAAACTTCTAGGACTTGGCTTCTACTCATGTTTGCTGGATGGCGCTGACGCCCAGGCGCGGATCCAGGGGGGATGTCCTGACCCTCCCCTCAGATTTCTGCATCGCCCCCTCGGTGACAGGGGGATGGCCCTGTCGCAAAAAAATATGGCCACCGGCATTCTTCAAAAGTATTTTTCGCGAGTGCCAGTGACATCAGCCATGTAGAAGTAAAGCTAGCTCGCTCACAAGCTTAGTTGTATTCCGTCGGGTTGTGGTGTCGCGAAGTTGCCGTAGTTATTTTTTCTCATGAACACCTTCGACCTCCTGGTGCCGGCGGTGCCTTACTCGTCCCGTCGGTGGCGTCGAATGAACAAGGGGACGTCCCTTTTTCCGAGCACGCCGATGTCCGCGCGAGCGCCTTCGCCCCTGATCAACTTAGTTGCCCCTTGGGGTGTCATCGGTTGCCTCATTGGCTGTCATATCGGTTCCGCGACCAACCTGCTTAATGAAAGAGATCACTTTCTGGAGTGTTCATATACAGGGTTTGTCCGAAAAGTAATGTCAGTGATTATATTGTGAAGCGACTATACGTCGCAGCGCGCTAACACCAGTTGGGATTGGTGGAGGGGGAAGTTAGCTTACCGTTACGCACGCACGGTCGCTCAGTCGTCTGCGACCATCTGGAGAGTATACGGACAAGGTTTTTCGTCAACTCATTTTCATTTACCGTGCAAGCCGTAATGCAGCGCTCGTTGGAACAAAGGATTGCCATCGAGTTTTGTGTGAAACTCGGCAAGTCTGCAGTGGAAACTTTACCTATGATAAAGACAGCTTTTGGTGATAATTGTTTGTCAGAACGTCAAGTTTACCGGGGGCACAAGGTCTTTTTAAAAAGTTGTGAAGAGGTCAGTGATGAAGCCCGCGCTGTACCGCCATCAACGACCATCACCGGCGAAAATGTGACGCGCGCGAGAGATCTTTTGTACTCACACTCTCGTTGGACAGACAGTAAACATTCCAAAAAGTACCGTTCACGAGATTCTGGCGAATAATTTTCAGATGCGAAAAATGTGCGCAAAGATCTTGCGCAAAATGTTAATGGACGACCAACAATCGAGCCGAGTTGAAACGCGCCAGGAGGTTTGGGACTTGTGCGAAATTGACCCCCACGTTTTGGAGAATGTCATCACAGGTGACAAGACTTGGGTGTTTGAATACGACCCCGAAACAAAAAAGGCAAAGTGCCAAGTGGCACAGCTCGGCGTTCCCTCACACCAAGAAGGCCAGAATTAGCAAGTCAAAGGTCAAGACCATGCTGATTGTGTTCTTTGACATCAGAGGCCTTGTCCACCATGAGTTTGTACCCCATGGCACAACCGTGAATGCCAAATTCTACGTGAAAGTGCTCAAGCGACTCAAACGAAAGATGCATCGCACCCGGCCTGATATCGGGGGCGATTGGAAACTTCACCATGGCAACGCACCATGCATCCTGCACCGCCTTCCTCGTGACCCGCTTCCTGGCCGATTGAAAGATGCCAACGGTTCCCCAGCCGCCCTACAGTCCTGACGTGGCTCTCCCTGCAGGCTTCTTCTTCTTTCTGCGCTTGAAAATTCCCATGAAAGAACATCATTTCGCGACAGTTGGCAAAGTCGAAGAGGCTTGCACCAAGGCTCTAAAGGACATTCCTAAGGAGGCCTACCGTGACGCCTTCGATGGTTGGAAATCTCGCTAGAAGCAATGTAACGGCGCAGGAGGAGCCTATTTTGAAACATTATATTGTGTTGTACCGATCTGATCAATAATTATTTTTTCATCGACTCACTGGCATTACTTTTCGGTCAAACCCTGCATAAATAACAACTAACAGCTAAACTAAGAACTACGCATGGGGAACTTTTTTTAACTGTAGCCCTCATTGTGAGCACAGTTACACGTTGACAATATCCAGTACGAGCACAGTACCGTTCGTACGCTACAAGTTTTTCATTGTAACTTCGCAGTTTTATTGCCGTACATTAAGCATTGTAGGGTCAAAGCCGCTGGATCCGTTTATCTGAGTGGGCGTTCTCACGGAGCGGGACGTAGTCTCGAGCAGCGGCTGCGAAGTGGGGGAGCGTGACGTCAGCGCCCAACGCCGCAGCGCGCGGGCCAAGGATGGCGTCGGGTGGTTAGAGAAACGGGAGCAGATGCGCGCCTTGTGTAAAAGGATGGCGGCGCGTGGGAAACAAAACATGAAGACGCTGGCTCGCGCTCTCGGCTACTACACCACATCGTTCTTCTTGTAGGTGGCGTCATGAGTCTTCATACGCGGTGATTCGCATATCGTAAACAACCAGCGTAGTGGTTACCGCGTTGGAGCTCCAAAGCAAACGAAGGTGTCTCAGCCGAACACAAAGAATCTCCTTAAGGAAAACAAGGTGTCCCAACAGCACTCAAAAGACGGACCCGTGCTTACGCATTTATAACGAACCTGCAACAGATCATCCCACATTTTATTTTCAGAAACAATACAGGCTAGATATACCGGGTGTTCAAAATTAAGCATTCTGGTTTTCTTAAAATGAGGCACTAGGAGGCACGTGAAGACCACCTGCGCAAATAAGTTATGTGGCCAGGGGGACACAAAGTGAGATAATAATTATCGCTGTCAGCAGCCGAATTGACTAAAATTGAATATTTAACTTTTTATTTACTGCAGTAAGAAACACGACTGCCTCTAAATTTTCAATACAAACACACCCACTTACTGCAGTCGACAAAAAATAATTGTTCAATTTTAGTTAATTGGGCTGCTCAGAGCGATTTTCATCATCTCACGTTGTGCCCCCCTGGCTACATAACTTATTTGCACAGGTGGTCTTCGCGTGCCTCCCAGTGCCTAGTTTTAAGAAAAGCCTAAAGCTTAGTCCTATAAGCTTGGAGAAACTGTTATCTGGCTTCGCTACAGGTCTTCTTCATCTTTCTGAGGTTTTACGTGCCAAAACCAGTTTTGATAATGAGGCACACCGTAGTGGAAGGTTCCTGAATAATTTTGACCACCTGGGGTTCTTTAACGTGCACTACAACGCAAGCACACGGGCGTTTTTGCATTTCGCCTCCATCGAAATGCGGCCGCCGCGGCCGGGATTCGATCCCGCGATCTCGTGCTCAGCAGCGCAACGCGTGAGCTGACTGAGCCACCACGGTGGGCTACAGGTGTTGCTCTAGACGTATAAAACGTGGGTTTATCGTGAGCAGAAACGGTGAATTTCGGTAAATAAGAAAGCCTACTATCATCATCATTGACAGAAGCTGACCCCCCCCCCCCCCCCCCCCTCAGAAAAAACCTGGATCCGCCCCTGCTGACGCCATCTAATTTTCTTCAAGGATAGCATGACGCCTTTTAATGGGGTGGCCCAAATATGAATTTGAGAAACACTGAATGAATCCAGCAGTGAGAAGCTAAAGTTTTGTTTCAGTAGAGACCATTGGCTGAGCCTGGAGAGATAACTATAGGAGCAAGAAAAGCCAAGTCTTTGAACTTCACCTTCAAGAAGCACAAATAACAAAAATAAACACGACTCACACTTCTTTTACTTCTCAAGGAGAGATTGTTTGCTTGCACCTGTTCACTCCAACAAGCACCACACGTAGCAGTCCAAATCTTATTGTGCAATCATACTTCACCAGCTATTATGTCACTATGACCTAAACAAATTTTTTAAAGGGACTCTGAACTACTTTTCTATCTAATTATAGAATGGCCTCGCTATTAAAGGAGGAGAACTTCGTCTGACGAGTCTCATACCGCAAGAAACTTTTCAAATACTTCAACTATAAGTAAACTTACTGCACCAAATACACGGCCTTCCTTCTCCTTTTGTCTCCACTAGCATGCTAGAAGCTATACAGCGGAGAAGCCAAGGGGGCAAAGTCCTGCTTAAATGTTGTGTGTCGCAGCAACAGAAGTGCTTGTTGCGGCATCCCATGGTGGCCACAGCAGACTACACTACGCATCACGCCTCTGCCATCCTGGAGGGGCCACGCGCAGACCGGCAGTGCAAAGATACAATGATTTTTCTGTTTTGAGATCGCAGACATATACATTTACTATGTTTAATTTATTTATCTCACAATTCGCAATTATGTATTACTGAGAATGCTCTTGCGACCACGAAATCAGCCAATACCGTATGTGGGTCCAGCTGCTTGTGATGATGCTGCACGACGACATTGCAGAATCAAGAGCAAGTGATTTTTCGTTGTTTCCGACACGAGAATGTAAATGCCCTGCTGCACGCCGTGCAGTTATACTACTTGGCTCACAAGTTTACAACATCCTCTACGACAGATCGGCAACATTTTCTCAGTGCGTTCACAAAAAGTGTTTCAGGGTCCCTTTAAAGCATAACAGTGTTCATTTTCTTGATGCCGTGGCTGTGGCTCAAAAAAGAAACGGTCATAAAAATTGGCGTGGGAATATCAGCGCCCTGCATCATGAAAACCTAAACTAAATCCCGAACTGAATAAACATACCAATGAAATTCAAAATTACGGTTGCTCATTTTCTGTTGTATTGTTTCAGTGCTTTGAAGAAAATTTGGAGGACACTTAAGCTTCGCCTTCAAGAGTGGAACGCGATAGCATTCAAAGATCCTTGACTGTTTCTCACACTTCCCTGCAACTGCAGCTTATGTAACCATAATGTTTACTGGGAAACGCTGGCGGTGAACGCTAGGCACGAAGGCGCGCTTTCTGGTAGAAATTCGGCCTCTTTCGTGGGCCGGCCTTCTTTTATTGTTTGCACCTTTAATATTTCAGCCTGAGAAGATTTAGCATAAAAGGCATGCACTGTCGGTGTTTTGTTTCATGACAATTGTTTGCGGGCTGTCACTCTCAAAATTCCGAGGAATAACTTTGTAAAGAATGCAAGACAAAGTGTGAGCAACTTTAGTGGTAAAATATATTTGGAGGGCTTGCGTGGTTGGGGACGATTTTATCGGCCGCGGGCGGCAATGCTGACGCCGGATTTTCTACGACACGGGGACCTAAACGCTATCGCGTTAATAGTCTTTGATAGCTAATCTCTCATGCCTAAAAATGAATTAAGAGGTTCTATGACATTCAGTACGAGTTGTAACACCAGAGCCACTGGTGAGGCCAGGAGGGCCACACGGGGCATGTGCCCCCCTTGAAATTTCCGTGTTAGTATGTGGCCTGCCCAGCCACCCCTCCCACCCTCTCCAGTCAAGTGCATGCCCCCCCCCCCCCCCTTCAAAAAACAAAATGTTTCTGTGCCACTGACACATACCTGCCAAATTCGAAGAAACTCAATCCAGGAGATCTTCTGACCGGGAGGGGGGGGGGGGCAGTCGGTTCCATAACTCTCCCCCCCCCTACGTCTATATTTTCAAGTACTGCCAGGAGAACTTCATTACAATTTTACTTACGTATATATAAATGACCACATGAACATCAAGGTCTCACTTTTGCAAGCATTTCCTTGTTGCTAATTTAGCCTTCAGAAATGATTTAAAATTTCATTAAATTCTCGGGTCCTACGTCCCACAACCACCATCTGATTATGAGGCACCCTGTAGTGGGGAACGCCAGATTAATTTCGACCACCTGGGGTTCTTTAACGTGCACCCAATGAACGGCACATGGGCATTTTTGCATTTCGCCCCCAACTAAATGCAGCCGCCACGGCCGAGATTTGATCCCACGAACTCATGCTTAGCAACGCAATGCCAAAGCCACTAAGCAACCATGGCGGGTGTTCAAAAATTCTTCAGATAATGTCTTTCACATCTTGCGAGGATGATGTTTCCCAGCGTCTTAGACGAGCGACACGTAGACGAGCGGCACTGCATCCTCGTATTTTTCCCGATGCTAAATTGCCGCTCGCACTCTGCATTGCACTGTGGTATCAACAAAATACCCAACGTCGCTTCAGCTCAGCACTACATTAAAAATACTTGAAGATACTTGTTGCGCTAGCGCTCCCGGATTTTAAAGCTATGACTGACCGTAGGCCTACGCAATGTCAGAGCGGCTGACGCCAAGGAGAACGATGGAGAGTCGAGTGTTGCTAGTTAAGGAATGCGGCATTCGCTCGCTAGCTTAATGAAACTAGGGCCACTAGGGCACCCAGCAACCCCATCAGTGTAAAGAGCGGCTCTGTGGTTAACGAAATAGCGCATGTATAGGGTTTCCCTACTACTTTCTTAACAATGTCTTGCGCGATGAACTTCCAACTGGATTGGATTGCGTTGGACTCTTTTGGCCAATGTGGTCTGACAAAGCGCTGGACGCAGATATAAACGGGACAGAACTGCAATTTCCGGGAGATTTTCCTGTCAACGGTACAACCGGAAGAAATGGTCCAAATCCGGGAGTCTCCCGGGTAGTCCGGGAGACTCGGCAGGTATGCTGACCTGTGTCATGGCTGGAACATTCTTCAGGTCAAGCTGGTGACATTAATTTGCGACACAATCGAGCAAAAGGTGGAGAGAGTTTCGGCATTTCAGCACTGTACTAGTACAACAACCCCTATGCATTCCCTCACCCGTTTTCTTTGAATGCGGAGTGTCTTTGTTATCCATATTGTGAAGCGATAATACCGTAGCCCACCAAGGAGCAGTGGCGTGCTAAGCACGGGAAGTCATGCTCCTGGGTGCGACAGTGTTATTGCACTGTTGCGTGTTCTTGAGTGTGTCATACATTAGCACCATAAGCTGAACCCAGAGTGTGCTCCGGCTGCAGCTCGTGTATTGCGAGTCACGTTGAATGTGATAGTACATACCACAGGGCGCATCTCTTGCGTCAGGCCAGCGTTTCCATACAAGGAGGACAAGACTGATGAGTGCACGTGTAGAGCCTCGGCCCTAAACCTACATCTCCTATGCAGGTAATGGCAAAAGGGCAGCTGAGAACACTTTTATTAAGCGGGGCCTGGTGGCTTCTGTACAGGTTATCTTCCAAAAACAATGATTGGAACTGTGTCCGTCAGGCGACATAGCAGTACTCATCGGTGGAATTCGGCGTCCTCTCAAGATACTGCTTATCGATCAAGGCCTCGATGCACTTCTTGATCATGGCGATGCTGGGCACAAACCGACTCTTAGCTTGACTGATTACCTGTGGTGGGCATAAAGGAAGAGCAGAAACAATGTTGTAACTAGACGTCAATAAGTGATTGTCTTGCAGTCTCACAAATTTAAATCATAAAGTAATGAAAGACAAATCCTAAGTAGTCATAAATTAAAATGGTAAAGCAGTGAAAAATAAATCCACAGTAAGCGGTGTCTTTTCTCTGAGGTTTAATACAGCTAGGCACTGCAGCCGTATTACAGTTTCACTCATTCACCTACTTATTTCTTTGCTCTGCTGTTATCCAGCTAACATTGTGATTCATAAGATGTTACAAGTGCTAACACCACAACGTTTGCACTGACATGGCTATACTCAATGCTAGGGTCTGTGATTGCACAAGCCAGCTGTTCACACCACATTTGAGCAGCCGCAAGGCACTGCTCAAAGCACTCGATAGCACTGGATTTCATCTAAACCAGTTCCAAGCTGATACATTGAGCTTGGCCGAGCAATGTTAAAAAAATGGTGTTCATCAATCAGCCTTGACCGCTTATACTTGGCCTTTCTAGCTTTGCATGCTATATGCATGAATTGCATTTGTTTGCCCTCGTTTCATAATAATCATCATGGGCCTATTTAATGTTCTCTTCTTGATCGATTGTGACGCTGGGCATGATGCAGTAACAACCTCTCCCAGAGATCTTTTACCCTGTCTTTTGTCAACAAAACTTACCCGACATTCACATATACAGGTTTCCAAGGCATGTCACTTCAGTTCCTTGCCATTTCTGCTTCAGCATAGAGTTTCTTAAAATGTTGCCTAGTGCCGGAATGCGGTGACTTCAGATTGGCATTGTTCTCGGAGAACCAGGACACCTTGAAGACGCGCCTGGCTAGCACCGTTTCGTCTGTTCCAGTGGATCATTTTCTACTAAAAGAGCACGCAAAGAGCTGCCTTCTTTTTAATACTACACAAACACTTTTTAGTGAATCGTGAGGACTCAAACTTGGATGTACAAATATATTAAATGTAAAAAAAAGTACTGGCAGGTCACAAGGTCTGTGCTATCTGTGCATAAGTTTGTTGTTTGTTTCTTTTTTTTCTTGCTAGCTTGTGCCCTGTAGGTGAGTAAACGTTATTGAAAGATCAAGTACTGGTGAATGAAAACTTCTTACAACGCTTTTATTTAAAGTAAGCTTTATCTGTGCAGCCATGACAGTGTTTTAGGCCACGCCACATTTGAGACAAAGCTTCGCACGTCCACATAGCGGCATTCCCAAGGCAGCACAGTGCTCAGTGGGAAACTCGCATACATGATGGCGCCAGATTTAGTTTTTGGCAAAATACTCTGACTTCATCAGACCACTGGATATCTGCTCTTAGCACTGCAAGTGACTTGCCCAACTTCACTTGTTCCTCTTAAGCTAAAATTGTATACCTTCTAGTACCTGTATTTCATCATGAATCCACACTCTCGTCTGTCTATGTCTATCAGTTTTAATCTTACTTGCCCTTCTTTCTGTTCATGATGGTTTACCCTGGCACTTGTGGGTGTGGCACGCTTTATTTGTACAGCACAGGAACAGAGGAAAAAGAGGCACAGTGCATGACACACAGTGCTGTGTGTCACACTGCATTTGAACAAGACAAAAGGACCATAGGAAGACGGAAGTGATCAATAGTGGGCGTCTAACATGGGGTGTCTCAGGTCACAGCCAACATTATGACAAGGGGACCGACACTTTGTCAAGAGGTTGGCTCTAGCCTGAGAAATCCTTGTTCAACTACTGTTGAACACTGCGTGTCATATTGTAAGTCGTAAACTCTGCTTCCTTACTCAGACTGATGGTGTTGTCATTGCACACAGTTCCAAGAAAACATAGGACAGCCAGAAAGTGAATGAGCCTTATTTCCCTAGAGCTGTGCACTGTCAACATCATTCAATTGAACCGTTACCAACTTGCCCAAGGTACCACACTTGTCTAGAGCTTCCTGTACAATTTACTGTACCTATTTTCTGTAGCCCAGTGCTAAGAATACTCGTAAACTCTCAGTAGGTTTAAGTTAATAAGGCTTAAGCCTGATAATAAGCAGAATAGTGTTTGCCTGACCTCGTTGGTTGCACATAGCACAAATGGTTTCTAGCGGAACGTATTGGCACAGACAGAAAGGGACGATGACACACGCTCGACTATATAGTGTTTGCCTGAGCTCGTTGGTTGCACATAGCACAAATGGTTTGCAGCAGAACGTACTGACCCGGAAAGAAAGGGACGACAACACACGCTGGAGCGTGTGTCATCGTCCCTTTCTGTTTGTGTCTGTACGTTCTGCTGGAAACCATTAGTGCAATAAGCAGACTTGTGAAGTAAGAAATTCAAGAGCTGATGGCAGAAGAAGCAAAGAGTGGGGTACATACCTCTTGAATGAGTGTGTTATGCCTGAGCACCTTGCGGGCTTTCATTATGCGCACGACGGCAGCCTGCAGGTACAGCTTGCGGTCTTCATCCACTGAGCTGTGCGTCTGCTCCAGCTCTTGCTGCAGGCAGAAGGCAAGGATAATTTTAACCTTTGTGCAAGGGACTGCATACATTTTTTATACAAGGATATCTCTTTTTACTGGGTCAGTTGATTCTGTGATGTAGGAGTGAGAGGGTAGTCAAGAATGAGGCATTACTATAGTCGGGTACAACTTTAGAAGCCAGCGGCATTTGCCCCCTCAAAGGCGGATGCATACGAGCCTCCACTAATGGGCGCGCACTAAAGACTTGTGTCATGAGCCGGACGGCCGGTGTCCCCGCCGACGGAGAGCATGCAGCCTGCACTTCAAGCCGGGGCGAGTCGCTGTCAGCGGCACTATTTCTTTAGTCGCGGAAGAAATCGGCTGCTGCGCTTCGGTCATCTGGGCGGAGTCTCTCCTGTCTTTTAAGTTGTACCCGACTATAGAGGATTGCTGCATACTACAGTAGGAATCATGGGAAGTGTGCAGAGGATCTTTTTCATGATTAGCCATGTTTTCACTGAGAAAGCACATTGCTGGTTATTTTATTGTTATCTGTAGCAAAATTGAGTTACATGTTAGCCAGACAACATTTGCTTAGAGCACTTAAGTGTTTTGCATTTGCAACTACTACTGTATTTAGTTGCATGACTGCACTTTATTTTCCCTAAGAAACCAAAGCAAAGTTCAGGCATCCACTTAATACGTGGGATAAGTTTAATAGTGACACGTATACATGTTTATCTTTCACCGGTGGCCGCTTTCCACCGGCTAACAAATGTTAAACGTTATCGCTCGGCGCAGGACGCGCCTGTATCGGAAGTTTCTAGAACATTATCGATGCTTCTTTCCATTGCCTGTTTTCACCGACGCTTCTGTTATCTGATTGCATGACTGACGCGAATTGTCTAGAACTTTCTGGAAGACACGCGGGCATCAGGGATTAATCTAGAACCTTCGATGACTCAGGTATAAAAGCCGACGCGTTTCGCCGCTGATCAGATTTTCGACGATCGCCGACTGTGTTCGCCGCTATCGTTGTGCTTTGACTGTACCTTGCTTTTGTGGGCACAGGTTCGCCCAATAAACAACCCGTTTCGTCGTACACTGTTTTACGACTGTTTTCTTCAGCGTCACTACTACGTGACATCTGGTGGAGGTGCTTTTGTGTCCATGCAGCGGACGCCCCCGCAAAGCCGCGACCCAAGCCCGAAACCGGAGGACGAGACCAACGTCGCCAAGGACCAGCGAGCTAGCCGTAGGCAGCAAGGACTTTTGCCAGAATACGGACTTCTTCCCGAGAAGACCACATCGATCAAGGCCAAGTCAACGACCACAATGGCAGCCCCAGCGTCCCCCATCCTGCTGCAGCAACCTCGGGAGCCACCGACCTTCCGTGGATCATCAGCTGAAGACCCTGAAACATGGCTGGAGACGTACGAGAGGACCGCGACATTCAACAAATGGAGCGACGATGACAAGCTGCGCCATGTCTATTTTTCGTTGGATGACGCTGCTCGGACATGGTTTGAGAACAGAGAGACCACCCTGGTGACTTGGGACCTATTTCGCGAGAACTTCGTGAGGACCTTCACGAATGTCGTGCGAAAAGAAAGGGCCGAAGTTTTATTAGAAACCAGAGTGCAATTGCCCAACGAGAACATCGCAATCTTCACGGAGGAGATGACTCGCCTCTTCCGCCACGCCGACCCCGATATGTCCGAGGAAAAGAAAGTTCGGTTCTTGATGCGGGGTGTCAAAGAGCAACTATTCACCGGATTGATGCGCAACCCGCCCAAGACTGTCGCCGAATTTCTTTCCGAGGCCACAACGATCGAGAAGACGCTTGAAATGCGCGCCAAGCAATACAACCGCCGTGCCCTGACCAATTACGCCGATGCTCAAGCGCTAGGCGCCGACGACCTGCGCGACACCATCAGAGCAGTCGTTCGCGAGGAGCTGCAGAAGCTCTTTCCCAGGTCGCAGCCTCAAGTGGCATCTATCGCCGACGTCGTCAAAGAAGAAGTTCAGCGCTCACTTGGAGTTCCTGATGTGCAGCCGCAATCGCCGCAACCCCAGCCGGAAGCGCTGACTTACGCCGCCGTTGCCCGTCGTCAAGGCCCTCCTTCACGCTCGCACCAGGGCCCCATAACGCCGCAGTTCCGTCGTCCACCGCCGCCGCCGCCAGCACGCCCGCCCGTCGCCCAGCGCAGCTACCAGCGGAAGACGGACATTTGGCGCGCCCCCGACCACCGCCCGCTCTGCTATCACTGCGGGGAAGCCGGCCATGTCTACCGCCGATGCCCATACCGCGAGATGGGCCTACGAGGGTTCGCCGTCAACGCGCCACGTCCACAGCTTGGCGAGCGACCACGTGACATCGCCGACTACCTTGCCGGAGCACAGTGGCAACCACGACGACCCTCACGCTCGCCGTCACCAGGCCGCTACATCTCGCCGCATCGCCGCCTGTATGCCGGCCCAACCCGGGGCCGATCTCCCAGCCCATACCCGGGAAACTAAAAGCAGCAACCGATGGAGGTGCGGTTGCTGTACGACGCAATGCCGAAGATCCTCCGCCGCCGACGACGACGACGATTCGCGAATCATCACGACGAGATATCAGCACGCCGCCTAGCAACAGCCTTGACAACACATCGCCGCCGAACGAAGACCTTCCGACGCGACGTAGCAGCAGCAGAGCAAGCCGACGCAGCCGTGATCCGACGCCACGAATCAACCGCAACGCCAGACGCCGGTCTACCGATCTAGACGTGCTCATCGATGGTCATAACGTCACCGCTCTCGTCGACACTGGCGCCGACTATTCAGTTTTCAGTGGCGCGTTCGCCGCCAAGTTAAAGAAGGTGAAGACGGCCTGGCAAGGACCCGATATACGGACAGCGGGAGGTCACCTAATAACGCCGGCTGGAATCTGCACAGCGCGAGTCACGGTAAACAACCGCACTTACCCGGCGAGCTTCGTAATCCTGCCGCACTGCTCCAGGGACGTCATCCTAGGCATGGACTTTCTAAACCAACATGGTGCAGTCATCGACTTAAGGTCCAAGTCGATAACGCTTTCAACACACAAAGCGATACCGCCGGATACAATCATCAGTTACCATGCCTTGAATGTGCTTGAAGAACAAGTCACCGTTCCGCCGCGCTCCAGCGTAATGATTTCCGTCGGTACCGAAGTGCCTGCAGACATGGAAGGCGTCATCGAGGGCGATCATCACTTACTGCTCGACCGTGAAATTTGCGTCGCTAGAGGCATAGCTGAGCTACGTGCAGGGAAAGCAAGGGTGATGCTCACGAACTTCAGCCCCGAATATAAGCACATTAACAAAGGCACCACGGTCGCCTACATCGACGAAATAGTACAAGCCAGCAGTGCTTTCGCCTTCACGGATTCCAGTGCACCTGCAACGACGACTATAATACCTGAGCCAACTTTCGACGTCAATCAGAACCTTCCCAGGCATAAGAAAGAACAACTAAAAGCTCTGCTCCTGCAATACAAGGACTGCTTCTCGTCGTCGTCAAAAGTTCGACAAACCCCTGTCGCCAAGCACCGCATCATCACCGACGAAAATGTCCGCCCACTCCGTCAGAGCCCGTACCGTGTTTCGGCGCGCGAACGTGAAGCCATAAGGCACCAAGTCGACGAAATGCTACGCGACGACATCATCCAGCCGTCCAAGAGTCCGTGGGCGTCCCCCGTGGTGTTAGTGAAGAAGAAGGATGGAACCCTACGTTTCTGCGTCGATTATCGTCGGCTCAACAAGATCACGAAGAAGGACGTATACCCCCTCCCACGGATTGACGACGCCTTGGATCGACTCTACAACGCAAAGTATTTTTCGTCGATGGACCTCAAAACCGGCTACTGGCAAATCGAAGTCGACGAGAGGGACCGGGAGAAGACTGCCTTTATAACACCAGACGGACTGTTCGAGTTCAAGGTCATGCCGTTTGGTCTTTGCTCGGCACCTGCGACTTTCCAACGCGTCATGGATACAGTACTGGCAGGCTTGAAGTGGCAGACTTGCCTCGTCTATTTGGACGACGTCGTTGTGTTTGCCTCAAGCTTCGAAGAACACCTGCGGCGCCTTGAAACAGTTCTTCAAGCAATCAAAACCTCCGGACTCACGTTAAAGCCCGAAAAGTGCCGCTTCGCATATGAGGAGCTCTTGTTTTTGGGCCACGTCATCAACAAGTCTGGAGTGCGCCCCGACCCTCAGAAAACTGCGGCCATCTCCAACTTTCCTCCGCCCGCTGACAAGAAGGCAGTGCGTAGGTTTCTTGGACTGTGCGCCTATTACAGGCGCTTCGTCAAGAATTTCTCACGGATCGCTGAGCCACTGACGTATCTCACGAAGGCCGACGTCGAGTTCAAGTGGGAGACGCCGCAAGTCGAAGCATTCGAAGAACTGAAGCGACGCCTGCAATCGCCGCCAATACTTGCGCATTTCGACGAAAACGCCGATACGGAAGTCCACACCGACGCAAGCAGCGTAGGACTCGGCGCCGTGCTTGTGCAGAGGACTGACGGACTAGAAAGGGTTGTAAGTTACGCTAGCCGGTCGCTATCGAAGGCGGAAGCAAATTATTCCACAACAGAAAAGGAGTGCCTCGCCATCATCTGGGCTACATCAAAGTTTCGCCCCTACCTCTATGGCAGGCCCTTTAAAGTTGTGAGCGACCACCACGCCTTGTGTTGGCTAGCTAACTTGAAGGATCCTTCAGGTCGCCTCGCACGCTGGAGCCTGAGACTTCAAGCATTCGACATCACCGTCGTTTACAAGTCCGGGCGAAAGCACTCTGACGCCGATTGTTTGTCTCGCGCCCCCGTCGAACCGCCGCCACAAGACGACCAGGATGACGACACTTTCTTGGGACCCATCAGTGCCGACGAATTCGCCGAACAACAACGAGCCGACCCGGAACTAAGGAGCCTTGTAGACTACCTGGAAGGCAAGACCGTCATTGTGCCGAAGGTGTTCAGGCGAGGATTGGCGTCGTTTTTCTTGCAAAACGACATTCTCCTAAAGAAGAACTTCTCGCCTCTCCGAGCCAACTACCTCCTCGTGGTACCCTCAGCATTGCGTTCAGAGGTTCTGCAAGCTCTCCATGACGACCCAACGGCTGGACATCTCGGTTTTTCACGCACTCTCGCGAGGATACAAGAAAAATACTACTGGCCTCACCTCTCTGCCGACGTCGCCCATTACGTAAGGACATGCCGAGACTGTCAGCGACGCAAAACACCGCCGACAAGGCCAGCCGGACTTCTACAGCCAATCGAGCCACCTCGCCGACCGTTCCAGCAGATCGGGATGGACTTACTGGGGCCTTTTCCGACGTCGACGTCCGGGAATAAATGGATCGTCGTCGCTACGGACTACCTCACCCGCTACGCTGAAACAAAAGCCTTGCCCAAAGGCAGTGCCGCCGAGGTAGCCCGATTCTTCGTTGAGAACATCCTCCTGCGTCACGGCGCCCCAGAAGTCCTCATCACCGACAGAGGCACGGCCTTTACGGCAGAACTAACTCAAGCCATTCTGCGGTACAGCCAGACAAGCCATCGCCGCACCACCGCCTACCACCCGCAGACGAATGGCCTTACCGAGCGCCTAAATAAGACCATCGCCGACATGCTGGCAATGTACGTCGACGTCGAACACAAGACGTGGGATGCCATCCTTCCGTACGTGACCTTCGCATACAACACGGCCGTACAAGAAACGACGCACATGACGCCGTTCAACCTGGTCTACGGAAGGAACCCGGCAACGACGCTTGACGCTATGCTACCAGACGTCGCTGACGAAGAAAATCTCGACGTTGCCACTTATTTGCAGCGTGCCGAAGAAGGTCGACAGCTCGCCCGCCTGCGCATCAAGAACCAGCAGAGGACCGACAGCCGACACTACAATCTACGACGACGCTACGTCGAGTACCAGCCCGGCGACCGTGTTTGGGTCTGGACTCCGATTCGCCGACGAGGACTTAGCGAGAAACTGTTGCGTCGCTATTTCGGACCCTACAAGATTATCCGACGTATTGGCGCACTGGACTATGAGGTCGTGCCAGACGGCATTTCGCAATCACAGCGTCGCCGGGCACGACCTGAAGTCATCCATGTGGTGCGTCTTAAACCTTTCTACGCCCGCTGACGAACTTAGGTACTTTGTTACTTTTTTTTTCTTTATTACGCGTGGTTTTGTTTATATACGCTTTCACATTTGTTTGTAGCATCGGGACGATGCTTTTTAAGGGGAGGGTATTGACACGTATACATGTTTATCTTTCACCGGTGGCCGCTTTCCACCGGCTAACAAATGTTAAACGTTATCGCTCGGCGCAGGACGCGCCTGTATCGGAAGTTTCTAGAACATTATCGATGCTTCTTTCCATTGCCTGTTTTCACCGACGCTTCTGTTATCTGATTGCATGACTGACGCGAATTGTCTAGAACTTTCTGGAAGACACGCGGGCATCAGGGATTAATCTAGAACCTTCGATGACTCAGGTATAAAAGCCGACGCGTTTCGCCGCTGATCAGATTTTCGACGATCGCCGACTGTGTTCGCCGCTATCGTTGTGCTTTGACTGTACCTTGCTTTTGTGGGCACAGGTTCGCCCAATAAACAACCCGTTTCGTCGTACACTGTTTTACGACTGTTTTCTTCAGCGTCACTACTACGTGACAATAGGAACTTTTTCGAAAGAGCAATAATTGAACAGTAAGATGGTCCAATGAATGTGTAAATTAGCTTTGCAGTAAATATACACCTCCTCTATTTGCAACCAGTGACAGCTTGGTCTTCGGACCACCGGAAGGTGTGACACATCCAATTCATAGCGAGCAGCTTGTAGTGCTGCTTCTGCCAGTAGCACACGCTGACTTTGTCAACACCAAAATGCTTTTCGGCAGTGTGATATCATTGAGCTATCACTTTTGGTGACACTGTCAACTTTGTGAGATTTCACCTGACTCGGTGCCAGACATGTCAAAGTGGACGGCCAAAAGTGCTCTCTGTGGCTCTGTGTCACAGAGCCACAGCCATTTGTCACTGAGTGACTATTTGTTACTCTGCAATGATAGCAGGCTTGGCACAAAACCAGAAACACTGTTGGCCATGTACGCCGATGCGTCTGGTGCCGAGTCATGCGAAACCTTGCAAAGCCGATCATATCCCCAATAGTGACCGCTGCTACTCGGCGAGACAGCCGACAGTGACCACCCCGACGACACTCCAAATAGCGGGAAGGTAAAGGAATCTCTGTTGTGAAAACAGGGCTGACATATGGCTCGCCCGTTTAATCGCTTCTAGCTGCAGTTCTAGATGATTTCATTGGCTGTCACACTGGCTCCACGGCGGAGAGCATCCATTTTTCTGCCAAGAGATGGCTCTCTGTGGCATGTGCTGTGATCACCAGTCGGAGCGAATAAACTGGGGGACTATAGCATGGCCATTCATTTGCAGGACTGCACGGCACCAAATTTCAGGGTGCAATTATTAGAAAGAGAAAGTGGGGGAGGGGGGTGGGGGGAGAGGGATGCTAGTTTGTAAGAGTCAAATTGGGCATGTAATATGCAAGTGTGTTCACTGTGCGAGCAAATACGGTACTTTTTGTTATTTTATAATGTAACCTCATGCACATAAATAACTAAATATTGACACTTTCAGAGGCGGAGTCGCCATAACAACTTTCGCAGCAAGTCCTGGCACAGACCAAAATCTGATTTGGTGCAGCGACAAGCACTTTTGGCACAGAGTCCCACATACATCTAATATACAAGGTATAGTCTCATTTTTAAAATAAACTGAAATAGTCAATCAACATAGCGGAGCTGGCTTTATGAGGAATTTAAGCTAAAAAATACCAAACTAGTGTCATGAACTTTCAAGTTTTCACTGTACATATAAAGTTGCTTCTACCATTTAGACTTGCAACAGGCGTTGTGCTTCAAGTGAGCAAGAAACAAGAAGTTCACGGAACTAGGGCTTGTCAGCAAGAATACGCCTTACGACATGCGCGACTAAACCGAAGTTAGTGAAGATGTCCACAGGTTTGTTCTACTGTGCATAATCTCTCCTGCATAACTGCGTCGTGGAACATGTGAAAGCTGCTCTTCCGATCGTGCAAGGTGGCAAGAAAGTTCTGACAGGATACATATAATCGCAGAATCATTTAACAATCAAGTACATTGACCTTGTTTTCTTTAACGTCAACAAATGATTGTCAGCTCCCTTTTTTGGATTTTATACTGCTAATAAAAACTGAGCCTCTTAGTGCCCTCGATTCTCCTTGCCGACACCACAGAGCCACAAGAGACCGTAGTCTGTTGCTTAATCTTGCGAGATAGCAAAATGAAGCAAAGTACTGCTTCAACAAATTGGCTTTCTCAATGCATTGCTGTCTGTCAAAATAATTGCACCGATTATAATCAACATAATGCAACAAGCTCAATGAGTTCTTCCGCCCCTTCAGTGACTAAGGCGAAGGCTTACTGAGGTTGAGTCTTCATGTACAAAGAGATGGCTTGGGCGGTCAAAAAGCATCGTACTTACAGAGACTTTTTTTTTTTGTGCATGTTGGCTGTCACGCAACTGCTACCCAGACGCTATCAAATTCTGGGGTTTTATGTGCCAAAACCATGATCTGAATACGAGGCCCACTGTAGTGGGGGACTCCGGATTCATTTGGACCACCTGGGGTTTGTTAACGTGCACCTAAAACTGAGTATAAGCGCTCTTGCATTTCGCCATCAAAATGCAGCCACCACGATCAGGATTGAACCTGCAAGCTCGAGCTCAGCAGCACAATGCCACAGCCACTAGGATATGGTGGCAGGTTGCTACCATGACCTATCGAACCACATCTGATACATTAAACAACCAAAAGTCCTCACCTGAGCCGCTTCCTTCTGGATTACAGCGGTGATCTTGAACTTTGTCCGCTTATTCGAGTAGGACTTGTTCAAGTGTAGCACTGAGGATGGTGTCAGGGGACCCTCCTGCAAATGACATCATGGTGCAAGCGCACGTAAGCACATCAGCTTGCCATCACACATGCTTCTCTTTCACTGACACAGCTTTCTCATTCACTACTCGTTCTCGTAGTCCACATTTAAATAATACTTGACATAAATGAAGAATATCAAATAAAAACTGTCCCCTCGAAACAAGTATGTTTTAGAGACATCTTGATGGGCAGCACAGCAAGAACCTGCTACTATCGTGGGGAGACCCCAAAAAAAAAAAAAAATCCTCAACAGCAGCTAAGAGTTTAAAACATAATTTGCTCAGTTCATTCACCCGTTCTCTTATGCTGTAGTAGACATTGGTGTGCCGTGATCTATGCATCGTTTAATTGGTGTGAATGTAGAGGTACTAAGTACTATGTGGCATTTTAGTACGACAGCACTTGAAAGCTCAAAGTAGGCTTTTCTGTCAATTTAAGTAGGGATCCTGCCCTTCAAAAATTAAGTGTTACTTCTGGGTAAATCTGGATGAAACTTACTGAATTGATGTATTTCAATGTGCTAATTTAAGATCTACATTCAGTTTCCTTACAGAGGAAATAACATTTTAGAAATTAAGAAAATTCAGTTTCTTTCACAACTTGCTTGCAGATGAGCTATTTACTAAACAATACGGTGCAATAAAGATTGACGCACAAAAATGATGTGGAACCAACAAAGAGTGCAAAACAGCAAGAACAGTGTTCTAAGCCAATTTTATATTATTGAGAGCATGGCAAACTTTTAAAGTAGGAACCCATAGTAGCACCCAGGACAAGTTATTAGGTTTTGAAAATTTATATAATATTATTTGGTTATATTGTAGGCCCTCGTTCACAGCAGAAATTGGTGAATTCTATTCTTCCTTCTTTTGGTAAACAGACACTGGGCACTGACAGTGATTTGCAATGACAGTGATTGATGAAACTCAATGTCCAAAAACAATACAGGGTCCCATGAAATGGATAGCTCCAGATTAATTTTGACCACCTGTGGTTGTTTAATGAGTGACCAAATAAATCACGGTTCCACAGCTTGGAATTTAATTTATTACTCAGCCGGAAAATGCCAAGGACCCTGAGTTAGAGTACTGCACGGGCTCGGGCTTCCCCGAAAGCCCGGGCCGGGTCGGGTAGGGCAGTTTTGTCACGGGCTCGGGCCGGGCTCGGGCACGGCATGTGCTTTTTGATCCGGGCCCGGGCTGGGCTCGGATATTTTTACAAGGGCCCGGGCCGTGCTCGGACTTTCTGGTGGTGTGCATGTAACGTGCAGTGAGTTATCCTCGCGCATCTCGACTGAAAAACCTGTTGCCCCTGCGCAGCTGGAAGCTATCAGTGCTTCTCCTGTGTACTTCCCTTTTCTTCTTCCGTCGTATTTTGCGCTGAGAATGTTAAAGTCCAGAAAGACTGAAGTCGGCTCAACCCAAAGGATGCCATTGTATTCCTTACCTAAATGAATGTAATTATTGCTTTCAGCGTGGTGTAAGCGCGTTCGCGACTTGCTGATTCTTCAAAGGCGAGTTGGTAAAACGATGACTTGTAAGATAAGAAAATTTGTCACGCGGCAGAAATATGGCACTGTGTCCATCCATGATTGCATGCATGTTCTCAACCGGCTGCCTAGCAGCAGCGCATTACGCTGCACCATGGAGGAACGAGAAGCATTCTTTTTCCATTTGCTCCATTCATGCACTGCGCTCACGACCGGTCGTGGCTGTGCTTCGAATATATAGTGTACTAGAATACGGCTGAGTGGGACGAGCGGCTAGGGCGGCGCATGCTTTGCAGTGAGGCGCCCGACGTGGAAAAATACTGTGGCGGCGTTGCGATAGAAGTGGATTGGGCCGCATCAAGGGCGAGCCTTTGGAAACTGCTGGCGATACTGCTCGGCAGGGTCATTCGTACTACTTCGCGCGCTGGTATTTGCGTTCAGACCACTCAAATGGTGTTCATAATTGCATATGACATGTATTTATGCCTTAAGAATAAATTTCTTTCAACCTCTTCTTTATTTTTAATGCCGCTCAGTGATCTTTTCCAGGTCTCGGGCTGGGTTCGGGCCGGTTTCGAGCCGGGCTCGGGCCTAAGGTAAAGGGGTGGCGGGCCGGGCCGGGCGGGTAACGTAGAATATTTTCGGGCTCGGGCCGGGCCCAGGTCTCGCCATAAAACTTTTGGTCCGGCTCGGGCGGGTAGCCCAACGTAAAAATGGGCCCGGGCCCGGCCCGGGCCTGTGCTGAAAAAAATCGGCCTGTGCAGTGCTCCACCCTGAGTCGCCACAGTGGGTCACACTGGGTTGAGCTTGCAACAGGTTCCCACGAAAACGGGACATATTTTTTACGAATACTGCAAGTGTGATCACTCATGAGAATGACAAAGAAGCAGCTATAAACTGCGGAAAAGTAAACCAATAACTGCATCCCTTCTCTTTTGCAATGCGATTTCATATTATTGAGCTGCCGAATTCAGTAATATCAGTACAACAGCTAACGTTGGCTGTTCTTCCCTTGGCTTTTGCATTGACTTGTTCCTGTGCCTCATGCTATGCCTTGTCATTATCCGCGTCAGACACGGTGTCCACATATGTGGACGTGATCTATTTTTGCCATTTCTGTGCAGTGGTAGCAAGGAACAGAGCACAGACATTAAGCTTAGGGTAAATTGAACATTCTGCTAACCTAAATTACTTCCATTTTACCTGCAAGTGATACGCATCGTTATAGAGTACTGCTTTGATGAAGGCACTATACTCGCGGACAACTTTCTGTAGCAATGAAGGGAAAGCTATATAGGCAAAGCACGCACAAGCGAGAGCGCTTCTGAAAAGAGTCCCGCGTTTTAATCCAGGTTGGTTTAGGCTGGGCAAGAGAAAACATAAACAGCTTATTAGCAACATTTAAATAAGACAGAACACACCACTGAGCGTAAAAGTTTACTTATTTTGCAGCTTTTCCCTTCTGCGTATGGGCAAATGCGAAACAGTCGCACGTG
The DNA here is from genome assembly GCF_013339745.2 of Dermacentor silvarum. Classification (NCBI taxonomy): domain Eukaryota; kingdom Metazoa; phylum Arthropoda; class Arachnida; order Ixodida; family Ixodidae; genus Dermacentor; species Dermacentor silvarum. The sequence continues at coordinate 104,647,473 of NC_051155.1, read as the reverse complement.
AAAGCTGCGTCGATTCAACGTCCGTTTCGAGCAACCAAAAGCACTGTCAAACGCTGCCGGACTACTCGGCGCGGTAACACATGTGCAGCATCCACACGCCCGTAGCTTTCCCTTCATTGCCACAGAAAGTTGTCCGCGAGTATAGCGTGTTTTACGTGACGTTTGACGTGGATCATGTCATTGGCAACCTTGAAATATATGTACCTTTTCTTTCTTGAAATGCTTGTGGCCAATAAATAACTTCATTACATGCCCTCCCTGCATGTAATTCGAATGCGTGATTCAATTCTTTTCATGAAGAAACGTAGCGTGACTGACTTTACAATATTCAAATATTTCGTTACTCTGTAATTATGATGACTCATCATAAAATACAGACAGAGTCATTCTGCCACCTTGATTTGCTTTCAGTGGAGTCCCAAGCACCTTGGCATGAAATTATGTATGTTTCACACACATATCCGATAGTCGATTATAATTCGTGCCTGAAGGGAATATGATTGCCGTGTTGCTAACGTAAGCTTGGCCGGGATAAATTTAGTTCTGCAGTAATGGTAGTATAAGTGTAATGCTTGCACTGGAATTCTTTGTTGCTCATGTTAGTATGCTATGTAGTATGGGGGCAGAATAGGCTTGCGAAAATATAAACGTTTTAGTCGAAGCGAATTCGAATGAAGTATAATAGTCTTGCAACAATTTCGAAGCGAATGGCATCAATAGTAGTAGGATTTGCATAAAGCCTTGACTCCACAGCCAGAAGCTGACAAATGTAAAATTAAAAAAAAATGGAGGGTGGGCCTTCACTTGCTAAGATGGCAACAGTTTTATCTAAGGAAACAGTTTATATTCGAAGTGCTTTATGCAGTTATTTCCATTAAAAAAATCAAGCTCAACAGTTTTCTAACTGCTCCAGATGTACATAAAATCCATTCACAGACTTTTGAATTAGAAACTCTTTCACAGTGTTGTGGTCAGCCTGCTTGGAATTTCATGATGGTCGAGGCCAGGGAGGCATTTCATGTTTGCCAGTCACGTTAGTGCGATGTCACTAAGTGCAGATGTTGCGTGCAACCTTGACTACACTGCACCCACAGTTTATGGTATGCTGCACAAATTCAGATCAGTGATTTCTGCCTGCACGCGAGCTCAACCCATTCCACTCAGTAAGTGCACAGATGAACTTTGTAGGCACAGTAGCTATATTTGTCGGTTGGTTGCCTTTGGACATGCTTGTGCGCGCAATCTCAAGCTTGACCACCAATCAACCATTTGTACAAACATATCAGCATAGCGGTAAACTTCGCGTTGACAGTTTGCCGTCTGCCCTATTAAACCTGGATATATATAACCTAAGTATACTGAATTATTGTCTAAATCTAACAGTTTAACATCCTCTTGGAAATTGCATGCAATAGTATAGTGCTGTACTATGTGTGTATCAAAGTCCCATTCACTGCCACAGTCAATATGTTGAATACTGCCCTTGTCAGTGTGCGGTACGAATCACTTCTTGCGTCATTGAAAATATTTAATGCCAGCGAACTTGAAAGTGCATTATTTTTACAGATTCTGTCAAACGACATTGAATCAGATGGGCAGTACATGTCACGGCGGAAAAAGCATGGTGTGTGTGTGTTTTCCTCGCTGCGCACATGAATGGCTTCGTCGTGCAAACTGTGGCCATTTCTTGTGGGCAAGAGCAGATCGCCACTACGCTTCATGAATGCAAATGGTCTCCCGGTCCAATACGCACTCTAAAAGAAAGCGTGGATGACACTAAATCTTTTCACTGAGTAGCTGCGGGCATGGGATGTCAAACTGGAGATGAGCTGCGTCGCCGGGTTTGGCTCTTTAGACCAGGGCTTTCCGTGAATTGCATTTTAGGTATTCACGGGTGGCAAAAACAAATCCGACCCCAACCCTACTTTGATGGATTTTTACATTACAGTTAGGATTTAACAAAAACACCGCACGCAACATCTGCACTTCGTGGTAAGACCATCGGGGCATGGGTGCGCAAGACTCACGTACGTCGTGTGATTCAGTCCACACTGAACGTGTTTTATTCGTTCTCGCTAGGGTTACACCTAAATAGGAATGGACTCGGATATTCTGCAAGCTGAAAGCCACTTTCGAATCTAACAGAGTCTGTGTCAACAATCACCTGTGTTAGTCTGTGTTACAATTGGTAGATCACTCCTCAGTGTGAGCAACTTATGACATCCACATGCAAAAAATATAAAATTTTGTGAGTATAACACGGTCTCGGAGTAAATTGCAACTTTTCACAATCTTGGGAAATTATCCGAGACGTGCGGAGGTTTCAGATAAGCTTCAGATAGGCATACTTTAGGTTTCTAATTATAAATATATCGAACTATTTCGTAGTCCCCTTCGAGTTTGATGCATCTTTCTTTTTCTTTCTGGGGTTTTACGTGCCAAAACCAGTTCTAATTATGAGGCACACTGTAGTGGAGGGCTCCGGATTAATTTTGACCGCCTGGGGTTCTTTAGCGTGCACTACAATGCAAGCACACGGGCGTTTTTGAATTTCGCCTCCATCGAAATGTGGCCGCTGCGGCCGGGATTCGATCCCGCGATCTCGTGCTCAGCAGCGCAACGCCTTAGCCGACTGAGCTACCGCGGCGGGTTTCGATGTATCCGGGTTCAACTGTACGTCATATTCGCACAACCGTAGTGTTAAGCAAACATTTCGACAACCTCCATCCAAGCATCCGAAGCAACTACAGAGGTTGGTTAAGCAAAATAATTTTCTGATGAGGCCTGGGTGGATGTACGGATTAGTTCAGAGCTGACAGAACCCATAACAGCTTCCCCTGCAGAATAGATGAAGCAATGACGTTAAAGGAATTATTACTGTTTGCTTTGGAAACAAAAGAAAGGAGATGGTGGTACAGGCTACCATGAGGAAGGGAAGGATAGCAGGGGAAAAAGAAAGCAGAGGTGGGGGGAAGACAAAGATCACGAAGACTAAAGCAAAACTATGACAAATGACACAGCACCACAGAGGTAAAGAACAAAGGAATATAAACATCTTGAGTCACATTAAATCAAAGAATAACAGCAAAAAAAATCAACACTCTGATAGAAGATAAGTGGTCAGGACGGAACAGAGGCCAACACCTGGTGGCAGACGCTTACCTCCTTGCAAAGCAGGAGCCGGGCGTCGAGCAGGCCCTGCAGTTGTCGCAGCAGCTGGTCCTGTGCGAGCCGGGTGGCCTCTTGCAGGTCGCGGACGGCCAGTGAGTCGGCGGTCTCAAAGGGCAGCAGCAGCGCCATCTGGTAGGTGCCCAAGCTGACCAGGTACGAACGACGCAGGTAGCACAGTCGCACCTCCGCCTGGCACAGGTGCTGCAGCCAGCTCAGCTTGCGCCCAGAGAACTTGCTCTGGTAGAAGTGCTCAAACTGAACACCAATAAAGGGAACAGAGGGAGACAGATGGGCGGTGGGGTCAGTTCCAGAAAGGTAGCAGTTGAGAGCAAGCACAGAGGTGTATACGTTTACCTTCTTGTTAGAACAGGATGCATTGCTTAACATGCTGGCATGCCATGCTACTAAGAATATTTGCATTGTCACCTTCTTCATCCCTTGTCCTCATCATGTACTTGTTGAGCAGAGTAACCAGTTGGGCTTGTTGGTTGAACATCGTAAAAGGCTCCAGCGTGGAACCAACGAAGACAGGAGAGGCACACAAATTACACAGACACAGCGCTTCTTGTTGAAAGTCAGTGCTGTGTCTGTGTACTTTGTGTGCCTCTGCTGTCTTCGTCGGTTCCGCGCTGTAGCCTTCTACGATGTACTTGTCATTTTTAGTGTTTGCATACAGTAATGCCTCTGAAAGGCATATACAGTCGAAACTGGGTATGTATCGAATTACTGTCCATATCAAACACATAAATTGACTATTTGATTCGATTTGGTGATATTTGAGTTTTTGCACACCCCTACCGGTAACTGAAAAGATCCATGGTAAGGTAAACAAGCAGCACTCACCTTCTGAACGCTCCGTTCCAGTTCGAGGGGAATTGCAAAGGGGGACACTGCACTCTGGCCCAGGGGCCATGCTCCAGCCTGAAAAAACAAAGGGCAACAGAAAAGAAAAATTATTGCGAACCAAGAAAAAAACCCACATATAAAGGGCCACCAAAACAGAACTCCAGTGCCATTGTTAAAAGGACAAATTTTAAATCAGTTAAGCTGGTATTCTTTCAAATACATGTTTGATTGGAAGAAAATGGTTGGTTATTAGTAGAGAAAATTAAGGCCTAGTTTTTTGGACCCAAAAAATCAGTTGGGTCCCAAAAGTGCGTACTTTGTAATTGTATAGTTTACTTATGTTAAATAAACTTTCAAACTTTCTGTTGAATGACACCGAAGCATTAGTGTCTGTACATCAGTGTGATGTCACTGATTTAACCCCATGAAGCCCAATGCATCATTTTTGATATGCTGATTTTGGCACCTAAAACTCTGATTTAAGCACTGGAAACCCTATGCAGGGCCCATACAAGTGCTTTTGATATACCAGAGGGACTTCTCAGTTGTGGATAGTTCAGCAAATTAAATACTGAGTAAACAATTACCGTACTAATTAATGTGTAGACAATTATTGTTTCATTGTTTTTGTTGTACCAATATACCCACCTATAGCCGTAAATAAATGTGAATAAGCTGTTTTAATTTTCTTTGATCTGGAATGGCATTCGGGCTTTGTGGGGTTAAAAATGCACAGTAGAACCTCATTGATATGTTTCTGTTCACTACATTTTCTTGGCTCTTACACTCTGCAGCACCAGTCCCATTTAGTTTTCATAGGGTCATCTATATTAGCTTCCCGTTTGTTACATTTCATTTCCCCGTTGTTAGGTCCAATAACAGTGATGGTGTACTATCGATGTGGCATCGTCTGTCGGTGTCGCCAATGTTAACCACCAGTATGTCATCACTAAGAAGAATCACTTTGCACTATCTACCATAAAACACAGTAGGATTGCCAGTGTTGTGTTCATATCATTGCCGGTTGCCAAATCCAACATGGGTCGTAAAATCAAAAGCCAAAAGGAAGCACACACAGGCACAAGGGGTTGCCCCACACTCATGTTCACAGACGGTATCTTGTGAATTTTGATACCTTGCACAGCTACATTGATATACAAGGCTGCGCGGAAACTAGAAAAGTGCTCCGAGTGCTTGAAAAGAGGCTGTTATTATCAAAGGATGACCCAAGCACGAGTTGTAAATTACAGGCTTCATTCAATGTTATTCATGGCTAAAACTGCTCCAAACAAGTGTTCTACGTTCAATCCAACAAGCAAACAAGAACATTACCCCGGATCATACATTTTGTTTCTGTGGCCTTCTAGAGAAAGCATGAACATGTTTCAACTGTATGTTCTCGTTTTGGGGGCATTTTAGTGTAGGCAAATGTTCTTGCAACTTGCTAGCTTGAAACATTACTTCCTTTGGAATGCAATGCAATCTCTCTTTCATCATAGACAATTAACCAGCTCTGAGCGGATGCTGACAAAATACACAATGTCATAGCAAGCTGGTGCGAAAATTAGAGGGCAGTGTCTCCTCCCATCTTTTGATTTTGTTCGTGCCAAGCCTCTTCGCACAGCACAGTCAGAGCAACCACACTGCTTTTGCAAAATTATAATTTACTAATAGATGCAGCAGCCTTCCATTTTTTTCAATTTTTCAGTGAAGTCGATCCCGAGTGAAGTTTCTGGCTGGCAGCCAAATATTTTAACGGGCCCAGACTTTCGTTATTTCAAGCATAATTCGAACCTGACTGGTTAGTACACATTCGCCTGACCCCAAGGTGACCCCACCCCATTGGTGAATCCAATAACAGCAACGTCTGTCTTGGTGGCGGTTAGAGTACAGTGAATGCGTCAAACCCATTTCACAATAAAAAAAAAAAGAAATAAAAAAAAGTTGAAGCAAAGAGAGAGACCCCTATTAAAAATGCCTATTTTTGGCCTACCCTAGGAAGATTCTACAGCAAAAACAGTAGAGCTCACTATGAATTATTACAGTATTTATCTGATTATTATGTGCACCATATTCTTTTTCCAAGAAAACTTGCCTGAACATTGCAGTGCAGCTTTGCAGTGCAGTCAAACACGAAACCAAAACAACATTCGCGGCATTAGCAACAACCTACTGTCAGAGCCAGCCTGACAAGCATCATTGCTATTGCCACCACAAGATGGCGACCATGGATGGCGAGAGACCAAGTTGTTGTACAGCTTGATGATGTGGCACTTTCAGTGTTTGATTACGAAAGCTCATTAGAAACATAAGTTATATTACATGCTAAAGTAGCGGCAACAAGTCACCTCACGTGCCTTTGGTGTTAAAGAGAATTAGTTACATGTATCGCAGGACAAACTAGTGAAGCGGTTAGTCTAGGCTAGGACCATAATCCGGTTTGCAGTTGCTGCAGGGTCGTTTGATAAGTGCAGAATATCACACTTGCTATGGTCCGTATAGAGGACAACATGTGGTTCTTCGTAGACAGCAATAAAATGCTGTCGGAGAGTAACGGCATTAGATATTAGGCATTAGTCAATTTCTATTGTGTGAAGGTAAAGTTAGCTGGTTTGGAATTTTGCTTATTGCCAAAATCGGGCCCATGCTTCGTTTTTCTTTCTAAAAAATTGGGTGCATGTTCAATTTCTACTTTGTTTAGGAGCTTTGATGCTATTTCTACATTAGTTTTCTACTTCGGTTTGAACCCATAAAATGTGGGTGCACATTTGATATGGGGGCCTGTTAAATTAGGTTAGGTTAGGTTAGAAAGTGGATTTTCATCCGTTTTTTTTTTTTCACTGATCTGTATTATGTTTTGTTGGATGCCGCTTCATCGCTTGCTGAGCCGGGCGCAGTAGAAGCCAGCAGAAGTGCCTCGTCCTCAGCTAAATACTGCCAAAAAAATCAGCGGCATGTTCCGGCATTTTCTCGTCTTTAGTTTTACCTGCCAGGTAATTAAACCAGACTCGTCTACCCTGTCTGAGTGTCCCTTTAAGAGTGACAGCTGTTTAATTCATGCACCAAATACTGCATAAGAAGAGTGACGGATATAACTAATGACATCACACATGAAATATATGACATGACTTTTCCAGCTATACCACCGGTTATTTCATCATAAAATGTTGCATAGTGGTGGAATTTTTCTATGCACACAATTTAATACCACGTACATGTGCAATATTTGTCTGTTTTACCCAGATTGAGTTTGAAGAATGCTTTGTCCGCGTCGATGCCACATAATAAAGTGTCAATATTGTTGTAAGAAACTAGTGGGACTGTCTACCAAGATTAGCATGCAATGTTTCGCCCTGTGATGCACAGAGCCACAAATACATCCCAGTAAAATGAACACTTTTTGCCCAGACCCCAGGGTAAAAGCTAAATCCAGAACACAAGGGCTTACCATGCCGCACGTGGCTGCACACAAAATTTGGGGTAAAACAGTTATGTGTATAACCCTGTAAGCAGTGATATACAGTTTTTTTTTGCATCCCGAGCACCCTGTCCTCACCTGTAGAACATAGATGGAGAAGTTGATGCCCAGGTCGATGTTCTCAGCTTTCAGATACACATTGAATTTGTTGTTCAGGTCTGCACTCACACTCATGTCTGTGAACATCCGGTGTAGCTTGCTTGTAAACTCGTAGCCACACGCTTGCTGCAAAGAAAGAGGGCCTCCTTGAAAAAGCCTCAGAGCACCTTCGCTGTCAACACTCATAAAACAGTTTGAAGTGCTTTGATGTTGTCAACAAGGATCGCTCCTCTATTGGATATTTGCATGTAAATTGAAGAGGTAGAGGCGAAGACTTAGTTAATGAAGCTTCACTAATCACCACAAAGCTGCTAACAGGAGTGGCAGCTGCATTTCGATGGGGGCGAAATGCAAAAATGCCCTTGCCCCATGCAATTTGCCCACGTTGAAGACCCCCCAGGAGACCAAAATTAATCAGAAGTCCCTCATTACGGTGTGCCTCATATTCAAATCATGGGTTTGGCACGCAAGACCCCTGATTTCATAATAGGAGTGGATTGGCTTGACTTTTGGATTGCACCAATTTGGTGACCAGCTGTCAAGAGCTTGGCAAAAAACAATATTTATGCTCTTCTTTCAGATTTAAGGCTTTTGAAGGCCTTGAAGATAGCACTTTTATTCTATAGATTTAAGACTTTTGAGGCACCAAGTATGGGCTCTGGAAAGTATAACCGTCGTATAACACAGCACTCATCTCGAGTTAAAGGGCCCCTAAACCACCCAGAGGTCGAAATTTAGTTGTGGTGTTGCAGTTGTGCACGAGTCGACAACGAACACGTAGCCGCGAGAATTTTTCGAAATGGTGTCGTAATAGCGGAGTTACACGCGTTTGATGATCAAAAAACAGCCCTCGCTCGTTTCGCTCTTTCCTTCGCTATGGCTGGTCTCTCCTCCTCGCCGATTGCTGCTCCAAATGTCACATGACATACGTCATCGCCAACGCGCTTCTCAAAACACTTCCGGTTAAGCCACGTCCACACAAACCATGCTAGCGGCACATATGCAGACGACGATACAGCCTCCAGTCTGGCGCGCAAGAGGTGTCCAAAGTAGACGACAGATCGGCCGGCGCCCTGCCCGCTGCACGATCAATGGGCCAATCGACGACCGCGAAGCTGTGCGCCTCTGCTACCGGCAACGAAAACATTGGCTGCAGCTGAGTGCACGGCTACCGATGGGAGATGACCGGCTCGGCTGTGCTCGCATCGTAGCTGACGGTGCCGCTAATATCAGCGTATTTTTCTTCTTTGTGTAGAATTATTGCGAAGAGCGATAACAACGATAATAAAATATTGCGGCTTGTGAGCGTCGGTAATTCATTTCGAAGCGCCGTCCGCTTTAGCTTTGAAGGGAACTGGAAAAGGCCTAGCGATGATATCGGCGCTGTCGAGCGATCAGCGGCGGTGAGGCTGCCGCATAAATGAGTCCCGGTCTCATCCTCTCTACGCACGGCAAGGAAATCTAGTCGCTCGCGAGCAAAACCGCTGTCGAACGGTGGCCCGCGAATGCCAAACGGCTTGCAGCAAGTTAGCGTGCCGGTAACGTGGACGTGAACTTAGCGCTTCTCGGCTACCCGCTGTTGCTGCGGTGCCGGCGCGTGTTATGCGAAGCGTGCCGCTATAGACCCTGTGTTGCGCGCACGTCTGGAAAGACTGTCGCACTCTGTTCGCGCAGCTAATGAGACCGCTAAGCATGACTGTGTTGGAACACGAGCGATTTGGCACTTGCGTTGCGGGCTGTAATTACCTATGCGCAAGCGCGCACAAGCGAGCAACACGGCGAGGACGAGCAGGGAGCGCGCGTACCTGCTAGCCGACAAACCGGAAGTCGTACGTTCTTGTTCGATCAATGGACATAGTTTCCGCCGTTGACATCACCAGATTCCCCCTGCTGACGTCATGACGACCGCTGGGGTTACCGGAAAGGCGAGGGGAGGACGGCATTGTTTTTTTGGTCTCGTGGCGCGCCCGCGGCACGTAGCGCTGCAGCGTTTGGCATCGTTGATCGTGACGGCATTCTGAACACGATGCGCCTGTTTACTTGCAATGTTAAAAAAATATCTGAGGTGGTTTAGGGGCCCTTTAAGATTTAGCCCTTTGTAATACAAAGTGAAGGCCTAACGAAATGCCTGTAGCTATGCATACGTTCTGATAAGAAATATTAGCTACAATGAGCAAAAGTATAATCTCACTGCAAGTTTGTTATATTGCCACTCTTTAGACACGTTGCAGGAATGAACAGGAGCAGTTCGCTGATAAGAATAAGGAGATCCAGAGGACTTGATATTTAAGTCACAATTATATGAATAAATAGACAATGAAGCCATAGAAAGCATAAGGGAAATTAATTATTTTAATTAAAATGTCAAAATAATGAGATAAAGGGAAATGAAAGTGGATGAGAAGATAACTTGTTGCCGGTGAGATCTTTCGCATTGCACATGCAGTGTTTTACCAATTAAGCTACCATGGTGTCATCCTTTCGTACACTTTCTGCATTGATCCGTATTATGTTTTGCTGCATGCTGCTTCACGTTTGCCGAGTCGGGCGCAGGTGAAGCCAACAGAAGTGCGGCGTCGTGCAGCGCCTTGTCCATACGTGATAGTCAGAACCCAAACGTTCTTTACATGAATCTCAATTGCCATTGTTTCCAGCGCACGTCGCTCATGTTAGTGACGCTGTCGGCACGGCGATGGCCGATTTTTGATGCCTACCGAAGATACTTCTCCAGACTGCTTGGGTAGTTTACGGCACAGCAGGCAAGTGCTTTAGGGGAAGAAAAAAAAGATGCTGCGCTCCTATGCAGTCGAAGTATTGCGGCAAAGTAGCAAAGCGCCGACTTGCTGGACAAGGAAGCTCACTTCCGGTGGCTTCAATCGAGGGCACCCGATGCGCTATCCAGCTCCCTAAAGTAGAGAACAGTAACTTTCTTAGGTATTTGTGTATACAGGGTGTCCCACTTAATGTTAGCCAAGCTCTTAAAAATAAAATATAGACTATACGAGTACGCAACCAATGGTATTCTGTCAGTGACGTACTGCATCACGAGAATTCTTTTCATAATTGAACCATCGATAATTCAATGACAATAATTAACAAACTTTTTAACTACTGAATTGAGGCTGCGAATTTTGATAGAAAAGTAATAATTGTTTCAAAACACCCAATTCAGTTGTTTTCAGTGTGCTGTGTTACGCGGAAATATTTTTTCCACGTTATAATAAAGAAAACGCGCCAATTATGAAAATAGATGCATGATTGCGCGTCCGCGCGCCACGACACCAGCGGTGCCAGGCATTACTCGGAAGAATGAACTCTGCTCAATGCCTTTGCTCCTCCTCAATGCTGCTACGCGCTTGTATTGGTTTCATGCTTCACTCGGAAAACGCAGCTCGTCGTTCATGGCGACCAATGCGAATACCAATACCAGTGGCGCATGGACGCGTTATGCAGCTATTTTCATAATTTGCGCATTTTCTTTATAATGCGGAAAAAATTATTACACGAAACATAGCACACTGAAAACTGATTCGGGTGTTTTTACAAATGAAGCAGCATAGTTGATCCCAAAGTGCATGCGATGCATGGATGAAAAGCTCCAGAAAAAGTGGGCTTCCTGAACCGAAAACCATCCTTTTGGTTTCGGTGCAGAGTAAAAAATATTACAACATTCCGGTTCACTTCTTTGTTCGAGCTAAAATAACAGTTTTTCTAGTTTCTGGTTTGCTGTTCAGTTCCGGTTCGATACCCTGGCTCACCCACCTTGAGCTTGTTGATCATGGCCTCTTCGACATCCATGGACATGGACTGGCTGTGGATTAACCGCTTCGCAAGCATCTTTGCGTAAAACTGGAAAGACACAAACAGCAAACACGAAGATTACTTGAGCTTGCAGACACCAATGTCACCTTAGAGTTGCCACATTTTCTTACCAAAGGTCACAAAGATTACCAAAGGTCACAATTGTAAGATGTGTCAAACGAAAATGAAAACTTAAACTGTGGGGTGTAATGTCGTGAAGCTACAAGGTGGGCTACGGAGGACAGCACAGTGAAGAAGACGCCACATTTATTTGAATACCTGGGTTTCCTTAACGTGTGCCCAAAGTGTGGTACACGTGCATTCTTGCGTTCCGCCCCATCGACATGCGGCCGTGGCAGCTGGGAATTGCACCCATGACCTTGTGCTTGGCAGCAGAATGCCAGAGCCACTGAGGCATCTTTTAATAAAGAGCGTAACCATTAGGCAACACATTAGTGGGGTACTAGAGCCAATAGCTAACAGTATTCTAGCACGAAAAACAGCAACACCCTTTTTGAGATGAACATGGAGGCACCGCAGAAATCTGTCAGTTGTATTGCATAATATATTATGGGGTTTTATGTGCCAAAACCATGATTCGATGATGAGTCACGCCGTAGTGGGGGACTCCGGAATAATTTGGACCACCTGGGGTTCTTTAAGGTGCACCTAAATCTAAGTACACGGGTGTCTTCGCATTTTGCCCCCATCGAAATGCGGCCGCCTTGGCCGGGTAAGTAAAAAGCCGTGGGCGGCAAAGGTAAATGCGATTGCATAAATTGGAATTATTGAGATTCCACTATAGTTATGCTACTTTGCAAGTTAATTTGCAAAAAAAAAAAAAAAAGCCTACAGGCTATGGTCAGTCCTGGTTAAAAAAGACTGCTCTTGTTTCCAGGAGGATCTTGTTCTACATCTTTTGGCGATCTCTAATGGATGGACAGTTGTTTACTGACAGAAAGGCAGTAAAGATAAGACCTGTTTATAGAGCGTAATTTGAAATTCATCCTGAAACTACTACTGCCCCATTTATTTAACATAGCAAAACGGGTTTTGTCACTCAAGCATGTATTACTCCTAAAATTTACATTCATCAAGAGGGTAACAGTTTCTTTTTCGCTAATTAGCATGAATTCTGGAAAGGTTTTTCCCTCTGAGACATAACCATTTCAAATAACAACTTACCTGCATTTTAACATAAAACAGTAATACTGAGACTGGCTGCTTACTCCTTGACTTCGCCAAGGCTTTAGATCATGGGTTCTCAAAGTGGGTTCCGCAGAACCCAGGGGTACCGCAGACCCTGCTCGGGGTTAGGCGGGCCACTGATAAATTTTCCCTGGTCCCGCGATCAATAAGTGGGTAAAACGGCGAACACGAGGTGAGCTCGATCCAAGGAACCTCCATTACCCATGCCCGAGTGTCAAAAAGCACATCACAGTGCGTAACAGCAACGCGCGAACTGCGCAATAAATACACAAGCAGCTTGTAGCCCCCAACCTCTGAGAACAGGCAGCGCGCCTAAGCTTTTGCACTTGAATCTCGGAAGCCGTAACTTACCACCATGCGCATTTCTTCTATTTGTAGATAGGGTAGGTGCCAATAGTGTTGGAGGAATTAAAAAAAAAATGCGTGAAGCACCGCAAATGCGTGCCACAGAAGAGCAAAAATAGCGCTAGTTTCCAACCGAAACAAAGCGGCGCAGTCTGCATCGCCGTGGTCCTCAACGGCAATTGTACGCGGCACGTGACTAACAGCAACGCCGGAGCACTTCGTGCCTAATTGTGCCCTTAAAGCCTTTATTCATGTGTTTATCACAGCGCTTAACCACATGGGCGGCTAGCCCCGTGCCTTCATAAGTGCGTAGTCGCCATCTATGATTGCGTCGATAACCACTGCAGTTTGGTCTACAGCGGTTGCCGCAAATAGTTTCATTTTCACTCGGTGCGCGCGTTGGCTACGTGCCTTCACAACTGCGTAGTCGCCATCCATGGTAGCGTCAATAGCGACCGCGGTTTCATCCGCACTTCTTGCAGCGAACGGTAGTTTCGTTTGACTTGGTGTGTGCGTCGGCCGCCTGCCTTCTGAACCGCAAGGTCGCCGTCCATGATCGCGTTGATAGCGGCAGCGGTTTCGTCCGCAGCGGTTGCGGCAAGCAGTAGTTTTGCTTTGACTCAATGTAAAGCTGTTGAAGATGAGCACCGGCTACATCGCGATAGATTGTTGGCGGGCAGCCGACTGGTGAAAAAATAATCGGGATGTGCGCGTGTTGTTGCAAAGCGCGTCTCAGATGAAGACATGCGCCGCAAAGGATGTCGCGAGGCCTTCGCCACTGCTAGCGCTAATCAGTGATGAGACGACGAGAATTTCAGCTTCTGCACTGGTCTTGTGCTAAATATAAACAGGATGTGCTGATTCAGTGCGTAAATAATAGAGTGTTGCCATAGCTAAGCATTTGTTTATTGTTTTCTTGATACCCTCGATAATGCGACATTAGGTTAATTAGGACATGTTAATTCGGTTAATTCAGGAGGGGGGGGGGGGCGTTCCTTGGAACTTTATGGAGCTTAGCAGGGTTCCCTGGAATGAACGTGCTTGAAAAACCCCTGCTTTAGGTCATGCTGCTCACTGCAGTCTCATTAGAAAACTATCGACTCTGACTGGAGTCACTTACAAGGTATGTCTTTCTTCACATGCATCTGTACAGGTTGTCATTTCCAAGCACACACTTCCCTGTGCCAGCCTTCAATTAGACGACGTCAGTCCACCTACTTTCAAAAGACTTTGTGGGTCTAGATTCTTTATGCGCTGCGCAGCAGTGCTAACTTATGCATGGTTAGATGTTGCATCTTGCTTGTTCTTTTATTTTTTTTTGTTCTAATGCTCTTGCATATACGCTTGAACCTCATTATAACGATACATTACAGTGCTGTGAAAAGGAAGGCTGCCCTTACCACAGCACGTAAACCACAGCACGCAAGCCTAAATTATGGATAGTATAACGAAGTAAATGTGATTCTCCTTGAAGTCGCCATAGAGATCCATGTATTTAAAACCTTGTTTTAATGAAGTAAAATTGTCCTGCCAATGGATACAGCAATCTAGATTAATCTCCGAAACCCAAAAATACTCACCGTTTGACACCGAGCATGTCGCTTTCCTCTGTATTCGGGGAACTTGTTCGACATGGCAGTTCAAAATTGCCATGTCAAATATGCCATCAAGATACCCTGGTCTTTCTCACTGCTGCATGTAGCTGCGTGCACGGTGGCCACGCACAAGCAGCACTTCTCTTACTTGTCGCGCCTCTCTCTCACTGCATTGCATAGCTTATGAAGCTAGGCACGCAGGCAGGCAAACACTCCGAAATCAGAAGTCATGGAGACCACGCCCAGCTGCGCTGTGACACACATTTGTGGCGCTGCTTGCACGTTTCGTGCTTAAAACCAGTGCCTCCACATCTCTGTCACTGCGGCACGCCGCATTTAATAAGCGCAGCTAGGCGTGACCTCTGAGACTGTGTCAGTGCAGTCTCGGAGGACACAAGCTGGCCAAGCTGAACTGGCCAAGCTGAGCCGGCCAAGCTGAGCCGGCCAAGCTGAGCCGGCCAAGCTAAGCCGGCCTGCTCAGACAGCAGGCACAGGGGGGCAAAAACGCCCGTGTGATTGCGTTGTAGTGCACGTTAAAAGAACCCCAGGTGGTCAAAATTAATCCAGAGCCCTCCACTACAGCGTGCCTCATAATGAGAACTGGTTTTGACATGTAAAACCCCAGAAAGAAGAAGAAGCGGGGCCTGTGGGGCCATGAGAGAGCGGTGGCTCAGATAATTTTGCTTTCGTGTGCCAAATGCGTCTGCATATATGTCTGGCAGTGTTTCTGGCACTGTACCAAGTATACTTCAATGGGTTCGTGAAATCTCGCGAAAGTGATACTCTCTCTGAAAGCCATGGAGGTTGCCCGAGAATACAGCCCCAGCTGCATAGCCGGCGCACTGTGTTGTGTGCCACGTGCTACTGAAGCACCAGGGATTTCGTTCGCATCACAGTGTGCCAGCCGTTCCCTTTTACTGCATCGTCGTTTCACGACAATATAAGCCAGCCAAGTGAAAGCTAAATTATTGCTAAATTTTGCACCAAAATTGCTAAAGTTGTCACTAAGACCTTCAAGTGATTTTGATATGCAATGTAGGCATTTTTCAAACACTATAATACAGTCGTTACAGGATATATCAACCTCGGATATATTGAATTATTGCCTTATTGCCTATCTCAAACAGTTGTAGAATCCCCTTTAGAAATCCCATGCAAAAGTATAATGACATAACGCATATATCAAACTACACACACACATATATATATCCCTAGGCACGTAAACTTTCACACGCCCCAGAGCTGTCCCTAGACAGCATATGCCTCTCAAAGAGCTAGAACAGTTGCTGAATGGCAACAAACATGCCCCGTAGCTCGCTTGCATGAAAACACATTCCCTTTGCATCATCGCATTTGTATTGGCAGTGAAAGTCCAACCACCACCTACCAATAATACGAAAGCAGGCGAAGGAGCCAAAAAAAGCCATTAGCTTTAAAATTTGCTACTGACCTTCTGGAAGACGTCCTTGTCGTCAATGTACTTGAACACGGTGATGGACTGGGTAAGCTTGTCCTCCACTTCTGACTCTGAGATGCCCTTCGCACTCTTCTTCAGCAGCGCATCGCAGTACTTAGCCAGCTGCCATTAACGAAAGAGCAAGAAAGGGGAAGGCATCAATTGTTCATCTCTTCACCATGCGGCTGGACATGGTTCTGCGACACAGTGAGCAGGATGTACAAGTGCCATTGCTTGCCTCACATAAAACGCTGCTAGAAGTTAGCACTGTGCATGTGCCCTGCTTTTTCTCTTAGTACATGTTCTAGTTGCGCCACACTGATCACCTTCACGACATGCAGACAAGCTCAAATCACAAACCTAATCGACATCAATGCCTAATTTTAACCTGTGTCAAATTTGAAGAAGCTTGACAGCCCATGCTGGGTGCTTTAAAGAGTACCAATTATATAAAAGCTGTTAGAAACTTCAACCTAGCATGTAAAAGATATTTAACTGAGCAAGCGTCGTGTGCACTGCGCTACTGATTATACTACCTGTATTTACTTTGACATTGTTTTGCCACATAATCACTATGTACTTATTATCCTGCCTGTATTTGCTTTACCGTTGTTCTACCATATAGTTATTGTGTAGTTATCTTGATACATCACTCCTGCTTTCTCCATGTTTGGCATGTATAAACAGTACTGTATTGAATCAGCTACAGCCTCCAAGCTATCAGTCCAACTAATCTTGCATTAACGTGTCCGATTTGGTGCTAATGAAATTTTCAATTGATTGACTGCCAAAAAATGTTTGGATAACCTTCATGCCGCTCTTTTGCAGACAGCTGCTAACCCAATACAGTGGCACCCAAGTTTTGTGTCCAGCGATATTGTGGTGTCCCGGGTTTTATGACAGATTAGTGTAGTCCTGGCGAACTCCTCATAAAGACAATGCATTAAAAACCTTGTTTATACGACGTGACATTACGCACATTCCCTCTTTATGATGACCTGCGCAAACCAAATGGTGAACGCGTCAGCCTCCGGCAGCTCCCTTGTGGCATCGTCCCTTCCATCATGAGGCATGGAGTGCCCTTTCGCATGCAGAAAGCTGTGACTGGTTTCCAGGCTAACGTCCTCTATTTTTTCCTGAGCACACACGACTTCTCACGTGTCTCATGTGAGAGGAGGCGCTGCCTCATGCCGACACTGGTGTGCATGTGCCTACATTCCCGGACGTGCTACGTAGCACACCCACGAATCAACGAAAGTCTATCAGAAACTGACTGCCATTTGTAATGTGTGTAGGTGAGGAAAAAAAAACACGTCTTAGCATGGTGGTGGGTGTGTATTGTGGTACATGATGTGGAGCAGGAAAAAAGAGTTGACTGAAGCCTATCACATCTCTAAACTTGGTCCCAAAAAAGTGTGTAAGTGTGCCATCACTGTTCCTAACCAAGCAGGAGCTTTAATATCTTGAACAGTGTTGCTGTGTATAGATAAGGTGATTACCGTGAATTAAATATGTTGTGCCTTGCGTATGTTCAATGTGGACTTGGGGGACGTTGTCTTCAAGAATAAAGCTGAGTTGTTAGTCCAGCCACCTTCATACCGCTTTATCTATGTCTGCCCTCTTGATTTTTTCCTTTTTCAAATTTTGATGGCATTCTCCTAGTATAATCTTGATGTCATTTGGCACTCACCTCCAGGGCATACTGCAACACTTAGTCCTCACTGCCATAACGAGCAATACCACTATGTTTCTGGCCATGCGGCAACAACAGGCTCCAGTGTGTGCCAATCGAGCATGCCACTACTTTTCCATTGGCTTAAATTTGGTCCAAAAAGTATTTGGCATCTTTCAAGGCAAAGAAAAGGAAATGGACTTGTCACTGACCAGCTCTGGAGACCGACAGGGCTGCCTTGTTGTGCCGCGGTTGTTGATAATGGTGGCACACGCCTGCAAGTGAAAAAAAGAATTTGTTAAGAGCAAGGTGGAAAGGTTCGCCTGAGCTTGTGCACTCTAACTTGCTGCTCTGCACTTGGGAAAGGCAATGAAACAGTGATGGAAAATGATCGTGACAAGAACAGCGGCACATGAGTATGCTGGTGGTTAAGAGAGCAGTACATTTTTAAAGCCCAAGGTCCAGCCCCGTATTGTGGAAAAATTGTGACCCTACTGTCATTACAGCACATTTTCGGTGAGGCCACCAAACTAAACTTCTCCAAGAGCAGTGGTGCCACTGATGAACTGAGATTTGGAGCAATTTTTGGAGCAGCAAAACCTTAATTTTGGAGCACTTTGGAGCATCCGGATTCAGATTTGGAGCACTTTGGAGCTAATAAATGCTAGCTGCTGGACACGTCCTAAGCTATTTCAAACACTTAAAATTGATAAGCATTATTCCAGAAAGTATTTGCTTGCTGTAAAAGAATGTTGCTCTGCCTCTAAATACATGAGTTTCCCTTTAATTTAAATGAAGGCAACAAACCTGTTCACACAGTGTGGTGTAATTAGTTTGTTTCAAGTTGAGTGAAGCTGCTCAGATGTTGCCTTTTACATCGTATGATTTTTTTCATTGACAGCTGACACTTTCTTATGTTTTCAGCAAGGCTCTAGCATCAGTCAGAAACACCTGGCCAGACTTAATGTCATCAATGCTTTTCTGAGCCAGGCAAGCCTCAATGAGCCCCTCGTAATGCTCAGTCATTTCTTCAGACGAAACCAGGTGCTTTTCAACGGTCTGTTTTTTCTCGTAATGCTGAAACTTCTGTTCAGCAACTGGCCAATTCACAACTGGCATCAACCAATTATTTTGACACCAGCAATTCAAGCAAGCTCGATTATTCGGACTACCTTGAGGCACCATCACTGGCCCATAAGTTTGAAGTATAAGTACGACCGAAATTTCGGACACCTTACGGTACGCCATTCTATATAATTCGGACTCCACCTGCACGACTGCGTTTTAATTTGACCGCCGATTTGAGCGGAAATAGCAATAT
The DNA here is from genome assembly GCF_013339745.2 of Dermacentor silvarum. Lineage (NCBI taxonomy): Eukaryota > Metazoa > Arthropoda > Arachnida > Ixodida > Ixodidae > Dermacentor > Dermacentor silvarum. Next base: position 104,628,480 of record NC_051155.1, on the reverse strand, counting down.
TTTGGCGTTGATACGTCACTGGCATCGCCACAGCATGGTGGTCGGCCATGTTGCTGACACCTCCTGGAAACCGAAACTTGCGAAGCCTAGTTAATACAGCAGCGACCGTGTCCAAACTGTCGGGCAAGCGAACTCCGGCAAGCCATTCGGGAGTGCATTCGGGTTGGCTCCGCGCGTCCAGCGTTTATTCATTGACGTGTTAACTAGCGACACAGTCGCCGTGACTTAAGTTGTTCAAGCGGCGCCGACTACACCCTCAATGTCTCCGCCGATGAGGACAGTGACTGTTGCAAAAAAAAAAGAAGACCGCCGTCATTCGGCTATGATAGCGCAGCCGACTCGTGCGCGGCGATTTTGTATTCGCAATGCACAAGGACTATAAGTGGCGCCTTAGGTGATCCATGATGGCGGACAGAGAGAGTATCAGAATTCTTGACTGCACGTCCGCGTCGTAGCACGCCGGGCTTTTTCTAATCCTTCTCGTAACACACCGAGTGTATTATTTTTTACAGTTTATTCTCATCGGCTGGGGAAGCCGCTGCCTTTTACAAAACAGCTATCTCTAGGAGAGATTATGGGACACCTTGAATCGTACAAAAAAAGGATCCGGTGTGTAATCGAAGGCGAAGAGATTTTCAACGCTGGCCATCTAATTTGTTGCGGCGTCAAGACATACAGTGCTCACGCTGTTACAATTCAAGGACTGTGTGCGTAGACGTCCCACGTTCGAGGGACGTCCCATGCACGTTGTTGGGCTTGGGGTGTCGTGGTCTATCCGAGTTCGACGTCAAACTGCGGGTCTTGCCTACGCAGCCGCTGCTACCAGTTGTTGGGGTTGAGGACGGACTTGAAGGCAGGAACATGTTCTCATTGAGAACGGAGAGTATTGGGTTTATTTACACTATTTACATCACGAATATGAGAACGAGACGGTACGTCTCATCAGTCTAGCTTGACTGGGTCGGAGCATCCCACATCGAAGCACTGGCTACATCTCAGGGCAGATGGGAGAGCACTCGGCAGATGGGAGAGCACTCGGCAGATGGGAGAGCACACTCGATGGCCCCCAAAGTCTCCCTTAAAACCCCTCTGTCCAAGCTGCGGTCCCACCATCCTCCAATCGGAGCGTCGAAAGTCACCGATGGTCTCCGTAGAGGGCAAGGGTGCGCATAATCCCCCGGCGCCTTCTTTGCCCAACCACATTCGGAGAAGTGCCCTCGGGCACACACTGCTCACTTCCCCACATAAAGGAGGGGTCACTCGTGGACAGGTGGCTTCGCACCTGACTTGAACTGACGCCTCTGTTCCTGGAATGGGCTAGCTGGTCTGTCGAGCGGCCGTGAGAACGCGTCTACTTTTCCAAGAGCCTCCTCTTCCTATAGTGTTGAGACACGTACTCTTTGTAAGGTGTAGAGACATGGTGGCGCCGCTGATATTTTGCCGGCGGAACGGCTTTTCCGCCTCCCGCTGGTCGCCGAACGTAACAACGTCCAAGCTATTTGTTGTGTGTTGCAGCCGCAGTGCGCGCCCCGTAAATATAAATGAGCCTTGAATGTAATAATTCACGGCCCCGCGTAAATATAGACGACTAGCATGCATAGCCAGAAGCATACGTGCGTGCTTGTTATTTTACGGCGAATGACGCCCTTGACCTTACAGATGTATGCGACGCAAATCTAAAACGAACGCTTCGGCTAGAGTGCGCTGTTATCGGTTTAAGTCAGAAAAAGTACGCCGATCTTTTTTCAAATTCGGTTTTAATCAAAAAGGGTCAGTGCAAGCAAATATGCCAGAGACCTAGCGATCGGCGCGCAGCTGCGAACATAGTTACGGTCGGATGCAACGAGCCTGGCAAGATCGAGGACGCGCTTCAGCGTGCCGCCCAAATTTATTGTTTGCTGCCGTTTTGCCTGCCACTGAGTCAAAAGCGAAGATTTGTGTGTGTGTGTGTAAGAGGGGGGGGGGGGGGCATGGAGAAGTTTGCAGCGCAAACTACGGCGACAAAACGTGCGCTGCAAATTAACCTTCACTGGCGGCGCCTCAGGCTTGCCGATCCGGAGCTTCACCGCCCACTCCTTTTTAAGACACATGTCCAGCGGAAAAGAATCAACCTTATCTCATTCTTCGCCGCTCGGTTGGTGCACTGAGGCACACAACACATCCTGTTGCTTTTATTATTTTTTCCATGGCGTAAATAGAAGCTGTTAACAAAACAGAAACGCGTCCGCGCATACCGAGTCACACGGTAGCACCGTGCGGATACTCTTTGAAATATTTCTCTCACTGACCACTACGCGGCGTGACAGTCTGTGTGCATTGCAAATAGTGATGCATTCCGCTCGATTCTATATGCCGCCCTTATCATTCACCGTTATCTGTCGGCTGATACCATATAGTGCAGGCGGAGCGCCGCTCTTATACCACTGACGAAGCGCAAGGAGTGGAAGCAGAAAAGGCATCGCTACAATATCGCGGTCCTGTTCCCAAAGGTTGAAGATTCGGTGCATGCATGAATTGTACTTTCGTCTTTTTGTGGCGACAGTATAACAGTGGTACAGATACGGACTGACGAGATCGTAGGCAAGCGTACGTGCGAGCAGGACCGCGTTAACAGACTTCGGCTTTGTTTTTGGACAATCCCTTTCCAGGATGCTTTCACTTTCGCTACATTTCGCGCGACTAGCACTGGACACGTCGACGGATGATAGCGTTCCTGGCACACTACCAAGTATGCCGACGCTGACGCTAGTGACGCGGAATCCTGCAAAAGTGAACATACCCCAAAAGTGGTCAACTGAGAATAACGGGTTTCTTAGCCACTGGCAGAATATATTCAGTTATTTTCTGGCAAATTCGGATATATCCAACTCCCAATTTGGACATTTAGGTCCCCATCGAGCCCGAATTATCGCGGTCGCCGTTCGATTTATGAAGCCGCTTCAGTCATGCGTGCTACGCACATCTGCGGGCCACTGCGGCCACACACGTAATGTGCAGGCGCTAATTTTGGCGCACTTCGGCGCAATATCGTGTATTTTTATCAGGATGGAGCAGGAAATCTCGTATGGCGCAATCTGGCGCATTTGGCGCAGGAGTGGGAGCACTGCAAGAGTCATTTGGCAGTGATACTCGGGGAGGAGAAAAAAAAAATTCACGCAGAAACTCCTCTGGGAGCTGTCTAATTACAGTGGAACCCCAATTGCACGACTTTGAGGGGACTACACAAAACCGCCGTATAATCCAGGCGTCGTTTAATCGAAAAACGAAGAATATCGACAGTGACGCTCAGTCTTGGCCAAAAAACGGGTACAGACTGCCTGAATAAACCCACGGCACGAACCTGCACTGCTTCCAAGGAAGGTAGATTAAATCATTAAAAATTTTTCCATATTTATTCCATTGTAACGCGAGTTTTTTCTTTTCATAATTTTAGTTGCTTGAACTCGACCGTCGCGTTACATTCGAATAGCGGTAAAATTTACCATATTAAAACAAATATTCTAAATCCCACGATTTTTAGCGTTACGTTGGCAACCTGTAACTTTACGTCTTGATCCAATCCATAGACAAGTGGACCAAAGTCAGAACTTATTTTTGGTTGGAATCGACGCTGTTTCGCTGTGCATGTCACTGGTTACAATGCTGCAATACCCTAAACCCTTTTGCGGTTCAACTTCATTTATTCGCGACATCATGGCGATGCAGCGCATTCGGTATGACGGCCGCTTCGAGAGATGAGCAATTTTGATGGCCGAGGGGCTGTGAAAGTCCACCGCGGCTCAGTGTCTCGACGTCAAGGAGTCGATGATTTGCAGATGGCAGGACCAGCGGCAGGCCCACTTTAAATGCGAGACCAGTCGGGAAAGCTCTTTGCAACATGAAGTGGCCTGGTACTGACCCCAAATGAAATGAATGTGCGCTCTTTTAAGAAGTACTTAAATCTCAAACACGCTCGACGGCACGAAAGATGACAATTCTCGGGCGCTAAATTTTGGAGATAGTTTCGCTTTCGCGAGGCGTGGCTCGTCCCGGCACCCTCGAAGTATACTGCCGACACCTCTCTTGGCTCCGATTGCGAGCTTAGGACAGCACCAGAAACACTTGTCGGGGATGCTTTCAGTGCCGAGTAAAGCGAAATTTCGCGAAAGTGATCGCATGAGAAGACCGCCCAAGGAAAGCTCTCCTCCTCAGACGACCATGATTAGTGAAGAGAACATTTCTGACTTGCGATTCCTTGAATAAAGGTACAATTTGTTTTTGCTTTCATCGGTTTTATTTTCTTTAATTCACGTGACTGGAAAGTCGCCCCTCGCGTTACAATCGCGGTCTCGTTACATTCGGGTAAATACGATATTGCACACCCGTTATCAGCAGCCTGCAGTGTGCTTACGCGCCAGCCTGCATCTCCTTAGAACTTTTTTCTTTTTTTTTGGACGGTACCAGAGAGGCGTCCGTACGAGGTGGGTCGGCGTAAAATTGCATCGTATATTCGAGGTTATTATTACAGGTCGGCGTAAAATTGCATCGTATATTCGAGGTTATTAATACATTATTTCTATGGGGGTTTCGCCGGGACCAAACAATTACGACCAAATTTGTCGTAAAATGCAGGTCGTCGCATAACTGGGGGACGTATAATCGAGGTTACACTGTATATGTAAGCATTGTGCCACTTGCTCATCTCCAGGCAGCCCGGTGTCATTATCAGTTCTATGACACTTGATCCGACCAGTACAAACGACAGCTGTGCGGCGACACGAACTGGTGCGGATGATGGCGCAAGGTGCACTAATGACGCAAGCAAAATACTGCAGGTGGCGGTGCCAGGTGCACTGATGACATTCCGACCATCATAAGACAATGCACGTCATCATAAGTCATCTACGCAAGATGCCATGCTCCTACTCAAGAACCAAATAATCAGCCACAAGACTAGGGACACGAGAGCGATACTGGGACTAGACATGGAGAAAGCCTTTGATAATATCCTCCATCCATTTATACTTGAAACCATTTCAAACCTCGGTCTGGGTAGTCACTTTCATCAATACGTCGAAGCCTTTCTCAGTGGAAGAATGGCTACGCTCAACGCTGGGCACCTAACATCAGATACAATGAAGCTAGGCAACCGAGGCACACCCCAAGGAGCAGTCATCTCGCCCACTCTCTTTAATATCTCCCATGATAGGTCTCGCTAGAAGACTCGAAGCCATCGAAGGCATAGAATACACCATTTACGTGGATGACGTCACGATATGGTGTACTGGAGGCAGCGACGGAGAAATAGAACAAAGATTACAAGAAGCCGTAAACGTCACTGAAGAGTACTTCAACGGGACTCCGATGCTCACCCAACAAATCGGAACTACTACTATACAGACCTAAGAGAAGAGGCCGCAAACCCAGGGGATGGATTCCTCCTGGGAAGAACGATACAACGCTCTATACCAGGAACGGAAGCGTCATCCCAAGCGTGGACTCCATCCGGGTCCTGGATTTGGTGATAGAAGCCAACGGGTCCAATAATCAAACGATTCTACATATCGCTAAGAAAGTGGACAACGCAATCAGGCTTATCAAAAGAGTAACTAACCGCCGACATGGGCTTGGAGAAGACAACGTCGTTAGACTGCTTCACGCCTTTGTGCTATGTCACTTCGCCTACGTAGCATCCATGCACGAGTGGCAGAGATCCGAAAGAGACAAACTCAATGCATTGTTAAGGAAGGTAATCGAGGTAGCTCTTGGGCTACCTATGTACACGGAAACTGAAAGACTGATGCAACTAGGAATGCACAATACACTGGAGGAAAAAGCCGAGGCACAAGAAAGAGCCCAGTTCTTTAGACTCTCTACCACACGATCAGGAAGACAGATCCTCAAACGAATTGGTATACCAATTACAGCAATAGATAATAATCATAGAGAAATTCCCAAAGATCTGCAGAAGAATATCACAGTCATGCCTGTTCCAAGGAATGTTCACCCAATTCATAACATGGGCAGAAGGCAAGCCAGAGCCAAAGCCCTGCTAGAAAAAGCTCAAAATCAGGCTGAAGAATGCTCGTTCGTCGACGCGGCTTTCATGCCCAATAGACGAGCCTTCACAGCAGTCCTTCTGAATGGCAAAAGTGAAGTCGTCAACTCGGCTTCCACGTACACCACGCAACCAGACATTGCAGAACAAGTAGCCATCGCATTGGCACTTTTAGACCAAAAGAGATCCAGGATCCACAGCGATTCTAGGGCAGCCGTCCGAGCATTTGTCAAAGGAGTCATCTCTAGACAGGCCCTGGCAATTCTCGACGGAAAGGTCGTCAAACCCCACACGATCATCTGGTTTCCTGCTCATATGGGAGAAATCAACGGTGCTCCCGTGAACCTCAACGAATCTGCCCACAATGCAGCCACAAGGCAAGAAGATGCTGAGGTTCCAGATTGCAAGGACCACCTCCTCCCGTACAACAAGCTAACCAAGCACTTCTACCTACAACGCAGGGTCTTCCCCCCTCCACACAGTAAACTAAATAGAGCTCAGGCCATTACGCTAAGGCTCTTACAAACAAGAACTTACCCGAACCCTTTATTAATCAGCAAGATCTATCCGGAGATCTCTACTCATACAACATGCGATAAATGTAACGGCACCATAGATCTAAGTCATATGCTCTGGCGTTGCTCCGCGTTACGAAGCGACAAGGACAACACTGAAGAGCGGTGGGACGCAGCTCTACGCAGTCTCACATTAGATGAACAGCTATGGGCAGTCCAACGGGCAGTCCAACGGGCCCGCGAAGCGGCCGATAGGCTAGGCCTTTCGGTCCCAACGTGGGAGCGGCCCGCTTTGGGCTAGGAAACTAGCGCGACCCAATGGACCAAAATAAAGTTTTTCCATCCATCCATCATAAGACATTATCGCTTTTCAGCGCCTTGTCTATCCATCTTGAGCCATTATGAACCGTGATGAAAGGACTGCGGCGGCGGCATGGACCGATCAAACGTTCGTATCTTGAAAGTGATCTGCGAAGTGGACAGAGAGTGCCGACTGCTGATGGCTCCGTGCGCTGTGTTTTCGCTGCTTTGTGTTGAAGATAGACGCGCAGGCCCATATCTTGAAAGCGATTTGCGAAAGGGGCAGGGTGCAGTGCGTGCACGCTATGTGCGCTGTGTTCTTGCCACTTCGTTCGTGTTGAAGCGACAGGAAGCACAAAGGTAAAATCGCTCGCTGCTGCAGGCTCTATGTTGAAAGCGATCATCCTATGGGAAGGATGGATGAACAGTTTTCTCGTTGGGTAAGCACAGAAATGCTTACGCATTTAAAAGTCAATGTCTGTCCCTCCCACATGTACAGTGGGCACATGCAGAATCTATGTGCTAGTGTTGTGCAGTGCATGAAAGGAGGAATATGATGCACCGTGAATATGATGGTTGGTTTGCATACAATAGCGCTCACCTTGTCAAGTGCTCCCACAAACTGCTGGTCCCCTTGAAAGACCTCCTTCACCATGTCCTACGAAAGCAGAAAAACATAAAAGAACCCGAGTGGCACTTTAGCTGCAATGATCACCAGATCTCAAATATAATTTGCAGTGAGATGAACAGTGCAAATATTGTGCATTCTGTCAAAGTTTAGCAGAGCCCCTTGTTGTCTTTTTTTTTATACAGTCCAACACGGACATATCGAACCCACATATAACAAATTATTCTGTATAACGAACATCAGTAAAACCCCGTTCAAAATTTTTCTAAAAAATTTTTATTTTATATATCGAAATATCCATATATCGAACTTTTTTGTGATCCCCTTCAGATTCGATGTACCCGGGTTCGACTGTACATGGAAATTTTATGGAAGAGCTTAATATGACCCCTAAAGCCACTGCAACACAGCACAGCAGCATGGCAACCATAGAATGGGTGCCATCGGATGGCGGGAACATTTGTACACATGTGCTTGTGCAATCCCTAAACCACATTATGCAATATTTTTTTTACAAGGAAAGGCGTTTAATTAGAAGGCACAGGGCAGAAGAACAGGTGGGGAGAGGCTCCCAGACCAAAAACAAGTCTTCGTCTTCTTTTCTCATGTTTCTCCGTTTTTTCAAGACGTGCCATGACAACATTATAAAATACAGCACAAGAAGTAATGAATTCGCCTGACAACCTCCTGTGAAACAATTCCTTGAATCCACAACAGCTGGAAGCACAGTGAGCATGACCATTTCAATTCAGTTACAATTCACCCTTGCCCAGGCCTTGCTCCACCTGTCTTTTCTTCAAGAGATGCTGTCTCCAAATGGACTGAAAAATGCTCGCAAGATGACACTGATGCAATGGTCACTCCGACGTGCAAATGGAATGAAATTTCTACATTCACTGTGCGTTAGTAGTTTTTAAAGCTTTGCCACTTGACGTCATCGACTGAATGCACTGTTTCTTGTGCTGGCTTTTATAACAATGGAAACATTACAGCTGAACGTAAACATGCACGCAACTTGGCTTCCTCTGACAAAACGACTAGTGCTCCTCCAGTGATCATTTCATCACAAAGTTCAACCGTAAAATACTTCTTCGAGCCTGCCTGCTTGCTTTCTTTCCATTGTTGGAAGCAGTTCCGTAGCAAAAGCAGCTTTTCTTCCCTCCCTCCCTCCTTGCTTTTTTTTTTTTTTAATTCAACTCTCCCCGCCTCATACTTCCTGCCTCTTTTTTCAAAGTAGGTATGCATTGTGCTTCTCCTGGTAGCAGTTGTCAGTATGCTGTTCCTTCATAATCCTTTTTTTTCTTCATTTGATTTGCACACAACACTGAGGGAGGAAAGAGTAAAAACAACATGGGCTGCACACCTGGACCTTTGACTGCAGGCCGCAAGTCTAAGATCACTTGTGCAAAGCAGCTGCTCTGCTGGCTTACGAAGCACTGCCACAGTTCTGCAGCAGTGATTTGCTTAGCTTTAGCTGTTCATCCACAGAGTATTCGGTTCAGAGCTGCTACATGCAGACTAGACAAAACCGTATGAAGTCAAAGAAAGAATTATGTTCAATCATCACAAACACCTTGACAAAGGACAATGAAGAAGTTGGACAATACAACATGTTGCTGACAGCTTATGGATGCTGTGGCAAATATACCACCATCCCACTAAAACAAAAACTCTTATAGATGCATCAGCTATGGTACAAATAAATTAGCAATACTTTGTGTTGTGGCCTACTTAATGTAGACCAATACAGCGATGCTACCATATTTTTGCATGTATAACTTGCGCCAAAAATTCAAAACATTTAACAGTAAAGCAGGAGTGCAGGTTATATGCGAATTTAACCTTGAGGTGTGGGTTCACAACAGCGCTCACCAGGCTGCCGTGAAGCCACATTTCAAGGCAAGGTTCTCCGCCATTCAAATTTTCGTTATCTCCAAGGGAACCCCCCCCCCCTCTCTCCACTCCTACATGTTGCAGCTCCCTTCTCCCCTCCTTCACAGTGGCTCATTCAACTCCGCTTTACAGATCGCCATTTTGCATTTAGTAGTTGGCAAATAGTGCATGCGGCGCCGGAAAACTCCGTTCTCGTGGTGCTCCTTCGGTCCGCACAAAGCGCTTCGCAATACAGCAAAAGCCATATCACTGGTAGAATTTCAGGCTCGGTCACTTTTCACGTCACATGTTCCGTGAGTGATTCGTCCACGATCACGTCCATAGTGTGAATCCAGCTTTATCAGCATTGCCGAAGAGGGGGGGGGGGGGGGGAAGAGAGTTGCTTGTTGAAAATACGTGGATGAGCCATGCATTCACGAATGGAAACTATTTTTACAAAGATTTGAGCATTGCATGCAGTTATTCCTGTGAGTTATATGCGTGAATTTTATTTTTCTTTCCGGGCTGTTGTAATTGGGGGTGCGGGTTACAGGAGGTGGTCGGTTATACGCAGAAAACTATGGTACATGATCTCGAATGCACTCCACGGAAGTGTGGACAGTGCATTGAAGGAAGCAGTCAGTGACAAAGTGGACAGCAATGTCAATGAAAACAATGATGCAAACGTTGCACATGCTTGTGACGAGCGTAAAAAAAAACATAGTAAAATGCATATTATTTTCACAGTCGAATGTTATTTCTTGCTCAGCTTACATTCAAGGAAATTATTTATATTTTTTGACCTTCAAAATTTTGGCTGTCAGCCTAGAATTGAGGCCAAGCGATACTTTAGCCCATTTCCTTGACATCACAGTAAAAGGGTACTCTTTCAACGTTGGCATCTCTCGGAGGGTATGTTGTGCACCACGGAAGCATGGAAGGCAAGCGTGCAGTGTGGTTTGGTGGGCGGAGCCGGTACAGAATTTTTATAGGCTGTTACAGAGTACGGTGCTGTTGGCTGGGCGTTTGAAGGTGAGGTAAGCGTACCTGGTAAGTGGCGTGCACCTGGAGCACTGCCTCGACAAAATGCTGTGGCGAGATGGCGTTGACCTGGGCAGGGCTCTGGCCCCCGCTGTCGGCCGAGGTGGTGGACGACGAGGTAGCTGCGGATGCTGCGCCGCTTCCTCCGTTGTCTCCCTGTTGCAGACGGCCGAGGCCCACACGCTCGACGTGCCGTTGCAGCTGCGACACGAGCACCTCGAGGGCACGGGCCCCCAGCGGCCGCAGCAGGGTGTACATGCGAGACAAGTCAGTGCGCCGCTCGGCTTCCATCATGGGGCCGCACTCCTGCTGCAGGAAGCCCAGGTGGGCACCCACCATCTGCTGCTCGCATTCACGTGTCACCTGTTAATGAATGAAATGGTAGCCACACCATTACATAATCGCCGCCCAGAAGGGAAACACACCGCTGATAAAAGAATAAAATGCAATCACTGCAGTATGCAGTACACCTACAAAATTAGCCCTACGTTAGACATAACTTTGTCTGACAAAGTGGCCCTGACTGGAAAACTTTTCCGAGCATGGAACCTGCAAGAAAAACAAGGTGTTTTCATAGTTGCAACAGAAACTCATTACCATCACAATATGATTAATCACAATGGCTAATTCATCGTGTAACCACCACATACTGCACATCTTATTTCATGGCTGAAATAGAGCCCGACAGCATTGAAACGGAAGTTTCACCCTTTGACTGCCAATTGTTTTTTTCTGACTGCTGCACAACCCCTGCCATTTTTATGCATGTTGGTTCAGTGGACATTTCATGCTACTAGAAGTGGTTCGTCACCATTATCTCCCAGTCCAGCATTTGTAAACAGTTTTAAATTCCTTCCTCTGTCATAGTCCAGATAGATGGACACATGTGCCATGCTGGTCGTGGCCACAACTGCCCTTCCGATAACAAGTGTCGGGCATTCTTTTTCTTCCCACTTTTAGTATGCTTCACCGCAATACTTTGCGTATGGTTCACTGCGTATCATTGCTGTATTGAAGTGAAGCTGACTTACGGTATATGGCATTATGCAACGCGCCGTGCTTTCGGAGCTTCCAAGACACTGGCGAGAATTTTTGCTATCAGCGGCACATTGTTTCAATGAAAAACACGGCACCGAACGGAAAGAAGCTTGGTAGCGAGCGTGGAAGTAGCTAGGCCTAGCGTTGCTGTAGTGGGGGCTACGGCTGCCAGCGGACCTGCGCCTGAGAGCGCCAGTTCGAGGAGGCGAGATAATTAAAATTGCACCGGCGGTGGCTTCGATTATTACCGTTTTGGACCTGTGGTCATGGCAAAAAGTCAGGAAAATTGGACGGCGAAGGATTTTTGCTTTCGAAATTGCAGAAGTTCTTACACATCGACTCTATGGGGTACATGGCAGTGCCGCGAAGGCGTCCGAATTATCGGGCATGTCCGAAAAATTGAATGTTCGGTAAATTTGTGGTTAACTCTAACAATAGATCAAAGGACAAGAGAAAGAACGCAGACCCATCTACTTGCACAAAAACTCGGAAATGGGCAGCATGAAATAAACAAAGTGGAAAGTCGCGCTCTTTGGCACCATCAATAACCATAATGCTATCCGCCTCTGTCCCTTTGGCTCCACCACAGAGATGGAATACTCTCCGTAATGCCCTTGACCTGGAGGGTATTACTAAAATAAATTAAAAAAAAAACGAATTAAGCATTTTTAACCCCCCCCCCCAAAAAAAAAAAGAAAGAGGGTGTTCTAGTAGCAAATGTCAACTACTCAGAGAGAGCAACTTGAAATGGCACATTTTGGATGTGCATGCCCGTTCTGGCCAGTAAATTGGCTTGGCTGGCCTGTAATCAGAAAACCAACTTGTCAATACCATGTGATCCGTGTGATCACACAGTTCCATATTAACGAGAGCGCAAAGCATGGCTTTTGTAATTTAACATTTCATTGGCATGGCTGAAATTGACAGGAGAGGAAACCTTTTGCTGGCCAACCGGAGTCATCCCGCTCGCATTTCTTGCTCATAAATCCAATCGTGAATTTTTTCCGATGTTGTAGGCATGCATGCATATAAAGAATATGGAACCCCCACCCCATAACAAAGGTATTTTCATCTCCGATGCGACTTATAGTGAAGTGCGACTGTATGTGAAGTTTGTAGCGCTGGTTTTCTATAATGAATGTGAACCAACTTGCATTAAAGGGACACTAAAGAGAAACAGGAAGTTCAGCTGGAATAAAAGAGGGACCTTCAGGAATGCATGCCGTTTTTGTTGGGTGCAAAAATATGAGTTATTAGCGGAGAAATTCGTAAACAAAGACCAAATATCTCTTCCTCAATTTCTCTCACCCTAGATTTGGCGCTGAAGCAGTGTCGTCACAGATTGCATTGCTTTCAGCGAATCAGAATGCGCCATGATACGTCACCGCTTGTGTAAACGGCCGAGGCGCTGGGCTGGATGCATCATGGCTGCATGCATGGTCGCTGCGTTTGCGTTCGCCGCAATGGATACCGTAGCTGCCGCTGAACTTTGCAACGAAGAGCTCGCCAGGAAAGCAGGACTGCATTTCAGCGATATTCAGTGAAATGGAGCGCGAAATGATCCTCTGTGCTCGAGCGGTAGGTGTTTCCGCGTGCGATGGCGGTGAGCCGCCGGCCGCGCCGGCGGAATGCAGAGCTTCGTTTTCGTCGATGGGAGGCGAAGCGTCCGGTCCGCCAGGCGACGGTGTTCCCGACAGAACAAGCGTAGAAAGTTGTGCACGTACTCGGTATGGTTATTTCGTGGCTTTATTTAATGACATTCAGCACTCACCGAGCCGCCAGTTTGCTGCTGCAGCCCCACCGGTAGGAGGTTTGATGAAGGCCGCATTGAGGGAACAGCTGCTCGAGAAAGGACTGGCCTCTGGGGCACGCCAAGATACTTTCCGAGGGCAAGATTATACACATAATCCGAGGGCGAGAAATGCAGAGAGCACACCATCGGTTTCTCTGGCTCTTTTGCCGTTTTATCATCGGCAGAGCACTGAGCCATTGTGAACGCCGGGGAGCCGGGGCTCTCCGACCGACGCCACATGAAAGGACACAATCGAGTCAACACTGCCGCTGCCCCTGATCAAGCGCCTTGGGCCATTTATACAGCCCTCAACACTACACACACGAGGCATTTTCTGGCTGTTTCCCGCGAAGTCAACGTTTTTCGAGCCACGCAACACGCAACCAAACACCGTAGAGCGGAACAGGCGCGCGCGACGATGCATTGACCAAAAACGAAACTACGAAACTATCACGGCCGCATGTTTCGCCATGCCATTTTTTCTTATTTATTTAATTTTGTGCTAAACTTGTACTTCCTCGCTTGAAACGGTTTAAAAAGTTGGAAAATGCTGTTTATGTACGTTTAAGGTGTATTCCATTTTGCATTTTATTAACAGCGATAAATCGCTCTCGACCAATCGAGACCGGCCTGCGTTTGTAATCTCCGACGTCACATCACGTAGTGCGGGAATTTCGAAGGGGCGTCAGCACCTATTCTTCAGTTTTTCGCTAATTTCTCGCTTATTAAACATCTGTTTGCAGTAAGAATGGTATGGCAGTGATCGTGAAAGGATAATCTACCATTTAAGCTCAACTTCCGGTTTCTCTTTAGTGTCCCTTTAAGTTCGGCTATGATAAGAATAAAGGCAAAGCAGCGCCCTCTGGAGCATGCAACAGACCTTTGGGTAGGAGCTGGGGTGCAGAAACCGGTGGGCACGCAGGTTCTCCTGCGCGAGCACGTGGAGCACACGCTCCATGTACGCCGAGCAGTCGCACTCTTCAAGCAGCCGGTGAGCCTCGCGCTGCAGGTGCTTGCCAGTCTCGGCCAAGAAGGGCGTCTCGAACAGCTCCTGATACAAAGCCAGAGGCTGCTTGCGCTTGTACTCCTCCACCTGCAACAGAGGCACAGCTAATCAAGAAAACAACCCCCACCACTCAAGGCAACACACTATCGGAGATATCCTTGAAATGATATCCTAGATATCCAAATGGTACCCTTGAAAAAAAAAAAAAAGTTCACAATAATGAGCCCCTTCTGTCACGGAGCTACCATGGACATACAGATCTGGAACCAAGAAAATATTGAAGAAACTCGAGAAGTCGGAAACTGTGCGACCAATGATGGAATGGAACGTGGTAGGTGTAACGTTAAGAGACAGGATTGGTGTAAGTATAAATTGAAAGCAAAATCAGACAGTTGGTGTTATAGTGAAGATTAACCATTTACAAGAGCAAGTTATGCTCAATTTAGCTGTTTGTGCCAGTATCACCAAAGGTAAGGTGAGCTGCACTTGCTCCGGAAACAGCTTCGACTTTACTTGCCCGAGACCAGCACTGCTCGTCAACCCAGTTCGCGTTGTGCGTTTGAGTTACTGCACTTGAACATGTTCTTTGATGCTTTCGATTCCTTTCGTTATCATCTGTTCAAATAATTATACAATACAGCCTTAAAGGTGTGTTGAGGGAAAGTCTCTTTTCCAGGGCAGATGTCTCTCATTAATATTTTGGGTGAATGTCAGAGGTAAACCACACCTGCAATATATTTTTTCAAATACTGATGTACCAATAACGTGCAAGAATTTGCTGGAATGAAAAATACAAACTGCGAAATTTTGTAGACTTCTTTGATGGAAGAACTTTGCAGTTGAAATGTAAAGTAAATAAGTGGAGCTTATCAAGTCATGTATTGTGTGTTAAGTATTGCGTGTAAAGTATTAATGAAATCGAATGGGTGCCAAGAGAAAAATGCAGTCAGGGGCATTACGGTAAGAGATTTATGGATTTCATATTACATTACGGATTTTTCTGCATCTTTCACCATAGCGGTGACAGATGGTGCGACCATTCCATCACAGTGAAATCAGTGCGAATGAGCCAGTGCTTTAGCTAGAAGAGCCATTTATACCTGGTGCTCCTATTTACGCAACACACGAAACTTGGACAAAGAAATCGTCCTCCCAACTCATATGACATTACTGTCACATAGAACTCCCACAGTGAATGGTCAGCTTTCCCTAAATAAAAGCCTTCAGGTAGAAATTTTGGCCAGAGAGCGTGCGAGCAATAAACCGGAGGCACAAGAGGTATGCCGACCTGCACGAATGAGAGGATGACCCCCTGGACGACGCGCTGCTGCGTGCAGCGACCCTCGCGATCCTGTGCGAGTGCCTGGAGCAGAAGTGTGAGCAGGGACGCTCGCAGGGGCTGCACCATGTTCCGCCGCCACAGGTCGAGGCCCAGCTCGCCCACCTCGAGGAGCTGTTCCGTGGGCTCCACTGAACCATAACTCAGGTCTGCCTCACTCAACTTGTGCTTCTTGATGTGCTGTGTGTTCAGGTACCTACAAGTGGGGGAGAGGCAAGCATTGAACAGCTGCCGTTTGCCAGGCCCGAGCGGTCTCCACAAAAAGTGACACGTTTTGAACTCCCATGGCTCAAGGTGTTCTGCCGATACAAGTCTTCCAAAGCCGGGCAATTGCGTCTGCAGCAGAAGCATGGGTCATGTTATTCATCCTGAATGTTATCAGCCACCTGTTATTGTATTAACATTTTCCTTCTCCCCTGACTTCTGCCTCAAACAACTATAAAAAAGAGGATTTTTGAACAGCTGAATCGAAAAACAAAGGACTAAGGACGACAGACAAGGATGTCCTTAGTCCTTTGGTTTTCAGTTCATCTGTTTAAAACTCGTCTTAGCTATGAACCAACTAGCTCAATTAAATACTATTCTGACCTATAACAAGACACTCACAAACATGTAGAACAAAGCATGTCGTTGGTCAAGTTCGTTCATTATACGGAATAAATTAAAAAGAGCACAAGAAAGACACCGAAAAGGCAGGGAACAGCACAGGCACAGTATGTTCCTCATCTTGTCTATGTCCTTTTTGCGCTCTTTTATTTCATATAAACTCATACTTAGTTGAGAAACTGCAGAGGGAAAGAAGGTGGGAATTTCGGGAGATTTACCCATTTGGCAGGAAATTCCCTCAGGTGTGAAGGCCCAATTCCTCTTAAACTTTCACAAGCATGTTGTACATTCTGTCTTTTATGCCAGATATTCAGGTATTTTCACATTTCAAGAGTGTTCTCACCGGTTGTTTGAAACTCTGTGATGCACGCATGGCTGTCTTTATAATGCTTCAGGCACCTTTCCAGTCGAACTATGTCATTCGATGCATCTGTGCTGCCACATGCCACTTGGCGTTAATGAAGTCTACCTAGCAACACTATTTAGCATATCGAAACCATTTGCGTGAACATCTCATAATCATGCTTGTTTTGTTTTGCATTGTGAACACTAGTTGTTCTAAAGAGTTCCACAGTCTATACTCTTTAATGTTCCTTCTCTAACAACCATGTTTGCATGAGTTTTACAGCAGATTGTCACATTGCAATAAAAGTTTGTGTACAATATCTTGATGTGCTAAAGTGCTTGCTATATTTTTGATTTCAGGGAAGCACTTCCTTACAGTCGCTTACGATAAGTAGAAATAAATTAATGCTGTAAAAGCATCGACAACGATAGATTGTGCATACGATTAGCATACTTCCTTGCAAGTGCCAGACACCCATGCACGATGCACAATCTGCGCCATCTGCACCTCTCTTCCTTGACACATTCGACGTAACCAACTCGCCAATCTCAGAAATAACAAAGCTTCTATACTGTAGCTTACGGTGTGCAATAATACCACTGTGGTGATGCCATGAAAAAAAGAACAATGAAGGAGAAAAGGATCAGGAAGCACCGATACGTGAAAATGAAGCTTGTTCATGTGCTTACACGCTCAATCTACTGTTGTTCTCTCTTTCCTATCTTTATGCAGAGTTTGCAGTGGCGCTCTGCTAAATCAAATTTCTCTTGGACATCCTGCAAATTTTATGGTAATGGGATTAGACTGGCACACCATTATTTAGAAGGAAACAGAAATCCATAACATTCTTGCATGTCTTTATGTTTGTCTCATTTACTCTGTTAGCATTTTATTTGTTTATGAGAGTAGAATACAAAAATATGCCGGTACCAGACGGACAACAGCCCCCAGCACATAAAGTAAGAACGGAGAGAAAACCAGCGACCAGAAACGGACTCACATGTACAACTTGTTGAGATAGTCGATGCCCTGGCTGTACTGGAGCCAGTGCTTGTAGTACGCCGCCAACAGGTCATCACCGGACACCACCAGCTGCACAGTCACATTGGCATGCACTTTAAAGTAACGCCATTTCATGCACTCTTAATCTGTCTGCTATTGGTGTTCAAAGGGCTAGTTACAAGAGTGTGCCCTCTATTGCTTTATCAAGCAAAGAGTTGCGCTTTCTTGGCCTCACTTGTGCTGATGGTGACATCAGGGCCTTTATGACGTAAAACTATTCCAATCTGTTTTTATTCGAAACTGGCCATTAGCAAAACAATCTATCCATTAGCCCTCCGTGATAGGTCAGAATGGTTCGGGCTCTGCCCATTTGAGGTGTGGCGCCCGCCTATATGGGCTGGACTCTAACCACTTTGACCTATCATGGAGGGCTAACAGCCGATTTGGAATAAAAACTGATTGGAATAGTTTTACGTTATACAGGCCTTGATATGCGTAAACTCCAGAGGCAGTATTCTCAAGCGATCACCTACGGGAGTATAATCAATTTTTAATGACTTGACACCAGACGCATTGAAGCATAGGCTGACAGTGTTCCTGCCGATACTTGAACGTGCCCAGTGACCGCTCACGAATACTACCCCCACATGTGACCTGTAACATTGCCACATTGCTTTTGACGCTGTTGTCACCTTCTGTTTGTTTTGCGTTTCATTTTGCTTTCGACATTGTACTATCCACATATAAATATTATGCACTCTGTAGTAAAAGTTATAAGCTAGTGCTTGCATTTGTCTCACACCTCCCGCACTCTTTCTTTATTTCTGCGCACTACAAATATGATGGTTGTTCATAAACAACTCAGGCACCAGAGCATTACAGAGAACAGTATTACGCAGCAACATGCAACGCTATCCATGTGTGTGTGCTAAAGGAAGCCATTTAATGCTGTCATGTATGTTCTGCGGCTAGCATGCACAAGTGTATGAAAGGTGCAATAAATGCCCTTTTGATTGTTTGCACTACTGTGTTGTCGTTCCTTTGTCCCAAGAGCACGTGTGAGAAGCTAGCACTGTTCAAAACAGCAAGTATGAGGGGCAATCAGAAAATTTTCCAGCTCGAGTATAAAGAAAACTATCTGGGAATCTCCCCTCTCATTAATGCACTGTTTATTACATTTGCCTGGAAAGTTAGACTTAAAAAAAAAAGAGAAAAGAAAAGAACTTGTTTTTGCTTGTCAAACCAGTGCCCTATCGCAGTTTGCAGTGTGTTAAAGTCATCCAACTTTGTTTCCTTGAAGTATTTCTTCAGATTGGGGAACAAAAAACAGTCACTTGGGGCCAGATCGGGAGTGCAGAGCGGGTCGTCAAGCTCTTAAAAAGCACACTCTCAAATGGTAGGCAGCATGAGGTTTTTAAGGGCAGGGGTAATGACAAGAGGACACCTCTTTTAAACAGTAGTTTTTTTTCACGATGGCCACATACAGTTTTCAGAGAATGTTGGCATATTTCCTACTTTCCAGGAAATCAATCAGCAAGATCGCCTCTGCATCCAGCAAGATTCCCTTTGCATCCCAGAATATAGTAACCACCATTTTTCAGCGGCGAGCAAGTGCTGGAACAACCTGAACTTCGAGTGCGTGCCATTCTCACGCCATTAGAGTGGCTAGAACTGAGGAGTGTGAAATCTGGTCGCTCCGAACTTGCCAGGATGTGCATTCTTGCCGCAGTTGCGCTGTCATTGAGGGCACTGGGGTGCTTCTAGCTGCTCGCGGCATCTGTGACATTGCACTCGCACTGTGTGTTGCTTGCGTTTCGCAGATGCAAATTACGTTAACATTCAACAACAATATTGCCCTTTTACGATATACGGCCCATAGCACTGAACCACCACCGACCGTGACATCAGCATGGATCTTATGCCAGCAAAATAATTCAGTCATAATGAAACCACTCTTCAATAAAGCATATTTTAAAGGTACCACATTTATATTGCAAGTGGTGTGAATGCAAAATGATGTTTCACCAACTAGCCCCATTCACAGCATTACTAATGTAACTTCAGCACGGTCATGTTCGTGAAATGGCAAACGTTCACATGGAGCTCACCTCGTACAGGTGCTGGACATGGGCATTGAGAAACTTTTTGGTCTCCAGATAAAGTCGGTCTCCCAGAGGCTCAGGGAAGGCCACGCAGAGCGCATATACGTCCGTGCATCAGTCAGTCAAGGATCATGACAGATAGAGGTAAGCCAATAGGCATGCCCAAACGGGGCACTGACATACATATACTCAAAGTTGTACAAACTAAACCATACACTTCTGTCACTTAAAAGAATAACACTTAGCAAGTACGAAGGTAGTGAAGCAGTTATGAGATATCTTAATTTGATACTGAGATTGGTCTCGAAATGCCGGATCTGGCGCCATCGTGATGTTGCAACACAGAGCAGAATTTGTGGACATCACATAGCAACAAGGCTGGGTATGACGACGTTGCTCACTAAAGCATATACAAGAGTCCTGCAAAGTGTTTCTTCGAGCTGCACTCACATGTGGTAACCACAGCTATCGCAAGTACACAGCGAGCCAATGTATCATGATTTCGTGGCACATCCAACTGCTGGATACCAGCAGTCTTATACTGCAGTGCTGTTCTCATAACACAAAAGCTGTCACAATGTTATGAAGGGAACTGCAGAAATGTTGTAACCTATTCAATGGTAAAAAATACGACAGTTGGCACATCCTTAGTGCTCCTCAATGACAAATGGATCACCACACTTCGTTAAAACAAAGTTTGTTGACCGTGTGAATAAAAAAAAAGAAACCGCGTTTAAGTTTCGTTAAAACAAAGTTTGTTTACCGTGTGAATAAAAAGAAACAGAAACTAACACTCGTCAATCATCACACTGACACTCACTACTCTGCACTAATCTCCATAGCCCAGTAGCGCAACCAGGATCTCTGCCAGGGGGGGGGGGGGGGGGGAGGAGGTTGACAGTTTGCCAATACCATCTATACAGCACTAATTTCAATTTCCTCACGAGAAATTGTCAAAAAAATGCACTTTTTCATCTTAGTTGCAGTACTCAAATGCACAAGGAAAGAAAAGGGGTTAAACAAAAGGGGGGGCTAAGTCGGCCTCAGGGGGGGGGGGGGGTTACAACCCCCGAAACCCCCCCGTCGGTGCGCCATTGCCATAGCCTGGTACATTGGAAGTCGAGATAAGCACACGCTCACTCCTAGATTTAAGTAGTTAAGATGCCGCTGCTTGCTATGCCAGCCGTGCTAGCTGCTGTCGACTAGCAGAACCCGTGAGCAACAGCATACAGACCACAGGGTCACTGAAAAAAATTGAATTTCTTCATCATTATTTGACATAAACTGAAATTTATGAGTACACTGGAACATTTGCAATGCCAAGTTTTAACTACAGTTCTCAATTTCAAGTTATAATTCACAGAAAGCAAAACTAACGACCACTGCACGGATCAGATGAACCAACAGCTTAAATGCGGTTTCAATATTGCAAGTTAAAAGGACAAGAAACAACGCGGCACATGAACACTGCAAGCATACTTTCAGCTGCTGAAAGCTGGGGACCATCATGCCTCACTCTGCAGCAACTTCAGATATGGAATCCAGTTTTGCGGTTGTCACCTGACGATCAGATTTGCCTTCTCTCTTCATATTGTGTGCACATATAGTGTACTGCATGTGATATTGGATTGCATCCTGAAAGAAGGAACCCAGAACGGACAGATTAACCTCTGCCCTACCTGGGCATGCAAGTAGCTTTGTGTGTAGTTTCTAATGACAGTTTTTGCATTGCAACTTCAATTTCCTGCTGCAAACGACAAGTCTGCATAGCAGTGCTAAGTTATTCTTAAAACCTGATGTGAAAACCCGAAAGCAAACGAGCAGTTTAGGTTCAACGTGCACATCACTAGAGAAAACAGCTCATTGAGTACTGCTTCGGTGATATGTGGCAGTAAAGTCCTTTCCTTGACTGCAAAATGACGAGGACGACCTACGTGTTTCGGAGACCTGAAAGTGCTTACAACGACGACTGCTCCATTGCTCGGCTTTCAGCCACCACTCAGCTACACCACAGCAAAGATGGCACAGTACAGCTCCAGAAAGCTTTGAGACTCCATGCAGAAACTTTTAATGCCACCGTTGCTTTTCGGCACAATAAAATGAACAAATATACTTGGAACATGGTAAAACGCAATAGTGGAACACCATGGTCCTGGCGTGTCCTTACAGAGGTATATGACAACAGAAGAAGTGCCACTTAAACACATTTCTACCTGAATAACAGCACCTGTTCTTCAAAAACAATTGATAGGCAAAAGTACAATTAGACGAGTGACACTGTCTTCAGCCTGGCTTCTAAATACACCTTTGGCGAAGTGAAAGCAGTCCTAAAAGGATATGAGAAGCGGTCGTTCCACACAGGCCGTGGAACCTTGCCCAGGGTGATGACGCCCGCGACAGTGTCTCTCAATTGTTCCCAGGTGCACTCAAAGTCAATGCGCTTGGGCTTGAGAGACATGCTGCTGGCCACCTGCAGCAATGAAGAACCAACGGTTCACTAAGAGCTCTCATTCTGACCTCTGCAAGACAGTTCAACGTGACTTTGCAGTACAGAAAAGGCAGAATGCAAACAAATGCGGCAGGGTTGAAACTAATTTTAATTTATCGACTTCCACAAATAAACAAATACCGCATTTACTAGCATAATGAACACACTTCTTTTCCCAAAAAATATGCGCAATGTTGGGGGGTGAGTTTATTATGCGGGGTAGAATTTTGAGTGATTTTTTTTTTTCGCGGCCATCTCTAAAAAAGTGGCAGTTTCACCCGAAAGGCAAACCATCGATTGCGATACCAAATGCGTAGACATTTATACAAAGCAAGGATAGCAGTTTTATCGGCCGTAGCAACTTGCCAAGTAATTTAACCAACATGGGGATGTATTCTGAAACGTTATAACACCCCCCCCCCCCCCCCCCCCCCGAAGCTAAGTTAACCTCTCCCCATGCGTCCAGCCCCACCAGTCCAACGTGTACCTTCAGTACTCAGTTCACATTGTCATTACAATTTAGGAGGTGGCTTGAGGTCGAATTTTCCCGATTAACAAAAACACTCTATCACTGTCTTGTATTTATTCATTCACTCTTAATTTACTTTGAGAAAAACACTGAAGAAATAAACATCGTCATCATCCTTGGTGTCATTATTATTATAATTATAAGGCATTTAGTTTGCTGTTGGATTCTTTTGGCTAAAGCACGGAAATTGCATATTATGCAAAGTACTTGCTTGCCCCCCCCCCCCCCCCTACAAAAATTCACCCCCCTGGCATAGATCCTAGGTGCACTACTGCAATGTGCATGCAGCTGCTGCGCTGCCTCCCTCCCTCCCCTTCCACCGGCGCCATGCCCGCGATGAAATACGGCGCGTTTCCTTCCCGCTTTCCTCCCTCGAAAGCGGGAGGCAGAGCCGCGATCGTCGGTGCCGATGGCAAAAATGCGCCTGGAGTGTCCATATGATTGCTATCGCAATAAAAGTAGGAGACGCACGGTAGGATTCGGCGTCCGGTACAATTGTACCCGCCGGACGCCATATCGGATGCCGAATCGTACTGTGTCTCTCCTACTTCCCGGCAGCAAGTTCAGGGTGCGCTTATTACACAGGAGACAAAAAAAATCCAAATTTTGACGACTAAAGTTGGGGGTGCATTGATTATGCGAGTGCGTTCATTACGAGAGTAAATACGGTATACAAATATAATTGAAACAGTGCACTTCTATTGCATATATTGCATGTGTCAGCCAACATATTGTTACTGTATTCTGACATACACTATTTCAATTGGGTGAAGGTTAGCTGCCCATATCAGAGCAATGTTTTTTTTTTTCTTGATTATTATTTTTTGAGAGAGAGAGAGTGTGCATGTATCCATGAATGAAGTTAGTAGGACATCAGCATTAATGCATCTCTCATAGCAACATCCTGTAAGTTATGTGGTGTAAATCTCTATTCACTAACCTGTGTAAACTCATACCTGGCTAAACTATTTACTGAGAGAGAGAGATTATAGTTGGAAAGGGTGAAAGATTCGGTTAAAGTGCAGTGCAATAACTGTAAACTGACTGTACGCTAGAATAACTATTTGGGGGGAGAGGAGGGCATCACTTCCAGCATACACAAGCTTCATGAAGCCGTGGCACAGACGTGATTGCAAAACTTTCTTGGCAGGCCCATTTGCTGTGGGAGTTGCTCTGACAAAAGTTAATGAGCCTTAGTCTGCAGGGATATCGTGCAAGGTGTGCATGACAATTTGCTGCTTACACACAGGCATGATGGTTACAGCCATGTTCAAAGCCTGACACACAGACAAGCCAGCAGACACTACGTATGTCCCTTGCAGCAGAGGAGAGCCAGCCATCCACAACTACATGCGCTTGTGTCTCGGACTATTTTCCCTGTGACATGCCTGTGTCATAGGCTGCAGCACATGGTTGCCGCTTTCAACAACTTGGTCCTCCTCTCCATCTATTCAGAAAGCTAGCAGCCTACAATAGTTGACTAAAACATACACTGAAGAATGACATTATTGTTTAACTTTGGCACTTCACTAGAAAACCAACAGGGCCTACCTTTTTTTTTTTTTGCAGCAGCAGCAGTAACAATTATAGGCTGTATAATCTGTACAACAATACAGCGCGTAAAAAAATTATCACTGTCACATCTTCATAGCAACAATATCATAGCAATTTTAATAGTAAGGTTAAAACATAGAAAAGAAGCTTCCCTAAAAAGAAACGTTTTTAGGGAAACTGAAGTTGTTGATCGTTGTCATCATGCTAGCTAAATTCTGTCTTGGGTGGAGCTTCAGAACCTTCAGAAATATATTTCAAGCCAGTCAACTCGCTAACTCTCCGCAAACCATATGAATGCTCCCAAGTTACTACTGTACATATACAAAAACAACTTTCTGTTGTTGCCTGGCCGAGGGAAAGCCTTGTTATACTGCTTTTAAAAGGGCCCTAAACCAACCTATGAGTTTGGTTAATAAATACATTCTGCAAGTAGGGTGTAGCTGTGAAGAGCTTTGCCAAGTTTCCTAGTTATACAAGGCGGATGCAGCTCACAAATTAGTGCGTTGCTAAACCTAAACTGCACAGGCATTACTGCATTCGCCCCAATCAAAATGTGGCGCAGAAAGCTGATAATCAAAACCACGATTTCATAGTCAACAGAATGCCGCATTCAACTGAGCCATCCCAAGGGGTGTCTTGGAATACCTAGCCAATCACCAGCAGACAAAAAGAGCGAATCCATCGAAACAAAAGTCATGACATCAGCACTACTGACTTCGGCCTGCAATAGAAATGGAAAAGACAGCACACTGGAACACCAAGAACCTTTTTTTTTATCCCAGACGGATGAAACCAATGACCAAACAACATTTTTATACCGTGTGCCCCCTACATTCACCTAGTAAATTTAATGCACCTAGCTGATGCACCTGCCATGGGGGCTCAGTGGCTATGGTGTTCTGCTCAGTGCGAGGCCATGGGTTTAATTCCAAGCCATGGCAGTTGCATTCCCATGGTTGCGGAACGTAAAAATTCTCATGTACTTAAGACTTTGGTGCACGTTAAAGGACCCCAGCAGCACAAACATTAGCCCAGAGTCCTCCAATTTGGTGTCCCTCACAGCACATCATGCATTGCTTTGGGATTCTGAGCCACATAATTTACGCCGATTTTGACAACTGGTGATTCAGTACAGTTTCACACTTCTATGCTGACTTTTGATGCTGAAACTGAGCTCAGCTGAATGTACCACCTGCACTACTTTAAACAGAATCATCACCAGTCTATTATTTAAGCCCACTGCATAACTAACACATCTCCTAGGTATATCCAGTTAGAGTTGCTCTGCGCCGAAGAAATCCAGCCTATGCCTGCATATTTCCTAGCATCATAACTACTTCACCATGTTTACAGGGCCCCTCACCAGGTCCCATTGCAAATTTTGGTTATACAGTGGAAGTTGTAGGGTGCCGTCTAGGAAGCACCTTACCACAATAATTTTTCAAATTGGCTCATTATTAGAAGAGATGGGAGGAATTGAAATGTCGCATTGACATACTGCCAGACAGCGAGCTTCACTGCCAATGTAGACACTCTCTCCTTCCCTCCCCAATTAGCATTCGTTAACTCCGTTTCTTCCTTGCCTTCTCCCGTACGGGAGCTGAGGAGCTGCCTCACATCTGCATGGCGAGCCCTGCCTAATTTGTTTTTTTGTTTTTTTTTTCCTGTGCGGTGCACTCCCAGTGGCATTTGCACATTCTGCATTGTACAATTTACCAAAGTCACGTGCCATAATCGGTGCACTGCAGGCAGTGTGTTTTACATAGAGGCATTCGTGTGTGTGACCTTGCCTCTCTGGCTGGAAGTGGAGCTCTCCCAAGTGGAAGTGTAAGGGGGCTCACCATTCCAAATTTCAACCTTTTTCGAGCTGTGCAGCCACTTGATACTTGCAGACACGACTGCCACTGCGTGATTTACACACCGTGCTTGTTTGTTTGCAATGCCCGAACCTGGGTGAGGGGCCCCCTAACTGTGCTCCTGTTCCTTGCCAGCCAGAGTTACTTCAATATACCGCTAGTTATCTGTTATACCCATTCCATGATCTGCCCAACTTCCATTACTTTTCATTACCATCATCAGCCTATATTTATGTACACTGCATGACGAAGGCCTCTCGTTGCGATCTCCAATTACCCCTGTCTTGTGCTAGCCGATTCCAACAAGGATATCATAACTAGCTAAAGAATAAGAAAAAACTATGGGAGCACTTAAGCAATTCTTATGATGTGTAAATGCAAGATCATTACTTGTCGCTCAGTTTAGTGTTGCGGCGAAAAGTTTGCCGAGTTTAGTGCTGCTGCGTTATGTTTCTGAGTGTTATGTTGCTCCTTATGAAGTCGCAAAAATGCAAGACGACAAGTCGGCCATACTGCGATCTGTCAGCCGAGTTTTATTTGCCGAGTTCTCATTAAAGTAGTCTTTCACGCACATTGCGTTGAGTGTTCTTTCTTGATGGCACCACTTTTCAGCACGATGACACCACTTTGCCGAGCGATGACAGGACTTTTCCGAGCGGCACCATGGTGTTACGATGACTTAGCAAATGCATGCCACGACCATACTCCTCTCACTCCAAGAGGTCTCAAGCAGTTAAACAATTCATATCATCCATCGCAGCCTCATGGAGCATTTCGGTTATCCTGAAACAGAGCACACTATCCTTAATGAATTTTGGCCCTGATTTTTTTTAAATTTTCATCACCCAAAAATTTGTATCAAGCCCGAACTCCATGAGAGCAATTTTGCGCGCAACTGCTTTGAGCGACGAAACAGGCAGTTGCGTAAACAGATCGCTCGATTCTGGAAACCTAGAATTCGTCACTCATCGCCCGGAAGTGCTATGAGTGACTAGCCAATAGCGCGAAGCCAGAACTGGATATACATCTTTCAAGCACTACCGATTGTCGCGTGGTATAAGCGAACGACAAAATTTTGATATGCGCAAGGATAAGAACCTACTGCAAGACCTTCAGAAATATTTTATGCTGCTCTTTATAGCAAAACACATGAACTTTAATTACTAAAGCACACGTCACACCAGTTTCGGCATGTATTTGCTGCCCTCATACCGGCAACACTGGGGAGACATCGCTCAAAGTTGTCGCTTGTGTAGGGTATGACTTGTAGGCGACAGCCATCTCCATCGTGTCCCTTGTCGCCGCCGCGCGCGGATGATTGCTTGCATGGGGTTTATACTTCAACCATGATTGTATGACCGAGATTATCTGAAGTTGTAACTGCTCTTTTCAAGAATATCTGTAAGCTGTTGTTCATGACTTGGGAGTGTCTGCCAAATAAGAGGCTGTTGAATAGGTCCTCTTCACAACATTTGCAGTTCTCTTTGTGTCACATAAGTTTGAAAGTAGTATCATTGTGAGTGAGTGTTAAATCGGCACTCCAAAATATGGTGCTTGAATGGGATGTCTAGCAAGACTGTAATGTGTTGGCATTTGAACAGGCACACAGGCCTGCCACTTCATGTTTAGACGTTTTTGAAATTTAAAACTGGCTGTACATGCAGACAGCCCAGCCCGTACATGCTGTTGCGGGCTGTCCTTAAAAAATCAACTTTTTTTTTTTTTATCCGTACGAGAAGCTAAATTACAAGAGGAGCATTCAAACCGTATATAAAATTTCACAGCGACAAGCTAAATTTCACAAATATGTCTGCAAATTTAAATTTTGCTAACCTTTTAAAGATGGGTAGAGTACACCTGGTTACAAAGAAAACTGTGGTGAGTGACAGCATTCCTTAAATTTTTAGTGGCTTTATTCTAGTACTATTCTCATTACCTTGACATTTAACACTGAATGAGATTGACCCACAACTAAGAAACAACCTATTCTTGGGTCATCAATTGTCTTATTCAGTTTCAGAACTTAAAGAGAGAGGGGAAAAAAAAAAAATAGACGGCTACAGGATAACCTTTGCTACTGCAAAGCTCGGGCCACCCAGGTTTCCCTACTGAATTCGAATAGAAAACAACCGGTGGCTCGTAAGCGAAAGATCATGATTAATCAATGAAGTGCTTGTATAATCGAACTGCTCTTGCAGGCCGAACATGTTGCAATAGAACGCAGCCCTCGAGCTGTTGCGGTGCGCAATGAGTGAATCAGCTGGGTTCCGGAATGGTCGCCGTGTGTTGAAGAAAAAAAAGAAAGACAGATAAAAACAGCGGTGCTTTCGGGCATGCATGCTTGTCGATGTTACAAGGTGCTCAGTTTAACGGGCTCGGCTTCGCAAGGCGCCGTCGGGCGCTGATCGTAAATGTATTTCTTCACTTTTGCCTCGAAAAGTCGAACATACTCTCGATGGCTTGCAGTGTTCGCACACAGCAGCAGGCAGCAGAGGTGACTATAGCAGGTAATCTGCGGGAGAATTCGATGGATTGTGCCTTTCTCAAGAAACACCGCAGATGGGACAGACGGCAAAGTTGGACAGACAAGTCAGGAATCGTATCGTATCGGATCACCACACGACCAACCGCAGGACATTTACTTGAGGAGTACGTCCGGTGTGTGACGCTAACGAAAGGAATCACTGCATAAATCTATTTTTACAACATCACGCCCGTTTTTCAACGTACTGCAGCGCACGGGGTTAGCTCAGTACACGGTGGTAGATGCACATTATGATTGGAAGGCCTTGAACACCCGACGAAGCTTCGAATGAGTCATGCCCCTTTCGTGAAATTAAGCGTATTATATCGGTAAAAGAAAACCGGTAACACACCGTCTCAGCGCCGCACAGGTGATCGTGCACGTTCCCATCACGCTACGAAGCAGAGGATGCTACTCGATTCTCGAATAGGCACTGTGCGTTGGCTTTTCCCTTCAAGGCAAGATAGCTAGCGGAGAGAGACACTCTTACCTGACTAAAAGCACCCGACGCTCCAGGCCACACGAAGACAGCGATCCTTGAACGGCTATGGAGATTTAATTTACCAGCGAATACCGACTACCAAAACCAGCGGCTGCGTTCATTTTGAGACGGCTAAATAGGGCTGGCCCTCGGGCGAAAAAGCCCGCTGCTATTTTACCGGGTGTCGCTGGCGTCACAGGCGTCGACTAATCAGCTGGGTTGCTGGGTCTCTCACTAGTCTCCCCGCCGCAGCGAGCGTCAATCGCGAGTTGGCTATGCGCGCGTTTTTGTCGGTAAACAATACGTGACCTATGACAACGCGCACGTAAGGAACTATAGGTGCAGTGCTACGTGACAAAGCTTTTTACAGCAGGACTCGGGGTGAATCGCCGGTAAGTGGCCGCTCCAAAGCTTGCTCACGCGCTAAGCACGCTGCGCCTCGCGAGCGTGCTTGTGCGGCTTCTCGAAATGCAAGTTGGGCCCGACATTTCATTCCCACGTTCTTGCGGTTTTTATGTGGTTTTTCTGCGATCGTACCGAAAAGCGTGGTTGTCATATCGTTTACGCAGTTCGAACGATTGTGAATTGCTGACCGAATGAACTATGGCTCGTGCTTAGTACAGTTGGACCCAATTGGTCTCTGACCTGGGCTCGCTGTGACCAACAATAAAAATGAAGGAAAGGAAAACAAAAGCCTAGATAGGCCTTAACCTTGATATGACATGGATATACTTGAAACTCCTGTCGAGAAGCATACTCATGCATGAACACACTACGGCAATTATCTTCATTGAAATATACCAACACTGACCACTTACTATGGGAGATGCATGTCAGGTGCTATATATGTGAGCAAAATTTGGTTGACCAAGTGGTGCCAGTGGTTCATGAGAAATTCGTAAAATTTCAAGATAGATTTATAACTTGACAGAAAGCTAAATACTTTTCTCCATTGATCACACCAATATACAAAGATCTTTTACTTTAAAACTAACAATATAATTGAGATATTATTATTATCAACTATTCTGCTGTTTCGTACGTGAGATTACTCAGTGACTTCCAATTGGGTCCAGTTGGACCAACTGGCATACCAAGCTCCAGTGATGTCCAATTGGAACCAACTGGACTTCTCATCTGTGGCATGTGCACATCTTTCTCATTTTAGGCAGAAAAGAAAAAAAAAAATACAAGTCTGAGACGCGCTGGTCTGAGTGCAGCAGTGTAGAAGGCACCGGCTGTCCAGCCATTTCAGACTACCATGCCGTTACCTTGACGAACAGCGGTGGTTTACCTCGCCGCCACGCTGTGTGCGCATCCGGCCGCAGCAGCTCTGGGAAGTGATAACACCTGCATGTCTGCGCAGTGGAGCTCAATGGACTACCTCCGATGAAAATTACAATGTTTTGTGCTCTACCTAAAAAGAGCCGCGACGAACGACCTAACACATGCACGCTTCCACAAGGCAAACTTTTCTTACCGCCGCGATGAAACCCTGCTGTATCATCACATCCCCTCCCCCTTCCGTTATTTTCTTTCCTTCTTCTACATTGCCTTCATGTGCGTGCATATGCACTCGCGTTATTCAGGTATGACCTGAATTACTCTTTGTAGATTTCTCACGTAAAGCACAATGAAGAGCGAAAACGCGAATGTACTAATCGATGCGTAACAAAAGTCGATCATAATTTCTACATTTGTGTCCGTGCAGTGTAGTGCAAATTAGGCAACATGTGAAGGAGTTAACATGCGTGCAATTACGATTTAATTATTATCCTAGCAAATGTATGTGTACTGCTGTATGTACTGTGGTTACAATTTAGGTGTGCAATTGATCTGCAAATTTTCATGGACTAATTGCAGGTTTCTGGCTCACTGATATAACATTTGCACGCTTTAAAATTCAGGCTGTGAGCACTTTCATAACAATGAGGACTTTTACAAGCATCAGATGCATTGAATGGGCCAAAGGAACCTTAGCAAATTGAAATGTGCATGCTGTGCCTACTGAACTTTTCATTTGTTACGTTTGGGTATAATATTTATAAAACTCTGCATTAATGTCAAGCTATTTTGAAAGGGCGTCCTTAAGATGTGCACATGCTCTGAAGCGCGATTTGAAGCACTTTACAATTCCTTTAGCTTGCAATAATTTGTTCTTTTTCACTGAACATTTTACTGCATAACATCCATTGCTGTAGGTGTGCATTGTTGAATAAGTCGGGAATATGTGTACAAAGAGAGCTTCAAAGCATTCAAATCTGCATACAATACAGCCCTTTGAGATATATGCAGTGTTTTTCTTTACCCTGAATGGTCACCGAGAAAATAAGTATCACATTGAAGATATCAAGGCAATGACAATCTGGTGAACATATCATGAAAATTTTTAAACCACATCTTATCACATGTAATCAGAGACACTTTCACTGTTCGATCATTGGTTCAAATCAAAATTAGGAGTTATAAAAATAATTTCAGTCGCTAAGAAAGGAAGAAAGATGAGTCCGGAGAAGTGTCATCCCATTGCCGTTTTGTCATCGTTCCTCAAAGTTGTTGAAAGAGCCTCGTTTTATATGCTTAAAAAAACCTTCAGAAAGTGTAATTTTTATGTGAAGTAGCAGTATACCTTCTTCACATAAATGAAAATCAACAGAGCATGCTCAGCACCCTGCTCAATATTGATTAAAAAAGACACATCATATGAAAGTAGGGTACCATTGTGATCATTTTTGACTTCGCAAAAGCATTTGGTGCACTTAGTCACAACACATTGGCTAAATTAGAACTCCACAAAATGTGCAGCAACGTGACAGAGCGCACGATTGGCTACACGATGAATCGAGGACAATATCTGCAATTGAGTGACATCGCCTTGATGTACAGCAAACAGTGGGGTTCCACAAGAATTTGTTTTGAAATTGCTTTTATTTCAACTTGATTGCATTAAACTTAATTGCATTAATCCCACCCTTCCTTATGTTTGAAGAATGTATGTTCTATACTGGCAGTGTGACCATAACTACTAGTGATGAGACTTAATTATGTACCCTAACTGTTTTAATACTCGCCTACAAATGAGTGTTCATCACCATCCACTGCTCTTTAACCCTTTGACCTCCAAATTAATTCCTGAAAAAGGTACAACATATCCCCAAATTTTTTATGTAGTCATAATTTTTTCTATGTCATTCTGATCATGAAAATTTATTACTGGATTTGTTTCTGGTAAGAATTAAAAAAAAGAAAAGCTGCTTTTGAGGGTAGCGTTCCATCAATGCTGACCTTAACTCGTCTTTGGCAATGGGAGCAGCATGACATGGGCCTGAGCACGTGTGACTCCTGGCCGCGGTGGCCGCATTAAGAGGGAGGGGAAATGCAAAAACGCCTGTGTGCTTGGGTTTTAATGCATGGTAAAGAACCCCAGGTGGTCAAAATTAATCCGGAGCCTTCCACTACGGCGTGCATCATAATCAGAACTGGTTTTGGCACGTAAAACCCCATGAAGAAGACTCGTCATTGGCGATATTGGTACAACCTCCCACAGCATATTGGTACAGCTCGGGATTAGGGGCTAGTTAATCAGCGTACTGACTGCAATCTGTGCTGCCTATAGCATTCTATATACCACTAATTAAGATCAACTGCAGACAGTTTTTCTTTTCGCATGATTCTGTAAAACATAAAATACTTTGCTCCACAGTGTCCCCTACATCATTCCACAGGCCCATCACATTTGCTAGGTGCAAATTGTATAGTAGTACATTCTTAAACAACTGTGAGCACCACTATGTTCTCTGGAACTCATGATAGTGCGTGTATAACTGGTGGGACAAACTTGAGCGATGAGATTGGCTTTGGTGACCACTGATCAAGCTCACCACTGTCGTTGTAATCGAAACGTTGCTCAGATTCCTAGGCACAGTTTCACACCCCCCCTCCCCCCCCCCCCCAAAAAAAAAGAAAACAGTTCTGTCCTTCTCCGTCATCTTTTTGGCTAGTTTTGGCTAAGGTCACTGGCTCATGTCAATTTCATGCAAATTCTGTGCATTTTGTACAGACTGTTTGTACTGCATAACTGGCGGCAATTAGCTCTAGAAAAGACGCACACACACAGGAAGAGGGGATGAACACAAGCACTACTACGTGCTGTTTATTATAGCAGGAATGTAAAGTGCTTAGCGATTTAAATGGGATAATCAGACGGCATGGGGTGACTGGTGCTTTTTGCACCACCAGTGAGCACTGGGTGATTACTGGGGGGGGGGGCAAGTAAGTTCACAATGTATCACAAGTGCCCTCGCCTTCATAGTATACCATAATTCATCAGCTCAGTGTCCCTAGCACCCATCAGTGACACAAGAAATGCCCACCACGATGTTGTCGAGTGTTGCGTTTCAATCGCTGAACACTGTACACACACACACACACACACACACACACATATATATATATATATATATATACACACACCTTGCCAGGCATGCAAATTAAAAGCGGGATCACAAGAATTCGTATTGGGAAGCTTGTAGATAAATAGATGGCTCACTTATGCAACAATCTCTGTTCATTTTGATAGAATAGGCTTCCAGAGCAAGTCTTGGAAGTGGTGTTACTACTCCTGCCTAGACTAGTTGCTGAATGTTTGTACTACAGATTTCTCACGCTGCATGTCACGCAGGACGGATTGTCTTGAGGCGACAGCAAAGCCGACAAAATGCGTTACTGCCCTCCCAACGTGACCCTGGGCCACATGTGGACCCGAGAGGGTCTCTCCCAGTGCTTCCTCGACACAGTGGGGCCACCCGTTCTGCTCTTCACCATACTGGTGGGCGGGGGCTTCCAGTGGGCTGTGTACCACAAGTATGCCACACGCCTTGACACCAGACTGCTACATCGCAGAGGCTGCTACAAGTTCCATGTAAGTGTTCCTCGAAAAAGAGCCTCGTTTAAGAGCAGAGCTTTTTGAAGCAAACATCTCTCTACTCCTTCCCGCCATTTTGTGTCCCCATTTGTGGGTGCCACTGGGAATGTGGCTGAATAGACTGGAGAACTTGCTGCTGGCTGCTGTCTTCCTGGGCATGGAGGTAGTTGAGTAAACAAGCGTCACCAAGTGGTGCATCCGCATAGACAACTTGCGCCCCTGGGTATGTGGCCGTTGTGGTCCGGTCTGTAAGAATGGGTATGTTCCACTGCAATACAAAGGGTATGGAAACCTTAGCTGTCTTTAGATGTATGCCGCACGTCTCTGTGCATTCACCTCACATCAGCATTCTTCATTCAACAAGCATCACACATTGCCTCTGTCCTCGTGGCACAGACAGCTAACAGCAACAGGTGATGAGGCTGTGCTCGTGTCGTCTGCTGGCACTGCTACCCCACTAACTTAAACAGGCATCGTGTCGTTTAGACTCCGTCATTGGGCTGGATCTGTCCATCTTGTTTAATTTATTTAATACATACTGCACTAGTCTTACATACATACAGCAATACATACGCACAGCAAAATTAAAGCTGAAATAAGATAAAATGCGGATAACAGTATGAATGGTAGAAGTCTGTAGAAAAGTCGCTCATAAATAAACCATTCTCGATATAAACATTTCAAATATTTGAAAGTCAAATACTAACAAATGAAACGGGAAGAACAGGTATGAGAAATAGAACGAGCAACTGCAGGGAATCAAGAACAAGAGAAACTGGAAAAACAATATATTATTTCCCGCCTAAATCCTAGCACTCAAAGGCTCAAGTACAGTGCTCACGGATTGAAATGCGACAATTTAGTCCTAACCAATGCGCATGCTTTTATTTTCACCGTCGGTAGTTTGCGTGACATCGGCGCAATCTCGACTCGTACGCTTAGATCAGAGTCCAAGTCACCTTTCGTGACCAGATTCGAATCAACAAGACATGGTACTCTCGAGTATTTGCACAGAAAAAGAGTTCTACCTAAAATTTGCCTGTC
Source organism: Dermacentor silvarum (assembly GCF_013339745.2). Classification (NCBI taxonomy): domain Eukaryota; kingdom Metazoa; phylum Arthropoda; class Arachnida; order Ixodida; family Ixodidae; genus Dermacentor; species Dermacentor silvarum. The sequence continues at coordinate 104,593,456 of NC_051155.1, read as the reverse complement.
GCGTTTCAATCCGTGAGCACTGTACATAGTTCACCAACCATGAAAAATTAGAGATCACTGATAATTTCGGCAATATAGAGATAATTAAATAGGCTACCAAAAAATTTCAAAGGATGGACAGTGGTGTGAGGAAGTATTTTTTGTTCTGTAAGTGCATACAGAAAAAAAGAATACCTAAATGTATCAAAGCGGAATCTATATTCAGTAAGATGTTTCTTCTGCTTATTTCATGCACTTCTTGTGTCACCCAAATGTTTGTATTGTTCTACTTTAGTAAGGGCAGATGTTCTGCATTTTATGATTCAATAATTGTGTTCTCTTCCTGTCAGTTACAGTCAATCATACGGACTGCTTTCTATAAATTCAGCACCATCTGCCACTCCTCGCGCCATTGAGCTATGTTTTTTAGTGTGTGACTTAATGTCATTTGGCTTTGACTTTCAGTATTATTCTTATTAAAATGCAGTCATCTGAGAACACAATAATATCACAAGCTATGTCATTTGTGAAGAGAAGAAAGAAGAGTGCTTGGACTGTATCTAGAGAAACAACACTGGGAGCACTTTAGCATAATCTCAAGATTGCCCTTGAAAGTACAAATTTATAGCAATTTGAAAGGTAGTCCATTAAGCAGTTCATCATTCTGTTGCTCCAAAGAACTGTTCGCAGTCTAAACAGCAATTAGCAGTTAGACGCGCGGTTAAAAGGGCCCTGAAACACATTGTGAGCATAGTAAGAAAAGGTTGCTGATCTGTCGTAGAGGCTGCTTTGAACATGTGAGCCAAATATTACTTCGGAATATAGGTCGGCCCCTGCCTTTTTAGAAAAACGAAGGACTTTGGACATGACACACATTTATTTACTGTAAGTTCAGCTACTAAATGTCACTAGTCAATGCCACAAGCGGCATCCTCATCCAAACTACCAGAGAAGTTGTCCTCGTCGGATGTTTCACAGGTGTCCCCGGCACCCCAAACGACGTCGTCCGCAGTTCGTCGAGTATGTTGGATATTCAGCATTTGTTAACGCCAGTCTGGATAATCTTAAGGCTGGCTTTACAGCGGGCGTGACGGAGGAACATCATTATTTTGGTACTTTTGCTAGCTTTGTTTATGAATATAGGTCGACATTCATTGGTCACAAATATGGGTTGATAGCTCATTTTGGATAACATCTTCAGAAAAAAAAAAAAAAAGGTTGACCTATATTCGAATAAACATGGCAGTTGATCGTCTACTCTAATCTGGTCAAACTTTACTGTACCCTCGTAGTTTTTGTGTCTAGTCCAGTCGCTATCCCAAAACTTTTGCCGTATATCCTCAGTTTTTAGGAATTTTAGGGTTATCCTTGTTGTCTAACAGTGTTGATGACTGGCTTTGCCTTGTTTACTCTTTTTGTGCTAAGGCAATGAATTCCTTCAAATCCTGAAACAGTGTCACCAAGTGTACCCTTTATTAGTTGGCAAGATACCTTCATTTCTAGGCTGTCTACCTGCTCACTTTTGGTTCGGGCATGCCATAAACAATTGAGTTTCATCACCTGCTTCTGTTCTTAAAATTGTTTGCCTGTTGCAGTCGACCCACTTATAACAATATTCAAGTGCCAAGAAAACTGCATTGTTATTGCTGTTAATTGTTATAACCAGTTACTTGAAAAAAAGCAGAGGGGACAGACATCCAAACATTTTAATTACAGACAGAAAGAAGTACAGCATTACTTATAGCATTACTGGTTTTAACAATACTTGGATGTAACAATGAACAGCTGTGGCGCCGTCAACATTTATGTGTGTTTTATGGTAAAATCAACAGCTTACTCTGATGTTCCCATGCTGCATTATTGGCTATACAGTCAAACCTTGTTAACACGTAGTCGGCCGGGAACGACGTTTAGGACGCACTAAACAATGTACGAATTAACCACCAATGCCAGTTTAGCGGCTACTTACTGGCCAGAAAAGAACTACGTCATGATGCTCTCAAACGCATGCACTCGGACAGGCTTTATTTGTGGGTAGGGAGCAAAAAATTGGTGACCTTCACTTGCCGACATGGTGGCCTAGCTGCGATGACGGCATCTTCGAACTCGATAAGGCCGCAAGCCAGTTTGTCCATGATGCCCCACTTACTAACTAAATTAACAAGCACGGTGTAACGGGTGCACAGGTAAACATGAACACATCTCGCTCGATGACCGTGGAAACTCACGGTCGGAACGCTGGAATGAGGAGGTGCAGCAGCAGCGAGCGTGCCATCTCTCGCTTCAACGCTAACTAGACGTCGAAAGCACAGCGCATACGAAGCTACCGGCACTAGTTGCACTTTGTCTGCAGATTGCTTTCAAGATACGGCGCCCGTGCGGCCGCCGCCAAAGTTAACTCCTCCCTTTCCCGCCTCCCCCGCCGTGCCTCGCGCGCGTGTGATTGAGTCGGCCGACTTTCGCAAGCTTTCACCCGCACATACGGCGTACGGCGCGTGGCAACGATCTTGCCGTGTTTTCACTTTATACGGAACCTCAAAGCGACGTCCATGGTGAGGGCAGAAATGCACTTTGCAATAAAATGTGCTTCTACGCGGTTACTACTTGAATTGGATTCGACGGCAACAGCAAATTCGCACCCCCTACTGGCGGCTTCTTTGCGTTACCGGGAGCAAATCTCGAAGGCCATGCTTTTGTGCGCAGCAATAGGCAACAGCTGTACGAGCATGTAATACATCATGGTGGCCATGTTTCAAGTTCACGATCGCTGGCGGCTGTTGTCTGGGCGTCGCAACTCGAGAATCGAACGTCTGCGCATGTGATATTTTGCCGATTTTGTGCATGTGCGTGTAGAACAAGAACGAAAAATACTACGCACTGACTGTTTAGTGGACAATGAGCGACTACGATGTAAGCGGTCAGCCAGTACATGGAGTTCAATGGGGGCTGGGTGGGGGAATCTTCACGACTACGTTTAAAGCGCAATTACACATTAAGCAGGTACATATTAACGAGGGTTGACTGTAACAATTAAACCTAGCTACTGGGTGTCTGCACCAAAAAGAAAGGGAAAGCGAAATCCAGGAAAAGAAAGACAATTTGGCAAAACCAATCTCATGATGGCTGTCAACAGTAATGCGCTTAGCATTGAAACAATATAGCAACACAACGTATTGCCACCGTCGAAACGAGTTATGTATGAGGCGGTGTACTGCAGTGGGATTCCTCTTTCACGCTTCCGTAAGTACACTTGGCGCCATCTAGTGCCACTGCCGCGAAGCCTGTGCATGGCCTCCGAAATGCGTGGCCTGCTGGTGCGTGCGAATGCTTAGAAATGCATCACGCAGCAACCGAGCTCCTCTCTCGCGCTTATTTCTAGACACTCTGTTTCATCTAGTGGTGTTGCCAAGAAGTTCATGCGTGGTCTCCAAGACGAGAAGCAAGGCGCGCCAGTGCCTACGAATGCTGAGAGCTGTTCCTTCGCTTGCCGCACACTCGGCGGCACATACACGGTGACCCAAGATGTCGAGAGGTTTTGTTGAAGAGTTGCACACACCCACTGCATTCGGGGCGCAGCTCGCTAAAGCGTTGGCGTGAAAGACGCTCATTGAAAAGTGGCACACGCCCAGTGCATTTGTGGCGCAGCTCGCTAAAGCGTCGGGTTGCTGTTCTTGAGGAACCCTTGTGACGTGGGTTCGATTCCACTCGGCATCGGAGAAATTTAAGGGACCTTTTTCGTCTGCTTTAGAGACTTACATTCCCAGTGGCACATACCTAGTTACCCAAGTCAAAGTCGTTCATTGAACAGCAGCGCACACCTACTGGCACATAACCAGTGAACCAAGTTGAGTTTCATTGAAGGCTAGCACAGACCAGGTGGCACACAGCCAGTGCTCCGAGTCGGCGTCCAAGAGTTTCATTGAACAGTGGTACCTACGCAGTTCCACATGTATAATGACCCATGTCGGCTTGAAAGAGGTTCATTGAAGAGCGGCACATATCCACTGACCGAAGTTGGTCTGACGGTTGGTTTCGAACCCTGTTGCCTCGGCACAGCAGCCCATTTCACTACTCGTTCAACCATGACTACCCAATGACCCAGGTAGGCGGGAAAACAAACGTACATAGATAGATAGATTGCTCCAGAAAGTGCATGGAGTTCCCTAAGAATGCTAACGCATTAAACGTGTGAGCCACTTCACCACACCAGCCTTTGTGTTGCGCACCCCACACGGCATGCCTTCGTTGCATCACATCGCCGGCTTTGCACGCCGCTCTCCTGTCTCTCCCTTGCACCCTCTCGCCGATGTCGGAGGCAGATCTCAGTGCATGAACATGGCGCAGTGCCTAGGCTCCAGTACAGAAGAAGGCAGGAAAGGAACACTGCTTGTGGACACTGGTCGAGGCGAAGGGGTAGAGTGCCTCCGTTGGCAGTGACGCTCGCCTCCTGGCGACGTGGTAGCAAGGCAGTTAATTTCTTCTATTTGCTCCAATAACGAACCAATTTGAAAAATTATTTCCGTAAAATGCTCCTCAGACAGTGTTTTACAAATTCCTTTGTACTATAACCAAAATTTGCAATGAGGCTTGGTGAGAGGCCCTTTAAAACTTTTTTTCACGGGCACATGTGACGATAACAAAAAGGAACATTTCGTTGCTTTGTGGTCTGATTTGTGATCAGCAACTTCCCTGGACAGTGGGTTCGTTAGGATGATATTACCTTCAAAGGTTACATCCAAAACATTCTTAGTTGCTTATATCACCTGTGTCGGGATGAGGGCTATCTGTTCCAGACCAAAGTTAAAGGCTAAATTCAGCAATGCTCTGCGCTAGTTAAGTCAAAGCCTGATGATCCAATCCAACGTTCAGCGTAGCCTGTGATATGCCTGGAAGATTGAAATCAGCAATCAAAATTATCTTTGTAAAATCGGGTAAGTGACATTGCATATAGTAATTCAATACTTCAAATGTTTTCATACTAGCACCTGGTGCTCAGTAAATGGTGCACAAGTACTAGTAAGACATCATTTCTACAGCACTGCACCAAAGAGCCTCATTGCCATCAGTAATCATAGAGGCATTACGTGTCTCTTCTTTCTGGGGTTTTACGTGCCAAAACCAGCTCTGATTATGAGGCACGCCGTAGTGGAGGGCTCCGGGTTAATTTTGACCACCCGTAGTTCTTTAACGTGCACTACAAAGCAAGCACATGGGCGTTTTTGAATTTTGCCTCCATTGAAATGCGGCCGCTGCGGCCGGGATTCGATCCCGTGATCTCGTGCTCAGCAGCGCAACGCCTTAGCTGACCAAGCCACTGCGGCGGTATCTCTTATCTCTGGTAAACATTGCTTCGCCCCCGCCACAAGCACACCTGATCTTGCCTAGAATGGTGTAACCAGAAGGAAAGAGATTATCACTTCGTAGGCAAGTGCAGCGTCAAGTTTTGGTCCATGTGATAACTTCTGGGCTGTGCTCTAGAACGAAAGCTTCTAGCTTGGCAACTTTGTTTAGGATGCATCTGTTGTTGATGCCAGTAATTACTTGTCTTTGTGGAATTGTACAGCATCGTTTTAGCGGTCACTTAAAGCACCTTGTCTTTTTGTTACAGCAATGTTTGCATTCCTTTAGTTGTCGCGAATAAATACCGTACTTACTCTAAAACAGGTTGAACATGAATATAAATCGACCCCTATATATATTGAACTCGCTGAGAAATAAAAATTATAATTTGAGTATAGGTTGACCCAGGCCTATTTAGAAAAACTAACTTCGAACATGACACACCTTTATTTACCGTAAGCTCGGCTACTAAATCTTGCTAGTTAATGCCACATGCGGCATCCTTGTCCGAACTGCCAGGCAAGTTGTTCTCGTCGGATGCTTCGTAGGCGTCCTCGGGACCCCAAACGACATCGTCTACAGTACCGTCAAGTGCATTGGATATTCAACATTTGTTGATACTTGTCTGAATATAATCTTCAGGGCTGGTTTTACACCGGGCATGACAGAGGAACTTCGTTAGCTCAGTACTCTTGCTACCTTTGTTTGTGAATATAGGTCGAGATTCCTTGGTCATGAATGTAGGTCGATAGCTCATTTTGGGTAGCATCTTCGGAAAAAGAAAGATCGACCTATGTTCGAATAAATATGGTAGTTGGTTGTTTACCCTAATCTGGTCAAACACGACTGTCTACTCGTTGTTCTCGTGTTTAGTCCAGTCGCTATCCCAAAACATTTGCCGTATGCCTTGGATTGTTAGCGAAAAAAGCTTGTAACAGTTTTTTTAGAAATTTTAGGGTTATCCCTGTTGTCTAACTGTTTTTATGACTGGCTTTGCTGTGTTAACTCTTCTTGCACTACAACAAATTCTTTCAAATCCTGAAACAGTGTCACCAAGTGTGCCCTTTATTAGTTGGCAAGGCAGCTTCATTTCTAGGCTGTCTACAGGCTCATTTTGGTTCGGGGATGTCATACGCAATTAAGTTTCATCACCCGCTTCTGTTCTCAAAATTGTTTACCCGTTACAGTCGACCCACTTATAACAATATTTAAGTGCCAAGGAAATTGCTTTGTGATAACTAATAATTGCTATAACCGGGTTGCATGAAAAAATGCAGAGAGGACAAACATTCAAACGTTTTAATTATGGCAGAAGGCGGGTGCGGGCGAAGCGGCTCACTTTTTTTTTTTTTAGGGCAGTGGAATGAAGGTGGCTGGTGCAGGGCATATGGCACTAAGTCAAGTGTGGTGAGGCGGCTTGTGTTTTTGTTTTTTTGCGTTCTTTTGCCTTTAAACACACTCACCCAGCAGCGAGACTTAATTGCTATAACCGATAACGGGGCATGGGGGGAGCATTCTAGTAAGCGGTTCATTTTACCATAGAATACATACAAATGTTGATGGTGCATCGGCTGCTCATTGTTATATCTGATATGTTGATACATGTTCTTATTTATCCTTTTTCCAGAGACTGCATTTCACCCTCTAACAACTTAATGCTTAGTGCAAGATGCGCCTGTATGGTGGGGCACTTACTCGAATGTTATCGGTGTTTCTATCTGTTGTGTATGTTCTTCCTGAACCTTGCGTAATCAGATTGTATGCGTGACACGGATAGTGTTGTACTTTCTGGAAGGTATGCGAGCACCAGTGATTAAGCTGGAACCTTGACGAGTCATGTATAAAAGCCGACTGGCTTGAACCGCCGATCATATTTCGGTGATCGTCGACTGTGCTTACTACTATCGTGTTTCGAATGTCACTTGCTTTTGTGGGCGCAGGTTCACCCAATAAACACCTTGTTTCGTGATTCACAGCTTTGCTACTATGTTCTTCTGTGTCACTACAACGTGACGATAATGTTAAAATCGGTATCACTATAAGTGGATTTGACACTGCTAAAAGCACTTCCTGCTAAGTTCCAGCTGGCCGAGATAGTCTTCATCTGTTATCATCCAAAATTCTTGCTTGATGAATGTGTCGATCTTCACGTGGATAACTGCAAGCGCCTCATTGTTTTCATTTTTAATTTCATTTATAGTGGAGGCCAAGGAGTGGATTTCAAAAAGCTCTTCCTGCATGTTAGGGCCGGGATACATTTTGATATCACTAGCCAGCAGCAACAAGCTTTCAAAGTTGCCAAGTAATCACACAAAGACAGCCACAATTGCCATGGGCATGAAAAAATCACTAGGAACACATTGTCACAGCTATAACATATGCCATAGCATTTTTTCACCTGTAGCAAAAAGATGGAAGGATTTGTGAGCAGCATTCTTGAATCAGTGCCACCATGCCTAATGCGAAAGTGAAGTGTGGTGCAGATGTTAAAGGTGCTTGCTGTTGATGACATTGTAGATGCTGGAGCTGAACCTTACAATTTCATAGCCGATAGCATGCATAAGTGGGGACTCCTTACAAGCCATCGTAATGTCTGCAATTTAATCTTTTTCAACAAAAGCTTCTTGAATATCGCCACGAGTCCATCTGGACTGTTGTGAGCCTGCTTGAGCACCTGCTTAACAGGAGTACAAAGAGTGGCAACATGTGTGCTTTGTACAAATGGGCGCAGGGGTCTATAGAAACTCTCTCGCCTCAATAGAAAGGTCCATATTGGCTCGATGTTACTTTGCCAACTACCATCTTGGCAACAGAGCACCCTGACTATTACATGTGGTGATTGGAATGCCGTGTATGTCAAGAAAGTAGTGAGACTGATTCGAGAAAAGTTGCTAGCTGAAGTTATGCTTACATACTGAGCGTTGCATCGATAACTCTGCCATGTATGCATGACTTTTCCTTCTAAATTGCTTGCTGATCTGCACTCAAATTTCACACAGAGGTACCATTTTGAATGAAGTTTGGATTAATACCAAATTTCCAGGCATTACTTACCAGTTTCGTCCATGTTTAATTCAATGTTCACAACGTCTGGCATGATGCCACTGCTGACGATGCAGCAAGGCAGTGGTAGCGTTGTTCCACAGCGGCATCGTGTGTTGGATGCCTCATGGGCTGCGGGCTTGTGTCCTGTTCCACCTCGCCATGCAGATTGTTTTGTTCACCCATCTCGCTGTGCGTCTGAATGAACTGAACGACATGCTTTAGCTTTTGCGTTTCTTAGACTGCTGGAATGTCTTGCAAGACAAGATCCAACTGTAGCCAACAACATCCTCCTCTTTTGAGTTCCTAGTGGGTCTTATGCCTGCTGGGGTGCTGCAAAATGTAGGGTGGCAGCCTTCTTTGTTTTTCTACACTTGCAACTTATCATCCGTATAAAGTAGACATTCTATTTTCATGCACAAGATTGCTTCATAACTCATTTATTCCCAGGACATCAATAGAATGCAACCACCATCTCACGTCCGTAGCCACAATAAATAATCCAAGCGCGTTTAAATCAGCTATTCACAGCTTGTTTCTTTCTGTTTAGTGACGCCTATTTGCTTTATCGTTATTCTTCGATTATTCCTTTTGCATTTTATTCTTATCTATGGTTTTAGTGCTCGCCACGCCCTTCTGTGATGTCTTCTGGCCTTGAGGGTATTGAAGTAAATCTGTGCAGTCCTATGTTATGCCTCCTAAATAAGTACCACCTTCGTGGCTTCAGACATCTCACAACCCTGTGGAATCTGGGCATTGTGCAATGCCGATACTGCTGTGATTCGTTCCTTAGTCAACTAGGGCTGCTGCACAAGCTTAAGGCTTACAAATGCTTCAGCAAAGCAAAATTGGCAAAGGCCACTTGATTGTCTTAATTGCCTCAAGCTTTTACCAGTGTTTTCATCTGGCTGAACACTCATAGTACGAGGCATGACTGAGCGAGAAACAAGTTCGTAATGAATATAGGATATAATGAAGGTAAATTTTGTGTTCAATGCGGTCTGTTATTCTGAGGTCCGACTGCATTGGGAACACAAACAAAATGTGTGCTTTCTGCCAGTGCAGTGTCTCCTACAAAAGTGCTCTCTTCAAGTAAGGGTAGTTGTCAGAGCAGCAAGTCAGATTCCCAACACTCTACTGCATGTTGCTGTCAAAAAAAAAAAAAAAAAACTACAGCAAAAATGGCTGAAATGAGTGATTAACACCATTCACTTTGCAAAGTGAGATGTGTGACACATGGTCAATGTGTTGATGCTATTTGGCTACATTTGGCCCCCGCATTATTGAACACCACTCGTCATCCTTGTGATGTGCGAGGCTGCTGACCAGAGGACAGCATTTCTCATGCTCATTGTGTCGACGGCTGTTTGCGTGCAGACGTCGCTCATGATGGCGCTGGCCACATCGTGCCTGATCCGGCTGGCTGTGGTGTCGGGCATTGGGGGCGCCCCTCTCGAGGGCCACCAGCTGGTCTGGGCCCTGTGCATGGCACCCGCCTGGCTGCTGTCGGTGCTGGTGACACGGCTGGAGCGCCACTGGGCCCTGCCCAGCACGCCCACACACGGGCACGGCCTGCCGCTGCTGCTCTTCTGGGCTATGAGTGTCATCCACGAGGCCATGGCATTTCTTGGGCTGCACCACCCCTCCTGGTGGTTCCAGGTCCACTCGTCAGTGCCAGTTTTTGGAAGTTGCAGAAATTCAAGAACTTCTTTTGGCGCTCTGATTCAGAGAACTTGAATGTCAGTTACGAAGTGTTTTTGAGGGGCAGTGACAATGACGAAGAGGCCATGTTGCCTGAGGAACGCTAATTAATCTAAATAATGTTAATAATTAGCATAAGTCTTAATTTTCAGTTTAAATTTTCAGATGAAAACATTTCGTAAATGTTTAGCTACATATTGCCAATAAGTAGCATTTAAATTTGAAGCCTTTGAAGTCTGTCTAATTTCTGTCTAATTTGAAGTTAATTAGACAGAAATTGAATTTGTTGTTCTTTGGAAAGCACTCGGCACCCAAAGGATTGAGAAGAGACGAAATGGCTTTGGGGGGGGGGGGGGGGGGGCACATTGAGACTCTAATTTGAGAACATGCCTTGTGTGAAGTTTTCATCGCTTTTAAGTTTCACCATTAACTAAAATAGATTTTGTCAAAAATGTTCACCTTTAATGTATTACACATTCCTCTATAATGATGTTTACTGCTGAAATATTATGCTCTAATTGACTATAAGTCCAGTGATTAGTTGCTCATACACAGAAACAGTCTACATTTCTCGTACCAGCTAGCCTCAGGGACAGGAACTATGTAGGTAGCCTGATGCTACATGCAGACAGTTCAGTCCGGAATGTAATGACCTCATTTTGCTTCAACCGCACTGACCCAGGCGCAAGGACATAGCCGATGTGGCCTTCTTTGCTGCACGCTTCATCCTCTCCGTGCTGGTGTTTGGCATTGGCCTCAAGGGTCCTTCAGTGCCAAGTGCCCAAGACTACTTCCTTTACTCGAGGGGCCACATTCAGGAGACGCAGGTACAGTACGGTCACAACCTCATGCCCTGTGCTTATTCGCTTTTTGTCAACCTCTGGTGAGTGTTTTGTGAAGCGTACACTTTGGCTATGAGTGGGCAAAATTGTGCACTGTATTTGAAGCTCCATCTGTGTGTGGTGATGTGTTGGTAAGTGCTAAACATAGACTTAGTGTAGTTGTTAAGATGGTGCAAGGAACATTGTCCAAGTAGTTCTCTCTCTCTCTTTCTTTTTTTTACTGTTTCCTTTTACAGCATTGTGGACTTTTTCAGCTCTTGATCCGATCATATGCCTGTGAGTCATGTACTGGCGAAAAAGCAAATCAGTTCGGTGAAAGCCCACATGGTGGTGGAAGGTTCATGAAATGAAAAAATTATCATCCACCAAAGTGTAGCACAAAGCTGCACTTGAAAGCTGCAAAAGAAAGCTTTGCAGTCAAAGGAAAATTCGTCCTGGTCCGCGATTCGAACCCGTATGGGTTTCCTTTTATTGTCGCGCTACGTTCGTGTGGATGACAATTCTTCTCTTTCACGGACTGAGGAAATTGGACTGATCCCATAGGTGATGCAGCATCACATATCATCTTGAAGTGCTAGCCGCCACAGTGGAAGGGTGAGGGAAACTGGCATGCTCTTGCTTTAGTAAGTAACTTGTTGCTACGCAACATGATGCATGCAAAGGACAGTGGTAAGGCTGACGATTTGAACATTCCATTGCTGAATATGTGGCCTAGTGCAAACTGGCCTGTGCATGGTGCTCTTGCTTTATTGAGCAGTTTGTTGCCGTGCAACCTGACGCCTGCTCCAATCATATCAAAACGTTAGATGACATTGGTATGAGAGTAGTATGCATGTGTCTTTAGCCTAATGGGTGAAGCATCAGGCTTTTGTGCAGGCGGACCCTGGTTCGAAGCCCACCATCGGGCATACATTTTCTTTATTGAAGAGGCTTGAAATGAGGTGATACGAGAACTTACCTGCCTACCTACTGTGAAGTGCCTGGTATGATGCAAAGAATGCTTCACATTACTAGCACTATGTCCATAGAGCTCATTCAACAGGACGTTGTGGTGACAGGGAACTAACTGCCAGCCTCTGCCTTCCCTGAGCATCGCCTCCACAAATACAGACAACTCGGATTAGAGTCATCGTTTAATGAAGATTTTTTCTTCTTCCTTGCTGCAGCCACTCCTGGATGAAGAAAGTGGCAGTGGCAGCCCATTCCGGGGCTTCAAGAACAAAGTGCGTTTGCTGCTGCCTTTCCTGTGGCCCAAGCACAACTGTCGCCTGCAGTTTGTGGTGGTGCTGTGTGTTGCCCTGCTCGTGTCGGGCCGTGTCATCAACGTCTTCATCCCCATGCTCAACCGACTAGTTGGTGTGTGCCTGCATTTATTAATCAAAGAACTTTAAAAGAAGATTTTGTGCTTGTAGCTTCCTTATTTGATTGAAATTTCTCGACAAGGTCACATTTTTGAGTCTGCATGGTTAAATATAGCAATTAGCATCCATGCTTGCCCATTTCATTTGAAAAAATGTATCCGAAAGACCACCACCTTGTGCAGCTCAAAGTGTTTCAGGGTGGTCCGGTGTCTTCTTGTGGAAGAAGTGCTATAGGTAAGCGAACAAATAATTGATTTGTCTAGGTTAACAGAGGCTTGTTCAGCATTACTGCTGTTGGCCATGCGTAGGCGTGCACTGTCGAAGCCCCATCCCTGGTGCTTGTCCTCGGGAATCTTGTAGTTGTACAGCGCATCGTTGGTTGTCGTTAGCTGTGTATAGCAATTCCATGTCCCATGACTTTGCCAAGTGTTTTATTGAATATTATGGACAGACCAAGAATTCCAAAAAAAATCAGCCGTGCACACATTATTGTATTTTTAAGTCGGGAGCTGCATTCAATCGGGAACAGACACGAAATATTCTGGTAGCGGTTGTGGTGGTGTAGATTATAATTTGTGACTTAAATAAGCAGGGTAGTATTATGTACCAAATGGATAACCATTGTTTGATGTTCACACTCTTTTTCTGAAGTGCATTCTGAGTGGTATATGTATAATATTCTGTAGTGTGCTGTAGTGGAGCAGCAAGTCATATTATTGTGACGCCAGGCTCATATTGTAACATTAAATTACCTCTCACCAGGTTTTCGCATTGCAAACAGATGAGCATGAGGCTCTGATCACATACTGACGATCATTCCTGCAAAGTACGAAATGGTGGCACAGCACGAACGCAGCTGAATTTTAAACAAACGCCCGTGCTCCCTTCCTCTCAAGGAAAACCCGCTTCTGGCCAGAGACTCAGTCACACGCACAAATGCCTCTATGTTTGACGCACTGCTTGCAGCATCACCGATTATGGTACATAACTTCGGTAAACCATCTAAACCACAACATGCAAAACTGCCTCTAAAAGTTCCCTGTGCAGCAAAGCAACAGGAAGAACAGGCGGAGCTCATGGACATAGATGTGACATGGTTCCTCGGCTCGGGTGTGGGAGAAGGCAAGGAAGGAATGTTGCTTGCGGATGCTAGTAGAGGCAAAACGAAAGAATATCAGTGTTGGCAGTGAAGCTTGCCTCCTGGTTGCATGGCAGCATGGGATTTAAGTTTCTTTTATCTCCTCTTGTAATGAACAAATTTGAAAAATTCCTGCAGTGAAATGCTCCTTAGATAAACTAGTGCTTTGCAACTCCCAGTGCACAACCAAAATTTCCGATGGGGCCTGGTGAGGAGCACTTTAAAGGATTTCTTCTACAATGAAACCCAGTCCTCTAAGTTGAGAGACTAGCTGCATTGAAGTGAGGAGGAGAGAGGACAGTCAATACATGCATTGTATTGACTGCTGATGTATTCATGAAAGCAGGTAGTTCGCACTTTGTACTGGATGTCATATTTGTTTCTTACCTTATAGTTGCTTGTCTGTGTCTCTTAGCTCCTTCCAGCAGTTGCTTAACTATGTTGCCCCCCCCCCCCCCCCCCCAATTACCCACCCGGTGTTCTCGTCGCCTTGCGCTGACATAATTCAAGAAATCGGTGCTGCTATCACAATTTCATTCCTGGGTGCTTCCGTTTGGGTTGTTAATTTACAGCGAATCATGTCTGCATATGGAAAACACTGTCACGGTGTTTGTCAAGGCTTTGACACTCTGTGAGGTTTTGGGCGAGAATGTGGCGGCCACATTCTGAAGCAACAAATCTGCAACAAATGAAGCAACAAATGCGGCAGCCGCATTTTAGATCAAGGCGAAAATGCTCGAGGCCTGTTTAGATTTAGGTTCATGTTAAAGACCCCAGGTGGTCGAAAATTCCGGTATACATTTCCGCCGCTTCCCTTCAGGTGCCAGTTAGGCTGTGCTCGCGCAGGATTAGTCTGCGCGCGAAACGTCTCTTTGTTTGCGATTGCACCCCTACGGAAGGCTGGTAGTTACTGTTGTGTTGTTGAATCCCAAATGAGCAATTACAGAAGGCTGGTAGTTGCTGTTGTGTTGTGGAATCCCAAACCAGCAATGTACACACGAAGGGGTTGATGCCAGCAGTGAAATTCCACCGACTCGCAACAGAATGCACGAAACAGACAGCCGACAAGCATGGATTACTGATGTGTGCAGTACAGCGTAAGTAAACTCTTGTTGCAGGTGCTGACAGTTCTCGTCGGAGATCGCATGTCCTGAGAAATTGTTTATGTGCATTATGCACTGATCAAGACCGGAGTTCATTCCTGCATCACTAGTACATCAATCAGTCGAGATTCTGTGAGGTACAAGGCCGCTTTCTGTTTGCACCGGCGTAAGTGAAGCAGAAATGAGTTGCACGCAATACTTAAAATGCGTACACATGCCATATCTATGCTGTGCGGTGAAATATCCTGTACAATTCTGAATCTGTTGACGTAAAGGCAAATGACGGCTGCATGCTCGCACACAGCGGAAGACACAGCGGCCCATGCACTTGCCACAGGAAATGCAACCCTCTCGTATGAGGGAGCAGGGCGACGAAAGCTTTGAAAAAATAAAAGCATTACGCGTTTTTGCGCATATTTAAGTTTTCTAGTGCAAAGACGCAGCGAACGAGCTATTGCTATGGGAGTAGGTATAGCATGGTCACACTTGCATTTTCATGTGTATAGCCGTCCTTGACTTGTGAAACGCACTTCGCCCCGACGAGGACGACGTCATCTACGCTTAACGGAGATTAACAATTAATTATGTCTTCTCCGATGGGGGGGGGGTCGTCTCAATGATGCGTTTTCGAAGACGGGTCCATTCAGTGGCGTGATGAGAGACCGTTGCTCCAAACGCCCACTCTACCTGTCGTACTTACTGTATTTTACTGAGCTTACTTTACTTTTTACTTAATTTCTTCACAAGCACATGTACACGCGAGGGGGGGGGGGGTCCCATTTCTTTGATATACATGTATAGAGTCTGCTTAAACTACCGGATGTTTATAATCGATCACGTCACATAGAGGAAAACAGATACTTCCCCCGCCCCCCTTCCCGGTCCCCCGAAAAAATTTCGGGCTACGCCCCTGATGTTACCAAGTGGCTGTTGGGCTCTTGCATTGAGCTAAACTCCTGTTACTACTGTACATGTTTTATATATCCTTTGCACTTGCATTTTCTTTGCAGTGCTATCATTGTTGCGTTTCTGTTCTTACGGGAGGCAATCCGATGCATCTGTCATTGTCACACCACAATTGTTGTAGGTATTCCAAGAAAGACAGGCCTGTCTTTTCAAATTGTGTGCAACGCATGTATTAAAGAATTATCGCAACTGATACAGGCAGACCTAAAGTGCTCAATGACACAGTATAAATCGGGGTGGAATGGCAAGTTGAGTCTTTTGATTATTACTGCCAACCACATTGTCATTAATTTAATTGCCAGTTCATACCATTATTTACTGGACAAAATTTCGCTCTATGAAGAATATAAATTCATTCAGTTCATCGGCACCTGTCTGTATTCATCATATGCAATTGCCCTAGCTGGGTACAGTCGGTCTTTCCTCTTAATGCTTAGCTATCTCACTTGTGGCGCTTTTGATAAGCAGCCGATGCCTTTTTAATTACCTCGTGCAGTGAACAGCCTGGCAGCACAAGGCACAATCATCTTTCCATGGCAGGACATCCTGCTCTACGTGTTCCTGTGGTGTCTACAAGGGCAGGGTGAGTGCGCATTCCATAAATTTGCCTCAGGAGGTTATCTGGCACAGCAGAGCTTAGTGCTTAGTCACTGTTAAAGCCTTCTGCAACAAGGCCAATTGATTATAGGACAGGACAGGTTGACGTAGGACAGCAAAGCACCTGTCCTGTCTATGTGTGTATGCCTTTTCTGGTCATCTGTTTTGTGCAAGAATCTACTTATTTGTTCTCACGCACCGACTAGCTCAGCAATATGTTCAACTTTACCCTTTCCATGCCAGCTTTTTTTTTTTTCTAGATATAAAATTTTTTGATGACCGATTCATTGTGATCATCTTTCATTCTTACAATATCAGCAATGTTGAGCAAACTTGCCGTGACCCTCAAACTTTAGTATCTTTGACAGGTGGCAAATTGTGCAGAACCTGACAATAAAGCAGTGCCTGCTCTTTAGTGTCGGCGCTGGTTACGTGCAGAGCATTGATCTAGTCACGTGAGGCACGGTCCTTTCGTCTGTTACGCAGATTGACCTTACAATATCTGACCTGAAAGTTGGGATAGCCGTTCTGCATTTTCAAGGAAAACTGGAAAGCAGAACTTTCTGTGCTATAAATAAAAGATTACCGCAAAACACAGGTCCACTGTTAAACTGAGAGCCTCATTGGTATTCAGTACGACATAATGTCACTAATTCATTAGCTTCTGAGAAAAAAAAAAAAGCACTTGATTCTATTCAACAGAAATTCTATTGATAAAAAAAATATTTTGCACAACTGTTTTCTTGCCGAAAATTTGTAAGCATTAAATTTTGCGAAAATATTTTCTGGTATTCAATATTTGATTCGATATTCGGTTTCTTTTTTTTCTTGGTTCGATTTGATATTCGCACACCCCTAATTTACAGTAGTGCTTGGTGTTGTGCTCGAGAATATCGTTATCGAGAATTTCTTTATATCGAGGTTTCAGTAAGTCAATAGAACTAGGATGGGGAAATAAAAATAGTTTGTTACATCGTGAATTTTCTTAAATCGAGGTTCGTTATAACGAGGCTTTTGTATGTTACAGCTACAACTTCTGGAAATAAAGTTAAATTGAGCCACGTGTTACAGTTCTAGAATAAAAACATACATACATACTGTAATGCAATAACGGAGACACAGAGACAGCACCCGTTCCTGGGTCGGCTGTTCTATTCTCTGCCTCGTCGTCTTCTCTCTCTCCGCGCCCGCAGTCCGAGCGCCTGAGCCTAGGTGCGTCTTTTTCTTCATTACACTCGGCCACGCTGCCGAAGATAGCTCAGGTTGTTGTGAGGACACGCTGATTGTGGAAACCAGGGAAGGCCGTCCTGCGCGCAACCAGCGTCTCTGGGGGTCGGCACTGTGTGTTACGATCGGGTCGCATGTCTCGTTGACGTATATCCCGTCGCAATTGGACACCACGTAGGGCAAGAGATCATGCACAATGTGCAGCCGCTCTGCTCAGTCGTCGCGTACTTCTTTGCAACGTTGCCACAAAATGAATGAGGCTCGTAGTGGTGCGCGAATCAGCCGCGCTTGACAAAAAACTGCGAGCATTGCGCGACTGGTCTTTTGCGCGCCTCTTTCGGTGTCTTGCGCGTGCTACGCGTCTTTCGCGTGCGGGCAGCTCTCTGCTGATGATTACCTTCAGCGAGGCCTCTCTCAGTGCACTGTGAACGGCAGCAAAGTCGGCGAACGACTCCGTGGACATACAACGATGTGGCTCCGAGGAGTCAGGAAGCATCTCTCTGCCACGATCCGTGGATAGGTCGGGTTCCTGGAGTGATAGCGTCGGCGCCTCCATGCACCCCTGCGTTGATGTGCTTCGGAACCGTTTCGCTGACGGCTGCGGACCGAAAGTGGTCTCGGTCTCTCGAAGGAATGGTAAAGTGTCAGAAGTGGTAGACGCAGAGTCCGAGACCCGTGGTGGGAAAACTGGCTCGCATCCTGGGTCTACAGCGGGGCAGGTGCCGAGGCAATCTGCCAAAACCCTCCCGGGTACTGAGTGCCGGGTGCCAGAAGAATGCCAAATCGAAGTAGCAGCGGTGCTCTGCTGCGTGCTTATGGGTAGTAGTGCAGCCGATGACGCCGGTTTGTGATCTGCCGCTCGGTGGTGACTCGAAGCGGGAGCGGTCGTCACCGTGCGCTTCCCGCCGTCTGTGATGGGGCCAAGGACGACACTCGGGGAGCCGGCGGGCCTGCATGGCGAGGCGCTGCAGGGAACTACTGCCGCGTCAAGGTGGTGCTCCTCATGAGCTCCGGCCGTAGAGCACTGCTGGCCGGGCTCGACGCAGGCATACGTGGGCGGGCCGAAAGCAGCGATCAGAGCTGCACTCCATTCAGGCCACGACCCAAGTTTAATGCCTGCATAGTTGTCCCATGCCTTGGCGGCACCGCAGAGTCGTTTTGCGGCAACCAGCCATCTTGTGTGGTCTGGCCAGGCATGACGATCACCCAAGGCATTGATGGTGTGAAGCCAAAAGGTGACGTCATCTTCAAAGCCGCGAAAAGGCGGTATTTTTACGTAAGCCGGCTGCTGGAAGTCGCAGTGGCTCAAATCAGCCAGGCTACTTGTCCAGCTGCCCGAGGAACCAGTGCCGGTGTCCACGGACAGTGCGGTCGTTGTGGTAGTCGCGGCAGCCGGATCTACCACCAAGGTAGCATGGACAGCATACCTGGGTGGCTGAGGAGTCGAAGTAGTGCTCACGATGATATTCTCGCCAAGGGAAGTGTGTACGGCGTTCCCAGGCAGGACAGGTCCAAGACGGTGGGGTCGAAGCGCTGTCTCAGTGTGACGTGCAACGGCGCAACCACCGACGGATGCGAAGGTGTTCGTCAAAAACGTGAGCTGGTGATTCAGCTTGGCAATGGCTTGGACGAGAGCACCGGTAGGGTCCTGTCCAAGAGCCAACGAGGAGGCTTGGACGCCGTCCCCGGATGGTGCGGTGGGTGCTTGCGACGGTGGTAGGGTGGCCGGCTCCATAGCTGAGGAAGCGTGTACGGCGTTCCTGCGCAGGAGGGACCGGGCACTCTGAAGAACCATGCGAGGAAACACTTAAGGCCGGAACGCCTTAAGTCAGGTTCGTTGTAGTCGGCTGCGCCATTGTAATGCAATAACGGAGACACAGAGACAGCACCCGTTCCTGGGCTGGCTGTTCTATTCTCTGCCTCGTCGTCTTCTCTCTCTCCGCGCCCGCAGTCCGAGCGCCCGAGCCTAGGTGCGTCTTTTTCTTCATTACAATACATACATAAAAAAGACATTGTCTTCACTGTGTAGTCTAGGTGTGCTAATTAGTTTATGCAGCTTACGTATGCTGTTAGTGTACATTATTTGACAAGCTTAATGGATCTAATATTTATGGACACTACGGAATAGCCTTGTGAGACATGATGGGGCCTGTGTCCCCCACTTCAGTTTTAATTTTCCCATCGGTGTGCTTTCACTATTGTTGAAATAAGCTTTCGTTTCCTCTTAGCTCACCTGAAGCACTAGTTATCATTGCCTAGCACGTCTAATTTGTGCAATTATTGGACTGATAAAATGTGTCAGCATAGGAATGACAGGATGGTTGCTAATGGATTGTCTTGGCTTCGACATGTTTAGCACAAGGCACCAGATGACATTGTGTCTGTTAATGTTTTCTTTATGCTTGCATTCTGGTAGGTTAAATTACCGTATTTTCCGGTTTATAAGTAGTATTCATTTTTTCTTCTAAATTTTTTGTTGGTGCATCTTATCAAACGGACATATGCTTTTTTTTAAAAATACTGTCTTCAAAATTGGATTAGATGCTATGGCCACGCAAAGCATGCTGGGTTGACCTCCTGTGGCAGTTGCTACAGGTTGTGTGTGCGCTATGGAGGTACCAGGTTCTTCTCGTGATCGAGTTGCCGAGCACCGTGTGAGTAGGACAGAGCAGCAACGCAAGTGCGGGCAGGCCGACCGCGAAGTTGTCACATCTGCAGATCGCTTCTGCACATCTGTCACATCTGCAGATCGAAGTTGTCACATCTGCAAACCACCCTCCCTCCTCTCCGCGCTGCCTTCCCGCTTTCCTCCCTTGTGCGCGATTCGGCTCACCGTCACACACTTTCACTCGCACGAATATACAGCATACGGCGCGGGGACGATGTTATGGCCATTGGACCTTATACGGAACATCGCGGCGACCACGACGGCAGAAATGTACTTGGAGTATCCATATCATTGCTATCACAATTACTGTATTTTCGTGCATATAACCTGCACCAAAAATTTCAAAAAGTTAACAATATCGTTGGGGTGTGGGTTATATGTGTTTCATAATACATTTCATAAGTCGCTGTTGCAGCATCTGCATGAATTAGGCCTCCACGCTTGTATATAATTTCATTTTCATATTACGCTGCATGTCAAACCAGGCGAATAAAAAGAATTGCACCGGTTCCTACTGTGTGCTGGTAAAGATCCATGTGGAATTTCACAGTGAGTTATGATTGTGCGCATCTCCCCCTTCAGGTAGCAGTAGCATCCTGTCAAACTTGCGCTCCTACATGTGGATCTCGGTGCAGCAGTTCACGGTGAAGGAGGTTGAAGTTGAACTCTACTCCCATCTACATCAGTGAGTACGCTACATTTTCTGATTTGCGACAAATATACCAATAAATGTGACTTCCTTTGAAGTTCTTTTGCGGAAACGTAAACTGTCTTGTGGTTTTGCATTACATTTATTGTGAAATCCCAGAATATTACAGCTGTATCCATTCTGGGTTCTTCTGGCTCTCAACACATCTGTGCAGCATACAACATGGCTACACTGTAAAACTCCCACATGACATGCGCCTGCAGATGTCCTCTGCACTTAAACATCATGAAAACCTGTATATAGGTCGACCTCTGACATTGAGGTGAATAAAATTTTAAAAAATTCTTTAGTGCAATATAACTACAGAACACACTTTATTCAATCAATGCGCTCATTTCTCATTAAACATGAATATTGCATGTGAAATATCAGGATTATTGCCTTGGGACGGCCGCTAGTAACTTATGACAGTGAAGCCGTGTTACTGCAAACACCTCATTAACATACTTTTCAGAAATCCCCGCTGACTGCTCATAATTTTAGTGTAAAAATATTTCATTACTACAAACTTTAGAGTACCAAAATTTTCAGAATAAATATTGTTATTTAGTTTCCACGTCGTGCTTGTTAGCACGACGTGGAAACTAAATAACAACAGGTGGTCCAAATTATGCTGGAGTCCCCCACTAAGGCATGCCTCATAATCAAATTGGGGTTTTGGCATGTAAAACGCCTAACCTTGTTTTCCTGTGCCCATAACTTTTCGTCATGGTATGTTTTGTTATTCACTTAAAAGTTCATTTAAGCACCAGACACAGTGTGACACATCAAAATTATCTTGTCTTGAAATGCAACATTTGCTCTTTGCTGTGTGTCGCTTTGTAAAAAAAAAAAAAAAAAACTGCGCAATCAAACATAATTCGGTTGCGAAATGACAGTTTTACCTTTAATTTCGGGTCATGACTCAAGTCCGAGACATATTTACCCGCATAATAGACTTTTTTGATCTGTTTCCTGCCTTTATCAAGTGCCTTTAATGGCTAATTTCATGCAATATTCCTCTGGGTTATTGTCTTGTCATCAAATTGGGATATTTCTTCAACATTACGAATTGCTTCATGCATATCATCTCAGCAAACCAGTGCTAGACTTCAACCTTTTTACAAGACTGTAGCAAAGCTAGCACTCTAATACGTACACACTAGCAGCCATACACTGCTAGAATGTTTCAAGTTTCCAGAGAGTAGAAGTTTTCAACCACCTTTCATGTTTGTCAGACTTATGGCTGTTTTCTTCAAGTTGCATTCAAGTAATTTCAGGAAAGTAACTACAGTAAAAGCTCGTTAATTCGAATTTCGCAGGGACGCCCAATGAGTTCGAAATAAACCGAAGTTCGAACTAACGAAATTCATTGAAAAAACAGCAGGAATTGAGACCGGGTTGTTGGAAAATCACTCAAAATATTTACTTGCAAAAATAATCCGTGATCACTGTCTGTTTCTCTTCTTTGAATGCGATCGCTATAGCCTTGTTTTCCAACGCGCGAACGTGGCAGAAAGCATCCTCTGCGTCTTCCTCGAAGCTGAAGAATAGACGCGCGACACGCATAGCCTCCATTAGTTCCAAAGCTGAGGGCCACGTGGGTGCATCATCCTCTTCGTCATCCGCACCTACATCGACGACGGGCGCTTCTCCACCAGTCACCTGCGCGATGATATCATCGTCGGTGATTGTGCCGCAGACTGCTGCACAGCGATCTGCATCGACGTAGTCGTCAAAGGTCACGTCCTCCAGCGCGTCCCGCAATCCGGCAGGAATGACCACGGCCTCGCGCTCGTCGGGCTCGCAAGCTGTGCCCTCATTGGTCACACAAAAGCCACTGTGGCGGAAGCAATTGGCAACAGTTGTTGCCGTGACCTGATCCCAGGAACGCACCAACATATGCAAGGCCGTGAGCAGCGTCACATCGTAGCGACACGGCACCGAACGACTTCGTAGCTCTGACGTACACGAGGCCTAGCGACTGAATGAGCGGCACACAAAGGACACGGAGACTACGCAGACACGTCCGGCACGAACCGCCACACGATGCGAAGAGCGAGGGCAATGACGACAGTGACGCCGCTGTGCTCGCGCCATCTATCGTTGAGCCTTGAAAGCTTGCGGCGGCAGTATAAAATACCACCACGCAGCGGCGCGCAGTTCGAATTATCGATAGAGGAGCAGATGCGCGCGTGAACTAACGAGTTGGTTAACCCATAGACGCCTATATATTGTGGCCGGACCATGACCATCAGTTCGAATTAACCCGAAAGTTCGAATTAATGAGGTGCGAATTAACGAGCTTTCACTGTATGGAGTAGTTAAAGGAGTACTGAATGACCATTTTTGTCTTCTTTCTATTTTATCATCAGGTAGCTGTAGACTCAGTAATTACATTATGGAGCCTGCATTCTTTGGGAGTGCCAGACATAATTCAGTGTAGCGCCTATTATGCAACCCATTAAAAATACGCGCCAAGTGCAGCGTTTCTTTTGAAGTGAAAAATGACACCATTCACAGCACTGAAACTTGATGAGGTGGTCTCGTGGTACCAGACGCCACTGATGCTGCTGAAAGCCAAGTCAATTGAGCAATCAACCAGACAAAAGGGAAGTGTGGAACCCACTCTGTGTTTCCAAGGGAAACGCCGTGAATGGTAGAGGCCAATTTGGCAGCTTTCGGTGACACAGTCATTGCATGGCCTTTAACCAACACATCGGGCTGGCTAGCACGTTATTGAATCGTTTGTGATACCACATAACTGCCACCTTCCATTTTGGTGATTTGAACATCCTCCTTTTCATGTCGTACTGCACTTGGTGCACGTTTTGAACGGGCTGCATAAAATAATTATTTGTGGTGCTCTCGAGGAATTGAGGCTTCCCACCATAATTGCATAGTCTGCAGCTGCCTAAAAAAGAAGAAAAAAAAAAGTGGTGCACAAAATTTTCATTTCAGTTCTCCCAGGTGTTTGTGTGTTTGTAATCTTCTGTCCGTTTAAACCTACGAATGTTATTATTTTACAGCTTTCATTATTTGTGCTTTCTTGCAGCCTGTCAATGAACTGGCACCTGGGCCGCAAAACTGGCGAGGTTCTCAAGATCCTCGACCGAGGAACCAACAGCGTCACGTCCCTCCTCAGGTATGACCAACAGTACAGCTGACAAGAATTCACTGCTGGCTTATTTGGTCAAGCGTTATAGAGGACGTGGTGTGAAAAGACAGCGGTCAGATGAAATGAAGCACTTATTTTGTTGTCCACTTTTATTCTGTCACCAAACAAATTTGTGGACCTGCACAGTTTATTTATTTATTTATTTATTTATTTATTTAACATACCCTCAGGGCCAAAGGCATTAGAGAGGGGAGTGGGTTACATGTGAAAGAATATACATATATACAGTAAAAGCTCGATGATACGAATCTCACGGGGTCACGAAAAATATTCGTACTAGCCGAAATTCGTATCATTGAAACACAATTAAAACTACTGTCGAATCTCTATAATTTGAACTCGAAGGGGCCCGAAAATTTGTTCGAATTAAAAGGACGTATTTTTGAAGTATTCGTGCACCATAGCACGATGCACGAACGGTGCGAGTCGTGAAATATAGCGGCGCGCAAGCGCATAGCAAGCGCGGGCCACGAAACTGCCTACGCCGGCTAACGGTCGCTTCCCGATAACGACAGAAAACGAAGCTTCAGGGAGCGAGCGGGCGGCGCCGGCACGGGTGCGCGCGGAGACTGCGACGGTGAGGTAGAAGGGCGGCAGGGAAGCGGATTTAGCCGCGTCAACTCCGCCGCTTCGGTGGCTCCCCTCGCCCTCCCTCTCAACTCCCTCGTAGCTCTCTCACCTTCGACTCCGTGCGCACATCTCCGTGCGCGCCCGCCGCCGTGCTGGCGCCAGCTTATTTTAGCCGCCCCCTGAAGTTTCGTTTTCTGCCGTTATCGGGAAGCGAGCGTTTGCGGGCGTGGCAGTTTCTTTGGCCCGACTGTGCCTCCGCCGCTGCTTCCCTCTGCACTGCTGCCGCAGCGTGCAAGGTCAACATGTGACTAGAAAATAGAGGAAAAGTGTGCACTGCCATTTTATCCGCCTGGCTGAGACATCGGCACTAGTGTGTGCTAGAATACGGTTGTCTAGAACACTCGAGTCGGCACGTACACGCTTGTTCCGGCGCGATGCAGAACGGCGACCTTGCAATTTGAGAGAGGAGGAAATTTCCGCCGCGGGTTCTTTTTTTTTTTTCCCCGTTCCTTCGCGCGCGGCATTGAGGGGTCTCTCCTGAGCTTTTGCTCTACGGCGGTGTCAGAGCAATGCCGGTCGGAGGCGCCGCCGCGTTATTTGGCGCGCTGCTAAGAGCATTGTCGGTGTGCGGTATGTTCGAAATAAGCGTGTTCGAATTAACGAGATTCGACTGTAGCTAAATTAAAGAGTCAGAGGTGAACTCACTCAGGCACATGTACGTAAAAAGCGTTTATTTCTTGAAGCGCCACCGCTTCAAACTCTTCGCGCCCAGTCGCGGAGTCCGCGCTGTCCGGCGCCGCGCCTCTGCATCAAAAGAGAAGGAGAGAAAGCGCGTGACTGCGTGCTGTTCTCTTTCGCGGCCGTCGGTGGGGCGGCGTTTATTCGTATCAACCGACGCAGGCTGCAAATTGATTCGTAACAACCGTTCTCCAGCACGTTGCAAAGTAATGGGGCTCGGCCGGGACCACACAAAAATTCGTATCATCCGGAAATTCGTATTAGCCGTGATCGTATCATCGAGCTTTTACTGTACATAACAAAGAATGAGCAAGCACATAAAATTCTAATTATACAATGTTAGCTAGGGCATTCTTGAATAGGTGGTGATTTCTGATGGAGATTACATCCGAAGGAAGGTGATTCCACTCTTCGCATGTCCGTGGTAAGAATGACTGAAAAAAAGCATCAGTTCTGCAAAAAGGAATTCGAACTTTTTGTGCGTGATCTAGGCGAGATGAAACATACTGAGGAGGTGATATAAGCTCATGATGGAGCTGAGGATGATGAAATATGGAGTGAAAAAGGCTCAAACGAAACAACTTACGACGGGATGCAAGGGTTGATAGGTCAAGACTTAATTTCATGGCAGATATGCTTGCTGTTCTGTTGTAGTTAGAAAGAATGAAATGCGTGGAGTTATTTTGAACCATTTCTAGTGACCGAATTAGGTTTTCATGGCTTGGATCCCAGACGGAGGCAGCATATTCTAGTTTCGGGCGAATGAGCGTTTTGTACATGGTTAATTTTATGGATGAAGATACTTGTGCGAAGTTACGACAGAGGTACCCCAAAATTCGATTAGCATTGATAATTACATACAAAATGTGGTCTGCCCAAGAAAGGTTTGATGTAATGTGAATGCCAAGGTATTTGTATGAGGACACGGTCTCGAAAGAACTACTAGCAATGTGGTAAATGGACGAAACAGATGATGTTCGAGATATGCGCATATGCTTGCATTTCCTTATGTTAAGTTCCATCAACCATATGTTGCACCATTTGTTAATAGCATCAAGGTCGGACTGAAGGGCTTTAGTATCATCAACGCAGGTTATTTCGCGATGGACAACACAATCATCGGCAAAGAGGTTAATGTACGAGGAAACACACGAAGGTAAGTCATTAATGTAAATAAGAAAGAGTAGAGGACCCAATACCGTCCCTTGAGGAACCCCAGATCGAACAGCAGTGTGCTCTGAATTTACGTTATTTGTCGACACAAACTGAGAACGGTTAGTAAGAAAGATTTCTAGCCAAAAGAGCAGTTTAGTGTCTATGTTAAGCTGACGTAGTTTGTAGAGAAGCAGTTTATGGCATACCTTGTCAAACGCTTTAGAAAAATCTAGGAAAATGCAGTCAATAAGAGAAGAACGATCAAGGATGGCATGAAGTTTGTGAGTGAAAGATATTAGTTGGGTTTCACAAGAATATGATTTGCGAAAACCATGTTGTGATGGCGAAAAAATTGAGTTTGATTCGAGAAAGTTAGCAAGGTTTGAAAACAAAATATGCTCAAATATTTTGCAGGGAATGCTTGTGAGGGAAGTGGGCCGGTAATTTAATGGAGATTGCTGGTTACCTGACTTGAAAAGTGGAATCACCTTCCCGATCTTCCATTCAACTGGAAGAGATCCCCTGTCCAATGATTGCTGAAACAGTGTAGTTAAAATAATTGATGAATACACCATTGTGGCTTTCAAGAACTTTGTGGTTATTTCATCGCAGCCGGGTGAAGAGGAACATTTTAATTTGTTAATAACATTTTCTACACCGCTAGAATGAATAATTATAGGAAACATAGTGGTGTATTCGGAGCATGAAAATTCTGGCAGCGGGAAATTTTGGTCATCAGAAAAGTTCCGCGAAAAAATGGTGTTAAACACGGATGCACATTTTTCGGGAGAGATGGCACCACCAGTGCTGTCGATAAGGTTTACTGTGTCATCAGCCTTAGGATTTACAGAGCGCCAGAACTTTCGAGGATTGGTGGTCAGTATTAATCTTCGACTTTTTAAGGGAAACCGCGTATTCTTCGGAAGCTTGTTTGTACAGTTCCCAGCGCATGCCACTAGGACGTAACCGGGCTAATCTATACAGCCGCATTTTTTTGTTTGCTAGACGCTTAAAAGTAATATTAAACCATGGTGCATTACGATTTGAAATTATTCGGTGAAGCGGGATGTACTTGTTGGTTAATTCAGCGACTTTAGCTATAAACATGGTCCAGTTAGATTGAACACTACGGTTGTCGAAGTGGTTAAAAAATGTATCTATAAAGGTCGAAAGCTCACGGTTAATTGCCTCAAAGTTAGCGTTCGTGTAGTTTCTAATAAACATATATTTTTTTGAAGATTTAGGTCGCGAAAAGTTCATCTGAAAGGTAATAAGTGAATGATCACTTAAGCCAGGTAAGCATGTAAGGTTAGAGACAAAATCAGGTACGGATGTTAGCAACAGATCAAGAATGTTCGACACGGTTGAAGTGATTCTGGTAGGTTGCCGGACCAGCTGAGTGAGTGAAAATGTGGAACACAAGTCTAAAAAATCTGGTGCTAGTTTGTTGTAAGCTAATGGTGGTTCAGAATACCATGCTATGCTAGGGATGTTAAAGTCTCCTAGTAGAAACAGTGGCAAAGTGGGGTAACGTGATAGAACGCTGTTAATGGCATCGTGTAATTCATTTACAAAAGTGCTAGTATATGAAGGGGGGCGGTAACAAAGTCCTATAACAACTTTTTGATGATTAATTTCAACTAAAGCCCAAAGCATTTCGAGGTGGCTCGTTATTTCAATGCGCTGAGAAGGAAACGCCTTTGGGACGGCTAACAGAACGCCACCTCCGGGCCTGTTGATGCGATCGCATCGATAAATTGTGAAATGGTCAATAAATGGAAAGATTTCAGCGTCGCGAATGTTAGAATGTAACTAGGTTTCCTTTAGTGCCACAATGTCAGCAGTACAAGTGTCAATGGTAGAAACGAGACAGGCGCGTTTATTTAGTACGCTTCTTATGTTGCAGAAAAGTACTGTTAAAGGCGATGAACGGCATCCACTACCCCTCACGTGATCCTATGTTGTAGTGTGTGCTTTATTGCGTGAAGAGCGGCTATCGCCAGTTGGGTGAGCACGCGCAAGAACTGTGTCAGATGCTTGGTCATACATGAACTGATCTTTATTTATGGATATCTTGTTATATCCCAATTTAAAAGGTGTTCCATCAAACTGGCTTTTAGCGAACCCTATAAGCCTTTTCCGGGCATGGCGTGTGGCGGGCGAAAAATCTTCACTGACGCCTACATTTCTTTCCTTGAGTTGCGCGCGCATGGAAAGCACTTTCTCTTTATATTTATAATTGGAAAATTTCACAATAATTGGTCGGCATTTATTTGATACAAATGGCCCCAGGCGATGAGCGCGTTCGATTGAGTCTGGGGGAAAACTATCAGCAACGCCGGATATAATATTTTTGATGCGTGCTTCGGTTTGCGCCCAAGATTCATTGGAATCCGGAACGTCATGGAATAAAAGGTTGTTTCTTCTTGAACGGTCTTCCATTTCATTCAATCTTGATTGCAAAAGGTCGTTCTGCTTCGCCATTTTTTTCACTGAATCTTGTAGAATGACCATCTCTTTTTCTACATCTTCAAGTCTCGGCGTTTTCAGTTCGAGTGTGACACGCCTTTCCTCGATACTGTTATTCAAGCTTTTCCTTGGTACTACCATGTACCCCTTTGTGCAGTGTAAGTAAAACCTCGTTATTTCTGATTTCACGAGACTGTAAATAATTCCAAAATTAACCGATGTAAAATTATCGGGGGAACCAAGAAAACATAAACAAATGGTTTTGACGTCAACACACCTTTATTTACTGAATGAATCAGCAAATCCTCTTTCTATTTTGCACAAAAGCACTGCAAAAGTTTCAGTTCTCGTCATCTCGTGCCTGATTAGCGCTCGCAGCAGTGAAGGCCTTGCGACTTCCTTTGCAGTGCGGTCGGGGCGCATGTCTTCATCCAAGACATGTTTTTCACTACCACATGCACATCTCGATTATTTTTTCACCACTGAGCTGGTTGCTAGCAGACAGTTGGTCCATTGTGATGTAGCTGGTGCACTTCATTCTCGATAGCTTCCACCCTGTTTGTGACATTGCGCGAGCAGCCATTGCATGGAGTCAAAACGAAACTGCTGTTTGCCGCAACCGTTGTGGACAAAACCGTGGCTGCTATTGATGTGATGATGGACAGCGACTATGCAGTTCTGATGGCACGTGGCCATCAGAACTGCATAGATGAGTGTAATTAGAGTGCATTAGAGTAGGGGTGTGTGAATGGTAGTCTTTGAGATTAAATCAAATTCGAATCAAGTAGAGCCTGAAGCAAATTGAATATAGAATATTTTTCGAATACAATTACACCTCAATATAACAAACTTCAATATATAACGTAATTCTCGATATTGAAGTACAGTGGAACCGCATTGATTCGATTCTGCGTAATACGTTTTTCGGGATGATACGTTTTTCTTTTCGCGGCCAACAGCCCCGCCCCATAGAATCAATGTATTTTCATGCGGTTGATACGATCGCGTTTTCGCCTGAAATGGGATGATACGACTGTAAACTGGTATTTCTGAAGCTCGTAGCTTTATATTCAAGTGTACTAGATTACATTACACTCCAACGACCCACGAACAACGTGTTAAGTGCCGGCGACAAACTAGCGGAAAAACGCGCACTCCGGCGGGAAACTGGTGTCATGCGGATCTGCCGAACCACTATTTTTGCACTCGTAGGATCGTCTGCTCGCGTCAGCTATCGCTCGCGCTTGTTTTGGTTGGCTTTTCAGGCGAGATCATGCAGGCACAGGGCTGAACAAAGCGCCTGCCTTCGTTCACCAGTCGCATCACTCGTATCACGCTGCTCTACAGTGTTCCTTTGTTTCGGAATTCCTGGCCTCATTTTATAACTTTCAAAAAAACTTGTTTATGAACTTGGAAAAAAAGAAAGTTCAGCGAAAACTGACTAGCTATTTTAAAGTTGCTCAATAAAAAAAGACACAGTTTTGCTCGAAAGGCGAAGCATCACTTGCGTTAGCAAATTGGTAGACAGCTATACAGAGTAAGGATGGTAATTTTATCGGCTGTATAAACTTGGAAACATTCGCTTACTAACTGAATTAACAACCAAGGTGTCAGTGCGCAAAAGCAAACAAGAACACATCACACTCGATGACTGCGGACACTCGCTGTCGAAACGCTGGCGTGCAAGCGCGGCAGCAAGCAAAGGTGGCTAACGGTCACGCGGTCTATCGGTCTTCATGCGGTCTATTGTTTCCACGGAAACTGAGCGACGAAAGCACAGCGCATATGAAGGTAAGATCCGTGTGGAGATCGCTTTCAAGATACGTCGCGCACGACTGCTCGGGGCCATGCAAAGTACAAGTATGCAGTTAGAAGAGCTAGGAATTGGGCTAGTTGGTGTGCATTCATTTTTCTTGCGCAGTTGTTTGCAGAGTATAGAAGCCGCAGGCCCTCCCTCCCACGCTGTCTTCCCACTTTTCTCCTTTCGCATGCTAGATTGACTCGCTCGGTCCCCTTGCACCCGGTCGCAAAATACAGTGGAATCTCGATGATACGATCACGGCTAATACGAATTTCCTCATGATACAAATTTTTCTGAGGTCCCGGCTGAGCCCCATTACTTTGCAACGTGCTAGAGAACGGTTGTTACAAATAAATTTTCTACCCGCGTCGGTTGATACGAATAAACGCCGCCCCACCGACGGCCGCGAAAGAGAACAGCGAGCAGTCACGCATGTTTTCCCTTTCTCTTTTGGTGCGGAGGCGCGGACGCGGCGCCGGACAGCGCGGAAGCCGCGACTGGGCGCGAAGAGTTTGAAGCGGCGGCCGCTCTTCCCCACGCGCAGCCGTCGCAGCAAGCGAAGATTCGTGCGGTCTATCACTTCAACGGAAACTGAGCGGCGTAAGCACGGCGCATATAAAGGTCAGAGCCATGTGGAGATCGCTTTCAAGATACGGTGCGCTACCTTCCCTCTTTGTGCCTTTCGCGTGGGAGATTGCGTCGCCAGTTACCCTTGTGCTCGGTTGCAAGATACGCATTTGGTGATGTAGCTCAGCGTCGCCACGCCCCCTCCCCCTCCCTCCCTTACCCCCACGGCCTCTCGCGCCACAGAATTTGTGTTTTCTCTCCGCTGTGCGTTCACTCTCCGTGAAGGCGCGCATCCCCCGCGTGATTTTACTGGTGCATACGGCGCGCAGCGAGGATTTTATCGCCCTTGGACTCGTGCTCCACGTCTCATGCTTCTCCTCCACATCGCCCTCGTTGATCTCCTCTCCCATCGGTGGGTGCACCTCATTGGGAAGCATGCTCGCTACCACCCTTGTCGGCGAGATTTTACCGCGGAAGCTGCATTATAACCGGTATTTCGTCTCACGCGGCTGCACTGTAAGCGGTATGCATATAGATGGAGTTCTATGGGAGGGTAAACGGGAGTCGGAAAAGGCTGCATTGTAGCCAGTTCTTCACTATAAACGGTTACGTTATAAGTGATCTATACTGTAAATGCTTTTTACGTGCATGTGCCTGAGTGAGTTCACCTCTGACTCTTTAATTTAGCTAGTTTTAATTGTGTTTCGATGATACGAATTTCGGCTAATACGAATATTTTTCGTGACCGCATGAGATTCGTATCATCGAGGTTCCACTGTATGCAGTTGGTACTGGAGCACAACGCCGCGAGCTAAAGCGCGCCTCCCTCGCGCGCTTTCTTCACTACGGCACACGGCGACGATTTTATCGCCCTTGGACTTTATACGGAACCTCGCGGCGACGGCAATGCTGACTGCAAAAATCTGCTTGGAGTGTCCATATAATTGCCATCGCAATAAAAGTGTGTTGGCTCCGTTTCGTGTGATATCCAGCGATGCTGCTCCGCATAATGCACTTATTATGAGGAGCAGTATCATTCCATGCCCTAGGAAGCTTTGCTAGCGAGTTTGTCATCAAGTAGGCCTGTTTTCTTACGTTTAGGGGCTTGCTTTGGATGATACGATTGTTGGCTGATACATTTTATTTTCTGGTTCCGGCGAAGATCTTATCAACGAGGTTCCACGGTATTTAAACTTTCTATTTCTTGTCCGTAGAAACCCACCAATGGTAGCACCCACAATTTTGGTGCCATTGAAATTTGTTCCCACCAAAGGTTGCAATTTCGAGTGGATCATGGAGGTCACTCTCAGCTGTGCCTGCACTAATGCACCAATCTCTCGCCTTGCAGAGAAATACATTGGCGTTCCAGTTACCTTTGCGCTTCAATGCATAACAGAACGTTTCGCTGAGAAAGTAACTGGAACGCCCATGCATTTCTCCGTAAAGACCAAATGGATGGTGCCACCATTGATGGTCAAACCCACGACCATTATTGGGAGTCGAACCCACGACCTTTCGTGTTAAAGAAGCTGAAGTTAAGGCACTCGAACCCTTGACCTATGGTAGGACCAAAATTCAATGGCACCGAAATTCATGGTGCCACCATTGATGGTCGAACCCACGACCGTTGGTGGGAGTCGATCCCACAACCTTTCATGTTAATTAAGGTGAAGTTAATTATTGAAGAGTTAATTAAGGCGCTTGAACCCACAACATTTGGTGGGAGTCGAACTTACAACCTTTGGTGTTAATTAGGGCAAAGTAAAGCACAATAAATTAAGGTAGAGATAATTAAGGCACTGGAACACATGACCTTTGGTGGGAGAAAACAAGTAATAGGAAGTAACAACACATTCGAATGGGAATGTCAAGTAATTTAATGAATGTCTCGTGATCGCGCAAGTTTTTGCTTTCATCGTCTTTAGCGTATGCTAAAGTGACTCTCAACTTTTCTTCTTTTGTTTATTTAAAATAAAGCTGTCTTTTTCTTTACATGTTTGACATTTTGCACCCCATTGGGCACATATTGCAGTAAAGGGGAATAATGGATATAACAAAATAATGTATACATTGAATTAATTTCACATCTTTCAACTTCATTATAGTGAGGTTTGAGTGCAGCATGTGAACAGTTTTGTATTAATGGAAAAAAATTTTTGCACTATTTGAAAACTGTTAAAAAATGTTTCATATTTGATTTGATTTGCTTGCAGCATTATTCTGTTTGTATTCAATTATTTCTCAAAAATTATATTCTCATGTCAATTCTAGAGTTGAGGAGATGTGTGACATGTTACTAAAAGGATGCCCTAGCTGCAGAGAGAGACTTAGAAGCTGATTTTGTTTCCAGCTATTTGCTGTTCAACATCTTCCCAGCCGTGGCCGACATTTTGGTCGCTGTCGTCTACTTCACTGTTTCTTTCAACGCCTGGTTTGGCCTGATTGTCTTCGTCACCATGGCCCTATATCTAGGTGAGGTGTTCGTTACATGCACTCAGAGGCAGAGCACTGAAATGGTCACCATCTTTGCTTCCTTGTTTGAAGGGCCCCTCATCAGACTGGATTGCAAATTTTGGGTATACACTGGAAGTTGTAAAGCGCCATCTAGGACGCATTTTTGCATTAGAATTTTTCACATTGGTTCATTATTAGAGGAAATAGGAAGAACTGAAATTTTGCATTGTCATCCCACTTTCACTGCCAGCATAGGCACTCTCTCTCTCTCTCTTTGCCGCGACTAACATCTGCAAGCGCCGGCATTCTTTCCCTGCCTTCAGCCATACCGGAGGCGAGGGACTGCATCACGTTTACATCCTAGACCTGCCTCCTTTTTTTTTTCTTCAGTCCTTGCTGCGCGGAGTGCTTCCAGTGATGGTTTTGTGTGCTCTGCATTGGACAATTTCCTGCTAAGATCACGCGCCATAATCAACGTCATTGTAGACTGTCTGTCGTAGAGGCATTCATGCTTGTGGCCTTGATTCTCTGGCAAAAAGTGGGACTTCCTCAACAGAGAGGGTGCACTGGCTTTGATTTCAAATTTCGAATGCTTTCGCACTGTGGAGTGGGTTGATACTTTTCAGACATGATCGTTAGGGCATTATCACTGCAACGTGCATGTCTGTTTGCAATGCCTAAACTTGGTGAGGTGCCCTTTAATGCAAGTAGACGTTCATCTCTTTTGATGCCATTTCTGCATTGAATTCTAAACATTAAAAGTGAAAGGCACCGCCGGACGGTCATTTTGCACCCTATTTTGTGTTCGTCTAGCAAATCCAATATCATTCTCTACTCAGAAGCACGACTACATCATTAATATGGTTCAGCATTTTTTATCTTTATTTCTTAAAAACTCCGTGTGCTCTCTTCAGATAGGAAATATAGTAAACTAACAGCCTTGGAGTATTTCCGTCAAGCTCACCCCAGTTCCTGACTAGCTTAGAAGGGCACTCGGAAGCGGCCAATGAACCATGTATCTACGGGCAATCAAATGTAGGATTTTAAAGTAAATGCACTTCGATTTAATCCCGGAGTATCTGTTAGGTTTGAAATATCACTTACTTACACGTATCTATTTATGGCAGAGTGAATCAATATGGCCTTGAGTTTCCCGCACATGGCTGCATAAAATTCAGTAGTCTTAAACAAAAAAGACAATTCAATTTTATGCAGTCATTGGCAGGAAAGTGATATTTCAAACATAACAAATACTCTTTATTTATTAAATTTATTGCTGCCTCAATTGCTTCATTTGGGGTATTACATAAAGTGAGGTGTAGGCATATGCAGCAGGCATTATTTTTGATGAATGCCTTGAAAGATGTATGACTGAGAGTGTTGCATGGCTTTGGCAGGAAGATGATTCCATTCGTTCGCTGTTTCAACAAAGAAAGATGAGCAGTAGCGTGAGCTACAGGGGGATAAACAGCCTTTGGATGACTATAACGGGATGAAGTGTGATGCGTAGGTGCAATGTCAGTTTCATGAAGCAGTGAGTAAAAGAAATTACGAAAAAGGCATAACCTTGCAGTTTTGCAGCATTGCTCGTTAGTTTGAAAGTTCAGTGATGATTTAGGTTTTGTGATGCTAGTGTAGTAAAAAGTGTCGGAGGGAATAAACCTTGCTGTGTGACTTTGCATAAATTCTAAGGCTGTTGAAAGGCCAAATTGGTGTGGGTCCCAAAATGAGCATTGATATTCCAGTTTGCGTAGGACAAGTGTTCAATATTCTAGTAAGTTTACCGCAGGGGGAACGATATGTAGATTGCAGTGCGGACAGCATTTCATTTCATTCATTTTATTACCTTAAAAGCCCCAGAGGGGCATTACATAAGGGGTGGGCGTACATATATTTATTATACATAAGTTTAAGGAAAACGGAGTACAAGTTTTAAATACAACACACGTGAAAATTAGGTACATAATTCCGTCTAGTACACAGATAGATAGCATAGATCCCGTACATTTTTTTTTTTTTTATTCTAAAAAATGGTCTGTTAGTTTTTGCATGAATGTAGGTGCACAGGTTATGGCGGCAATTTGGTGGGGCAGGTTGTTCCAATCTGTTGCTGCGCGAAAAAAGAATGAGCCTGAAAAAGTGGTAGTGTGAGTGCGAGGGCGGCCAACTTGGTACGCGTGCCGAGTGCGATGTGATATACGGGCAGCGGGAATAATGTATGGCGGTTGATTAAGTGAAGTATGATAAAACTTAAAAAAAAGAGAGAGAGTTGAGATGCGACGACGATTAGCGAGTGGGACCAAACCGGATTCTTTTTTCAATGACGACACGCTGACATCATAGGAATACGTTGAATGGATGAACCTTATGGCACGGTTTTGCACCGATTCAAGTGCGTTGATTAGATATGCTTGATGAGGGCTCCATACGGCACATGCATGTTCGAGTTTAGGTCTGATTAAGTTTTTATAGGCTAGCAATTTCACATGCTTGGGCGCTTGCTTTAGGTTTCGTTTTAAAAAACCAAGAGATTTATTAGAAGATGATATGACGTTAGTAATGTGAGCGCTCCAAGTCAAGTCATTAGTAAGGGTAACACCAAGGTATTTGTAAGACTGCGCAGTTTCTACGTCTATGTTATTTATTGTGTATGGGTAAGCTAGTGGGTTACGTCGGCGGGAGAATACCACTACTTTACATTTATTTGGGTTAAGTGTCATTAACCAGCAATCGCACCATTGTTGCAAGCGGTTAATATCCTCCTGAAGGAAGATTTGATCAGACATGTTAGTAATTGTTTGGTAAACGACGCAGTCATCTGCAAACATGCGAATATTGCAGGATACATGCAAAGGTAAGTCGTTAATATATATTAAGAAGAGGAGAGGCCCGAGGACAGATCCTTGTGGAACCCCAGAAGTTACCGGTAGGGAAACAGATGGGCTGTTGTTAATAAGGACAAACTGTGAGCGGTTACTAAGGAAGGCTTCAATCCATCGCAATATATCGGGGTGCACGTTCGCCATAGCACACGATTGGCTTTGTTGCCAGTGCTGGAAACGTGGGAGGACCAACCGAAGTTATTACATAGGGTCTAAGCACTCGAGATAATGTGTTGGACCTGTTAAGCCACATAAAACACTGCAGTGTAGATGGCTTCCCGACACTTGCTGTTTTTATGGGTGTCTCGAAGGCAAGCAACTGTTTGTCTCAAACAGCCATCATCAGCCAGTTACAAGTGATAGGTGTCGCTGGTCATATTGCACATTTCATTCACACATTTCTGGATGATCGCAGCATTAAATTTTGTCATGGGGACGTTTTGAGTGATGAAGTGCATATTTTTTACGGCGCATCACAGGGGAGTGTGTTATCTCCCTTACTCTTTAACAACACCATGGCTAGTCTCCCTACATGCATTAGGCCTTTGAGCTCCAGTGAAGATGTCCATATATGCTGATGACATCTGCGTATGGGTCTCTGGCTACCAGCACCATCATCTTGCATGAATAGCTCCGGGAGCAGCGAGTGCTATTCAGGCCCACTTGTCAAAGCTTTCCCTATTATTATCAGTGGACAAATCGTCACATGTCCTATTTCCCGAGGTGAAGGGAAAATCTACACACTTGAATCTAAGTTGAGGGTCGTAAAAAAAATTGTTTATTTATTATCCTATCTTGATTAAAATTGACATGCATGTGCATCAGTGAATGGAGATTGAGATCTGCAAACAAATTTAAAATATCTCATTTAAAAAGGAAGTAATGACAAAATCTCGCGTTGTAAATAGGTAATTTCTTGCGGTTCATTACGGTAACTTACAATTCAGAAAGTTATTTTCAGAACTAAGTGGTTCTTCTAAAAGGTCCACCCCACAGGCTAAAGCTAATTAAATGTCAATAAAGCTGTTTCATTGATCAGAAGTAATTTTCAAACATGGAAGGTAAGAATTATCTTCGAGTAATTAGCTTATTTATCAAATAATTGCAATTGCATCAATGTTATGAAAAAAAAAAAGCTTTAGCCTGTAGCTCCACTGTTACTGAAAGAATGATACCATGTTTGTTTAAAATGTTTCATGGAAACTTCCTCAC
The DNA here is from genome assembly GCF_013339745.2 of Dermacentor silvarum. Classification (NCBI taxonomy): domain Eukaryota; kingdom Metazoa; phylum Arthropoda; class Arachnida; order Ixodida; family Ixodidae; genus Dermacentor; species Dermacentor silvarum. The sequence goes on along the minus strand of NC_051155.1, from coordinate 104,555,778 downwards.
TACTTCCATTAGGCAGAGGCACTTCACAAAAATCACAAAGCTGAGTAAATCGCATTCAAAGTTTTGAGAAAATTTGTAACTTTACCTATTGAGCCTGTAAGAAAAAGAAGGGCTTTACAGTAAAGCTGTATTCTTACTGACCAAAATAAAACCAGATTTATTAAAATTGGTTCAGGTAGACATGACCAAAACATGCATACTGCAAAGGCACGTGACAAAAAAAAAAAAAAGTGAGTCACTTCACGGTGTTCAGCCATCTTACAGCAATCCTGGTTAGTAGTCCTGGCTCACATTGGGCTTGTGTCTCTTGGCCATCCTCCTCTTGAGCTTTTTGCTCTCTGTGTACCCTTTGTTAGCCTTGCAGAGCCTCCTCTTCTCCTTCTCAAGGCTCCATCGGGTGAGGCAGCTCCCAGGGCTGTAGCCAAGCTGCCCTGCAATGGTTCTGCTGGTTTCTACAATTCCCTGGTTGAAACATGAGACTGCTTCTGCAACAGCCCTTTCCCCAGCAAGCAGAGATTCGTGTGTGTTTTTGGAGCTTTGACTCCAGATAACGGAGTGCGGGCACTCAATTGCCTTTTAGGTCATCCTATCAGTACAACGGTGCAATAGGGCACGATCACTCAGCCTTGCAAGGACTGGCTCCAGAGCAGTGCAGACAGAGGCTGGCAGTGGACTTTTGTGAGGTGGTAGTTTTTCATGGCTGGCCAGTGCATGGTTGTAAACGCTTCATGAACTGGCACCTTCTGGACAGTGACTGTGGTCTGGGGCGTCATCTGTGGATGTCAAATGAAACAGTATGACATTCACTGCCTATTTTTTCTATGTTAGTGCATCCATAGACACCCTCTTCTTTCAAAGCATGGAATGTGCCATATATAGCGCAGCCATATATAGCGCAGCCCATTCTTTGCTAGAGAGCACCTGAAGAGAATCGGGGCTGCCTCAACCTCCATCCGTCCGGCTTTGCAGTCTATATTTTTTAGGCACTTGTGGTTGACTGCCCAATCACCATAGCCTTCGTCACTTCGGTCACGTGCCCCCTGGCAGCCACGACAGTACCTTGACAACACAACCTGGTTAACACCAGACCCATGTATAGTTCAATGATACACCCGACAGCAATGTTGGAGTTGTGTCCACGAGTCTTCCATGTGCTGTCAAAAATGATGTCAACATTCCCAATCGGACTGAGGAAGTCCTTCTGTAGGGTCTTGACCACCTGTACACTTGCCATTTCTGTGGCTGTAGCAGCTGCTTGGCAAGCTACCACCATGGTGTCCGTATGTCCCCTGAAGGTTTTGTGATGAAGGCCACGGTGGGAGAGGTTCAGGGTGGCACAGAAGTCCGCAAGCGCAGTCACTCCACTTCCACTGCTCTGGATACCTTTCACTGCCCTTACATTTATCTCAAAGGGCGTGATCGCAGTTGGGCTGTTGACTCGGGGCGACTAAAAGCGGAGCTCGGCTAAGTCACAACTAGAGCACATCAGCTTCAGCTTCTCTGCCAGTCCGTACTGGCTCTTGTTACACTTAGAGAACTGGCGACTGACTGACCCACACTTGGTACATGTAGTAGTAGCAAAAAAGTTTTGCATCACTTTCATGTCGACGATGATTAACTCCGTGCCGCGATCGTTGTCGTCGTCACTCACCATGCTGACGTCGAGCAGGTTGAACTTCCGCGAAGTCAGCAAAATCTCTGCCAAGGAAGATTTCATGTTTTTTGCATGTTCTTCGTGTTCTGCACACTCCTCCTCGGAGTGAAACACAGTGTCCATGCACTCCGCTCGCGAATTTGGCCCGGGCACGTCATTGTCAGCTTGCTCCAGCCGCATCAAGTGGTGGCAAACGAGCTTGCGATGGCACCGAAGTCAACATTGTTGAGCATGGCCCAGCCGTACTGACCACAGAAGAAACAGGCAGCGGTGCCACCGAAATTGGGATTTTCAATGACATGATGTTCTTGTTCCAAGCGCGTCTCTTTTTGCTGCGTGCTTTCCGTGTGTTTACTTTCAAACGAGCATCGTGGGCCATCGAAGCACATGAAACAAAACAGATGCTACAACGCAGGTAGAGCAACCAAGAACTAACGTGGGTGAACTCACGGCAAAGAGAAAAGGCTCACAAACACAAAGGGAAATGCACGTCTAGGATAGCGGAGTGAGCAGTAGCAGACACTTCAAGCCACAAGGCCTGGCCGCGCCGGGAAGGCCAGGAGCGGAGGTGTGCGTCATGGCCAATCGGAGGGCTGTGCTTCGCTGCGCGGTGACGTCATGCATACGTGCTCTACCTAATCAGTGCCCTTCTCACGACTTGTCAAAAGGCGCCAATTGCTGTGGCTCTGTGAGGCGTGGGTTGGCTTGAAGCACACCAAATTCAAATGCTGGGAAGCAGCTTTGTAACAACACCAAGATGGCGCCAATCGGTTGTCGTTGTGCTGAGCTACAGCGGCTTGAAGTCAGGCCAAATTTACAAATTTGGGTGTTGATTTTCGTCTGACTGCGCTTCTAAATTATTGTTTTTTAGCACTTGTTGATGGAATTCAGCAATATTTTGCCGCAGCATACTTTAGACTATAATGACTTCGAAATTGGGATTTCTGAAAATTGACATTTTTAATGATTTTATTGCTATTTTGAGACCCCCATTCCTTCTTAAGCAAGTTTGAAAAAGTTAGATTCTACTCTACTCTTTACAAACTTGAAGTCTGCATTGCACCAACTTTATCACAATTTACCATCCAACAAGTTCACACGCAAGTCACTATCATTCACGAAAGACCACAGAAACAAAGGCTTCACACTGAAGTTTCAGTGGATCCCCTCTCATACTAGGATTGCTGGAAATGATGAAACTGATGCTCTTGCATAAGCAGCACACTCGCATCCCCCTAAAGTCAAAGCATCAAAAACCATTTAAGTCGTTGCGATTGTTGACTTTAGAAGACATTGACTACATATTACACCAGGGTTCTTATTCATAGACAGGCTGTGTGAGCAGGGAATACGTAAAACGGTTTAAGATTGTGTGCGTTTCAACTGTCATGATCCTTGTAGTGGCGACCGTTGGCATTACTGAGTGGAGAACCAAGTTTCGGCGGGAGATGAACCAGCTCGACAATGCAGCCCAGGCCAGAGGAGTTGATGCACTTCTCAATTTTGAAACGGTAAGTGCACACAGTACAAAAGTTGAGTTGCTGAGCCAGCTTGTTAGATCAAACGGGGGACTTGCTTTTGTGATTTCCGTGGTGTGCCCTGCTGCAGGTCTGCAGTTGTAGACAAAATTACGTCTGTTGCTTGCGCTGAAGCACACGCTCATACGGCCCAGACGGCACACCATCCATGGCAAGACTGTGCAACCAAGTGCTGGTGAAGCAGCCGTTAAACCCTTGCCTAGTCACGTGGTACCGCAGCGGCGAGGCTCCGAGCGTGTGCAGCTGCGACGCAACAGATCACGTGGCGTGACGTCACACCTGCCACACTTGCGCTCCGGCAGCTCAAGGTCATTGCGACACAATGAATGACCTTGTGAGACATAGCGTAGTAGAGCTCTCACGCCGAAAAAGCAGTAAAACACACCGCTATAACACAAAACAAAATATAAATCTACGCACACCCACTTTCTCGGCAAGAAATATGGGCAAGGGTCTAAAATGTGCTGCACAGTGACAGTTGGTTTCCTAAAGTCCACTTCACTGCAATGCATTTGTGTTATGCTGTAAAGGGTACAAGCACTGTGAAAGCGGTTTTGGTTTTGTGTTTGAGTGCACCTTGAAGCAATTTCTGACCGAATTTAGCCGAAAAAAAAAGGCCCTATTTAGAACTAGGTAAATGCCATAGTCAGACATTGTGAGAAATGATTATTGCTTGAAAATCTTCCTATGTCAGGCCGAAAACAGGCGTTTTCAACGGAAAATTTTTTTAATGTGTGTTCACTGCATTCACTCTCCCCTAAGCACCACCGAGACAGACGCTGCCACTAAAGGGGTTTGTTTCTATTGGGGTCCCCAGAGAAATCGGGCACTTGTGTGCTGACTATTCATGTTCGAATTATTCGGCGAAGGCCAATTTTAGGATCCAAATAACTAAACATTTTGCCTCTAGAAGTGCATGAGCACTGGCTGGGATGCTAGTAATCAAATTGAACTGGAGTCGAATTGATGGAAGTCTAACCGTGTTTTCAAAATACTGAGTAGTGAGTTAGTTGGATGTCCCACATTGAAGGAAAACAAAAGGGGCTTGCCACGCCTTCTGTGCACTACACAGGGAAAATATTATACGTACCTGCAGTTCTTTTCTAAGCAATAGTGGTAGCAAACAGTTATGCCACCACCTAATTTTGCTTGGGTGCTAGCACAGCTATTGCGTCGCTCATTTGTCATTACTTTTGTAGCGCTAACCATGCTCCTGAGCTTATCACTTGACGCAAGATGAGCTGAGTGACAGCTGACATTGGACCAAATGACTCATGAGTTAGTGGGTATCTGATGCTGTATAATAATGCACATATTGGCAACACCAGAGATAATGTGAATTACCGTATTTTCCGGTGTATCGGACGCATTTTTTCCCCAATATTTTCGTCGGTGCGTCTTATACAACGGTGCGACTTATATTTGGAATTTACTGAAGGTGGCAGGTGTTACACGGCAGCACTCAGAGCACATGTGCTTGCCGATGCGCACAAGCTCGTGTTATACACACCTATGCATGTGCACACGGTGTGAAATAGGTCGTACGTGTCGAAACGTGGCACGATCTTGGCTCTTCCTCTATTATATTGCCGATGGTGTGAGACCACTGGAACCACTTCGCTTTCCGAACGTTTGTTTTGGCTCCCACATCACTGAGTAGGCGATGTACAATTTGCGCTCCTTCCTTGCCCTGCTGACAACCGCTGACGAAAGCAGCGGCGCCGGCCCATCGCGAGAGATAAGGAGAGTGAAAGTATCGTTTGGAGAGCGAGATGCTTGCCGGGTATCGCCCTTAATTCACCATTGATATTGGCCGCCTCATGTCTTGCGTGTCCAAAATCTCTGGGACATCAGTGGTGCGCAGTAGCTGAGCCCGTAAGAATCGGGTAAGTATGGCATTTCGCGACGAGGATATGTACGTGCGAACCCGCAATGCGTGAAACGTGTGCGTCATATATAAAAGGTGCGACTTGTATATTAACCTTTCTGCAAAAGTGGCTGTTTTCAGGGAGGTGTGACTTATAAAAGGGTGCGACTTGTGCACCGGAATATACGGTAGTTCGTTTTTTTAATTAGCAATGGTTAAACAAGTGGCCTGCTGGTCTGTTTATACTGTCGACAACATGATTGCAATGTTCAGTGTGTTAAACTCGCTAATAAGGGCATCTGCATATCATTGTTCAATATTCAAAGTTAAGTATTCATATTTTATTTGTTTTTGAGGATCTTTATATAGCACACCCCCCTAGTACACGCCAAAGTGTCTTAAGCAAAAGCTGTCACTCACCGAGTTCATGCTAGATGGAGCCATGATACTCAGCCACAGTAAACAGAGACTTCAGTAAAGCCCATATTGCCGACACCTCGCTTGCGCAAGTTTGTCAACTTGTGCCTCAGGTGGCAATTGATGAGCAAGGGCATGTATATCTGCAGCTCTATGAGCAAGCGAAATATATGAGCTTGCCCTCGCAAGTCCTTCCATTTGCAATTTTATGTGAACAGACATCAATGTTAATTTCTTCCCCCACATTTCATTTCACATTTAAGTACTTTATTAAACCATTGTATGATGCTCTGGTGCTGAAGGTGTTACTTCTCTGTTCCTTGGTTTCAGGTTAAATACTACAATGCTGAAGAATACGAAGTATCTGGCTACAAAGAATGCATCGAAAAGTATCAGGCAAGTTAGTGTGTCTACTTCATCTTTTCTCTGGTATAAAGCAATAATTATGCCTTTACACCAAGCCTAAAAAAATTTACAAATTATCCGAATGTTGAATTATTGAATGGTCAAAACCAAAACATGAATGAGCTGTCATTCAATTGTAAGACTTTGTTTGGCAATCCGTTTAAAAATCTCATTGCATACTTTGACATAAGTACAATAGACGACATAAGTTACAAAAGGCTGTTATCTTTTAAATGCGTGAAACTATTTTTGAAATTCACCTCAGTGAGGCACAAACTTACATGCAGTGATCCATGATGTAGCACATCAAACTTTCTGTGCAGAGCTTAAACCAGTGTTGATGCCAGTTGCCAGTGATGATGCCAGTGTTGATGCCAGGTAGAACACCCGGCTTCTAATCTGAAGGTCGTAAGTTTGAACCCTCCTCCAGTCCACTACATTTACAGGTATGAAGGGCACCTGACACCAGCAAAAAAAAAAAAATATATATATATATATATATATATATATATATATATATTGCCGAGAGCTGGTGGGGCTAAGGTAGTCCAGGTGCAACCAATTAGGAAGGCCCACTAAGCGTCAGCAAAGTCACTCCATTACCAGAACAGGAATTGGCCTCCCTGGTGCAGTATTTGGCCACTACTTCCCTGATGATTGCTACAATTTACCCATGGCCCTCAGTTCCCAGTGGCTGCGGAGCACCTAACCAAGGCGGCGGTCACACCTGCAACGCGGCAGAGGGTGCTAAGAATCTCGGGTCTGGACACGCTGCCACTGGAATCTGAACCTGGCAATGTTCAACACGTGAACCCTCTCGAGTGAGGCTAGCTTAGCAGGGCTATTTGAGGAATTATCAGGCATTGCCTGGGATATTATTGGCCTTAGTCAGGTTAGAAAAACTGGTGATCCTTATACAGTGCTGACTAATGGCCACATCATCTGCTACAGAGGTCTTCCAGATAAGAGAGAATTCGGGTAGGATTTCTAATCCATAATGACATAGCGGGCAACATTGATGAATTCTACAGCATTAATGAGAGGGTAGCAGACGTCGTTAAGCTGGATAGGTAGTACAAGCCTACGCCCCAACCTCCAGTCACGATGGTGAGGAAATAAAACAGTTTTACGAAGATGTTGAATTAGCAATGAGAAAGGTGCCAACTCAGTATACTGTAGTCTTGGGCGACTTTAGTGAAAAAGTGGGGAAAAAGCAGACTGGTGAGCAAGCAATTGGCAACTACGGCATCGATGCTAGGAACGTTAGATGAGAGATGTTGGTAGAATTCGTGGAAAGGAATAGGCTTCGAATAACTGAATACATTTTTCAGGAAGCGCAGCAACAGGAAGTGGACCTGGAAAAGCCCTACTGGAGAAACAAGGAATGAAATAGATTTCGTACTCTCTGCCGTTCCCAGCATAGTGCAGGATGTAGAAGTGTTAGGTAGGGTAAAGTGTAGTGACCATAGGTTAGTGAGGTCTAGGATTTCTCGTCAATTTGAAGAGAGAAAGAACAAAATTAGTCAAGAAGAAACAGGCCAACCTAGATGCAGTAAGGGTAAAGCAGACCAATTCAGGCTGGTGCTCGCAAACAAATATGCAGCTTTAGAATGAAGATAACATAGTGGTAATGAATGAAACCGTAAATGCTGATCTTAGAAGCAGCAATTGAAGTGGGAGGTAAGGCACCAAGGCAACCAGTAGGTAAGCTCTCCCAAGTAACAAAGGACTTAATAAAGAAACGACAAAACATGAAAGTGTCAAACTTGAGAGATCAGATAGCATTCGCTGAACTGTTGAAACTGATCAACAAGAAGAAAGTAAGGGACTATCCGAAATTATAACCTGCAAAAGATTGAGGAAGCAGTAAATTGTGGACGCAGCATGAAATCAGAATGAATGAAATCTGCTTTTGGACATTAAGGCTCATAATAAATTTTTTGTTCAGTTTTTTACCTGCCAGTGTTCTTCGTGGCGGTGCACAGCATGTTCCTTCTCAGAAGTGCTAAATTTGCTTGCTCAACGCAGGTTGCCGAATGGCGCAGCAATGCGTCCCTGAATCTGCTCAACTGCTGCCAGACGGTTGTCATTGCGGTGGGCGTGGCCGGAGGGGCGCTGCTGTGTGCACACATGGTTGCTGGCCACGAGTCGGGCCTCAAGGTGGGCGACTATGTGCTCTTCCTCACCTACATCATGCAGCTGTACACACCGCTCAATTTCCTCGGCACCTACTACAGGTGCGTCTATTCTTTCTTTGCCCTTCTAACATTGTGATGTTTTTGTGCTATGCAGTTTTTCAAGACAGATACAGATTTACTTACTTTTTTATCCATGTATGGGCCACAATCATGCAATTCAGGGACAAATTTATGGGGAAAAAAAGTGTGCACCTTACCCGAGAATACAGATTATGCAAAATTGCCTTGGTGAGAAATGGTTGTGACAGTTTGATTTAATTATTATTATTTTTTCTATGCTATCATAGCAATAACAAAGACATTGCAGGCATGAGTGGATTACGAAAGTAGGAAAGTAAGAAAATATGTCACAGTCATCATACAAGCTCTCAGCATTTATTGTAGACATATAACAGAAAGAAAGTTACTTAGTTGCAATCGTTAGCTCTCAAAGTTCAGAAGCGTACACATTTTGGCTGGTTAGTTCATTGAGTAGAAACAATGCAATATAAAAGGACGTGAGAAAGGGACAGACAACAGCAATAACTCTAAAAGTTCACACAGACATTGTATTCGGCAATGGATATTGTTTGGTACTATTGATTGTTTTTGCAACTGTGGTTGCAAAAACTCTAGGGGTTAAATCTGAATAGTAAGAGTAACTCTAGGGGTTAAATCTGAATAAGCTCAATCGCAATATTATTTGATGTAATAGTAGCACCATCTGCATCAACCATTTGAAATACAGAAAAAGTGCATTTTTTTTTCTTTTTTTCTTTCTGGCATCACTGCACTTGTCACGCATTTTCGCTTTATTCTCAATGGTATAAACAGATGCTAACAGGGTCACAAGTCTGCCTTATAAGACTTTATTCTGATAATGCACAACCATGCATTCTTAAAAAAATTCTGTTGATTTATTTATAATGCTTTATTCAAGGTTTTGAGAAAGCGTGCTTTATAATGTGTTGCATAATGACAGAAACTTGCTAATGTAGTGAACACCTTGGATGGAAAATTTGTTTTTTATCAATGGGGAAAAGGGCTGTTCATTATTCGAACACTGTTCAGAAAGTATTCACTATTAAATTTAATTCGTTTTGGCACTATTTTGACTGTTATTCAATTTGGTCTCTAGAATAACTATTTGCACACCCCTAATATTTTCATGTTGGATGCGACTTCATCATAATGAGGTTAATCTGTTGCTCTACTGCAGTTCAGTGTTTTTAGTACTGGTCATGTCATCGTTAAAAAAGAAAACAATAATCCAAATGCCCATCATAAGTAAGGTTTGACTTGTTTGTTTGCCCTGTGTACTTCCAGAATGATTCAGCGTTGTTTCATTGACATGGAGAACATGTTTGAGCTTCTTGACACTAAGCCGGAAGTGAGTGCCCATTTTCTATTTCGGCACCAGTGAATTGTTTGTGCTTTAATCAACCGAATCTACTCAAGCACGTTGCACTAGAAGCATTAAGTAGTAGTTTCGGAGTGCTGCTGAGCTTATAACTGTGCAGAATGAGGCGCAACGAATGATTTGCTTTGTAAACTGCGAAAATAACAGGACCCATTTTAGAATAATGTTTACAACACTGCATGCTTTTGCGAAATTTATAGCTCTCAAAAGCCATCAAGAATGACAGGCCTCTGAAATTATAACTGCACAGTAATCTAGCTAAATTCTAAATGTTGCAGTTGTCTGTTAATCTTTTTGATCATGTCACTATGCTATTGCCGTGGCTGTTTTGTCCATAGCTGTAGGGTCAGTGGCTAGAACTAGTCCATTATTTGTGATGGTAGCACACAGAAAAGGTTCAACTGTAATAACTGTTCTTGCCCATTGCCTTTTATTGCGATAGCAATAATATGGACACTCCAGGTGCATTTCTGCCGTTTGTTGTCGGCATCGTGGTGACGTTCCGTATAAAGTCCAAGTGGGATAACACCTTGGCCGTGCGCCGTATGCTCTAGGCATGAGTGAAAGCGTGCGAGGTTGAGCCGAGGATGGTGGCTTAGTCTCGCCTCGGCGGCGGCTGAGCGCGGGCCTTACCTTTACAGCGATCTGTGATGAGCAGTGGAATCTCGATGATACGAATCTCACGGGGTCACGAAAAATATTCGTATTAGCCGAAATTCGTATCATCAAAACACAATTAAAACTAGCTAAATGAATGAGTCAGAGGTGAACTAACTCAGGCACACGCACGTAAAAAGCATTTACAGTATAGACCACTTACAACGTCACCGTTTATAGTGAAGAACTGGCTACAACGCAGCCTTTTCCGACTCCCGTTTACCCTCCCATAGAACTCCATGTATACGCATACCGCTTACAGTGCAGCCACGCGAGACGAAATGCCAGTTATAATGCGGCTTATGTGGGAAAATCTCCCCGACAAGGGCGGTAGCGAGCATGCTTCTCAACGAGGTGCGCCCACTAATGGGAGAGGAGATCAACGAGGGCGATGCAGAGGAGGAGCATGATACGTGGAGCATGAGTCCAAGGGTGATAAAATCGTCGCCGCGTGCCGTATGTACGAGTGAAAGTGTGCGGGGGACACGCGCCTTCATGGAGAGCGAACCCACAGCGGAGAGCAAACACGTCTTCCGTCGCGCGAAAGGCCGTGGGGGTATGGGAGGGAGGGGTGGCGACGCTGTGCTGCGGCACCAAATGCGTATCTTGCAACCGGGCGCAAGGGTAACTGGCGACGCAATCTCCCACGTGAAAGGAGCAAAGCGTGAAGGCAGTGCGGGAGGGAGGGGGGGGGGGGCAGCTTCTACTCTGCCAACAAATGCGTTCTTGTACTTTGCGCCTGTGCCGGCTGTAGGTTTTTCGCGCGCACCGTATCTTGAAAGCGATCTCCACAGGGCTCTGACCTTTGTATACGCTGTGCTTACACCACTTAGTTTCTGTTGAAGCGATAGACCGCACGAACCTTCGCTCGCTGCGGTGGCCGTGCTTCCCCATGGGGAAAAGCACAAAAGGAAAAGCACAAAAGCAATAAAAGCGCCACCGCTTCAAACTCTTCGCTCCCAGTCGCGGCCTCCGCGCCATCCGGCGCCGCGTCCGTGTAAAAGAGAAAGAGAGAAAGCGCGTGACTGCGTGCTGTTCTCTTTTGCGGCCGTCGGTGGGGCGGCGTATATTCGTATCAACCGATGCGGGTCGAAAATTGATTCATAACAACCATTCGCTAGCACGTTGCAAAGTAATGGGGCTTGACCGGGACCACAGAAAAATGTGTATCATCCAGAAATTCATGGAATCTCGATGATACGAATCTCACGGGGTCACGGAAAATATTCGTATTAGCCGAAATTCGTATCATCGAAACACAATTAAAACTAGGTAAATTGAGGTGGGACGTGGGGATCAGATCGCGAAAATCGCGAGAAAAATAGATTTTTGAAAACCACGCGTTTGGGTATCTGCAACGCCTAATCAACGCTGCGTCAAAATGGTTTGGCTGCAAACGCACTAAAAGAGCCCAAAAAAGTTTAATTCGTCAGTGCTCAGGGCGAGAAAACAGCTTTAAACGCGCAAAATCACCGCAGTTCACGGAGCCATATCTCGTATTTCCCGCCACCGAGCGCCGCCATCTTAGTATCGTTCGAAAGCTCAAAGTTTCGCCGTTCCGCTTCTCAATTTGTCCGTTGTCGCCACCTTGTAACAAACGCACAAACACAAAAGAAGCGCGGGTCTGCGATAGGTAGTCACACGGGCCCTCCGATGAAAGCGGGCCTCCAATTGGCTGCCGTGCTGAAAGGCGTCTCTCCAGTGGTTGCTGCTCTGGCAGGGGCAAGATGGCAACTGCAGTTGTCTGCTTCGTAAACCATGCCGGCGTATTCACTTGACACACAGAATTTGGATTACTGAGAGCTCCCAGGTTAGTGGTGGAGCGACGATGGCGAATAAACTTTGGACGAAGCACGCCTTCGGAATACGGAAGCGCTCCTACGGCAAGAAAAATACGGCGAATAGCGGGAGGAGCGGAGGAGCACCAGACTGAACGAGCGCAACCTTTCACCGTGGATTATGTGCCGCGCTATCTTTCACCGTGTGACTCCAGCAGCGAAACCGACAATCGCCCTGTGCCATTGGCACCGATAACGCAGCCAACGGAAGACGCGCCAACGGAGGCTCCCGCGCCTCGGCGTGCGGCCGCACGAATCAGCCGGGATCGTATCTCGGTAGACATAGCTCGCTGCGACTAGGCAAAATGGCGCAAACTCAAAGAACGCGACCCAAAGCACGGCAGCCACTCCGTCTGATGGCACGCGAAAAAGGAGGAAAAGCACAAAAGCAACAAAAGCGCCACCGCTTCCAACTGTTCGCGCCCAGTCGCGGCCTCCGCACTGTCCGGCGTCGCGTCCGCACCTCCGCACCAAAAGAGAATGAGAGAAAGCGCGTGACTGCGCGCTGTTGTCTTTCGCGGCTGTCGGTGGGGCGGCGTTTATTCGTATTGTCACGTAGTAGTGACGCTGAAGAAAACAGTCGTAAAACTGTGTACGATGAAACTGGTTGTTTATTGGGCGAACCTGTGCCCACAAAAGCAAGGTACACTCAAAGCACAACGATAGCGGCGAACACAGTCGGCGATCGTCGAAAATCTGATCAGCGGCGAAACGCGTCAGCTTTTATACCTGAGTCATCGAAGGTTCTAGATTAATCCCTGATGCCCGCGTGTCTTCCAGAAAGTTCTGGACAATTCGCGTCAGTCATGCAATCAGATAACAGAAGCGTCGGTGAAAACAGGCAATGGAAAGAAGCATCGATAACGTTCTAGAAACTTCCGATACAGGCGCGTCCTGCGCCGAGCGATAACGTTTAACATTTGTTAGCCGGTGGAAAGCGGCCACCGGTGAAAGATAAACATGTATACGTGTCAATACCCTCCCCTTAAAAAGCATCGTCCCGATGCTACAAACAAATGTGAAAGCGTATATAAACAAAACCACGCGTAATAAAGAAAAAAAAATAAAGTAACAAAGTACCTAAGTTCGTCAGCGGGCGTAGAAAGGTTTAAGACGCACCACATGGATGACTTCAGGTCGTGCCCGGCGACGCTGTGATTGCGAAATGCCGTCTGGCACGACCTCATAGTCCAGTGCGCCAATACGTCGGATAATCTTGTAGGGTCCGAAATAGCGATGCAACAGTTTCTCGCTAAGTCCTCGTCGGCGAATCGGAGTCCAGACCCAAACACGGTCGCCGGGCTGGTACTCGACGTAGCGTCGTCGTAGATTGTAGTGTCGGCTGTCGGTCCTCTGCTGGTTCTTGATGCGCAGGCGGGCGAGCTGTCGACCTTCTTCGGCACGCTGCAAATAAGTGGCAATGTCGAGATTTTCTTCGTCAGCGACGTCTGGTAGCATAGCGTCAAGCGTTGTTGCCGGGTTCCTTCCGTAGACCAGGTTGAACGGCGTCATGTGCGTCGTTTCTTGCAGGGCCGTGTTGTATGCGAAGGTCACGTACGGAAGGATGGCATCCCACGTCTTGTGTTCGACGTCGACGTACATTGCCAGCATGTCGGCGATGGTCTTATTTAGGCGCTCGGTAAGGCCATTCGTCTGCGGGTGGTAGGCGGTGGTGCGGCGATGGCTTGTCTGGCTGTACCGCAGAATGGCTTGAGTAAGTTCTGCCGTAAAGGCCGTGCCTCTGTCGGTGATGAGGACTTCTGGGGCACCGTGACGCAGGAGGATGTTCTCAACGAAGAATCGGGCTACCTCGGCGGCACTGCCTTTGGGCAAGGCTTTTGTTTCGGCGTAGCGGGTGAGGTAGTCCGTAGCCACGACGATCCATTTATTCCCGGACGTCGACGTCGGAAAAGGCCCCAGTAAGTCCATCCCGATCTGCTGGAACGGTCGGCGAGGTGGCTCGATTGGCTGTAGAAGTCCGGCTGGCCTTGTCGGCGGTGTTTTGCGTCGCTGACAGTCTCGGCATGTCCTTACGTAATGGGCGACGTCGGCAGAGAGGTGAGGCCAGTAGTATTTTTCTTGTATCCTCGCGAGAGTGCGTGAAAAACCGAGATGTCCAGCCGTTGGGTCGTCATGGAGAGCTTGCAGAACCTCTGGACGCAATGCTGAGGGTACCACGAGGAGGTAGTTGGCTCGGAGAGGCGAGAAGTTCTTCTTTAGGAGAATGTCGTTTTGCAAGAAAAACGACGCCAATCCTCGCCTGAACACCTTCGGCACAATGACGGTCTTGCCTTCCAGGTAGTCTACAAGGCTCCTTAGTTCCGGGTCGGCTCGTTGTTGTTCGGCGAATTCGTCGGCACTGATGGGTCCCAAGAAAGTGTCGTCATCCTGGTCGTCTTGTGGCGGCGGTTCGACGGGGGCGCGAGACAAACAATCGGCGTCAGAGTGCTTTCGCCCGGACTTGTAAACGACGGTGATGTCGAATGCTTGAAGTCTCAGGCTCCAGCGTGCGAGGCGACCTGAAGGATCCTTCAAGTTAGCTAGCCAACACAAGGCGTGGTGGTCGCTCACAACTTTAAAGGGCCTGCCATAGAGGTAGGGGCGAAACTTTGATGTAGCCCAGATGATGGCGAGGCACTCCTTTTCTGTTGTGGAATAATTTGCTTCCGCCTTCGATAGTGACCGGCTAGCGTAACTTACAACCCTTTCTAGTCCGTCAGTCCTCTGCACAAGCACGGCGCCGAGTCCTACGCTGCTTGCGTCGGTGTGGACTTCGGTATCGGCGTTTTCGTCGAAATGCGCAAGTATTGGCGGCGATTGCAGGCGTCGCTTCAGTTCTTCGAATGCTTCGACTTGCGGCGTCTCCCACTTGAACTCCACGTCGGCCTTCGTGAGATACGTCAGTGGCTCAGCGATCCGTGAAAAATTCTTGACGAAGCGCCTGTAATAGGCGCACAGTCCAAGAAATCTACGCACTGCCTTCTTGTCAGCGGGCGGAGGAAAGTTGGAGATGGCCGCAGTTTTCTGAGGGTCGGGGCGCACTCCAGACTTGTTGATGACGTGGCCCAAAAACAAGAGCTCCTCATATGCGAAGTGGCACTTTTCGGGCTTTAACGTGAGTCCGGAGGTTTTGATTGCTTGAAGAACTGTTTCAAGGCGCCGCAGGTGTTCTTCGAAGCTTGAGGCAAACACAACGACGTCGTCCAAATAGACGAGGCAAGTCTGCCACTTCAATCCTGCCAGTACTGTATCCATCACGCGCTGGAAAGTCGCAGGTGCCGAGCAAAGACCAAACGGCATGACCTTGAACTCGAACAGTCCGTCTGGTGTTATAAAGGCAGTCTTCTCCCGGTCCCTCTCGTCGACTTCGATTTGCCAGTAGCCGGTTTTGAGGTCCATCGACGAAAAATACTTTGCGTTGTAGAGTCGATCCAAGGCGTCGTCAATCCGTGGGAGGGGGTATACGTCCTTCTTCGTGATCTTGTTGAGCCGACGATAATCGACGCAGAAACGTAGGGTTCCATCCTTCTTCTTCACTAACACCACGGGGGACGCCCACGGACTCTTGGACGGCTGGATGATGTCGTCGCGTAGCATTTCGTCGACTTGTTGCCTTATGGCCTCGCGTTCGCGCGCCGAAACTCGGTACGGGCTCTGACGGAGTGGGCGGACACATTCGTCGGTTATAATGCGGTGCTTGGCGACAGGGGTTTGTCGAACTTTTGACGACGATGAGAAGCAGTCCTTGTATTGCAGGAGCAGAGCTTTTAGCTGTTGTTTCTTATGATTGGGAAGGTTCTGATTGACGTCGAAAGTTGGTTCAGGTACTACAGTCGTCGTTGAAGGTGCACTGGAATCCGTGAAGGCGAAAGCACTGCTGGCTTGTACTATTTCGTCGATGTAGGCGACCGTGGTGCCTTTGTTAATGTGCTTATATTCGTGGCTGAAGTTCGTGAGCATCACTCTTGCTTTCCCTTCGCGTAGTTCACCTATGCCTCTAGCGACGCAAATTTCACGGTCGAGCAGTAAGTGATGATCGCCCTCGATGACGCCCTCCATGTCTGCAGACACTTCGGTACCGACGGAAATCATTACGCTTGAGCGAGGCGGAACGGTGACTTGTTCTTCAAGCACATTCAAGGCATGGTAACTGATGCTTGTATCCGGCGGTATCGCTTTGTGTGTTGAAAGCGTTATCGACTTGGACCTTAAGTCGATTACTGCACCATGTTGGTTTAGAAAGTCCATGCCTAGGATGACGTCCCTGGAGCAGTGCGGCAGGATTACGAAGCTCGCCGGGTAAGTGCGGTTGTTTACCGTGACTCGCGCTGTGCAGATTCCAGCCGGCGTTATTAGGTGACCTCCCGCTGTCCGTATATCGGGTCCTTGCCAGGCCGTCTTCACCTTCTTTAACTTGGCGGCGAACACGCCACTGAAAACTGAATAGTCGGCGCCAGTGTCGACGAGAGCGGTGACGTTATGACCATCGATGAGCACGTCTAGATCGGTAGACCGGCGTCTGGCGTTGCGGTTGATTCGTGGCGTCGGATCACGGCTGCGTCGGCTTGCTCTGCTGCTGCTACGTCGCGTCGGAAGGTCTTCGTTCGGCGGCGATGTGTTGTCAAGGCTGTTGCTAGGCGGCGTGCTGATATCTCGTCGTGATGATTCGCGAATCGTCGTCGTCGTCGGCGGCGGAGGATCTTCGGCATTGCGTCGTACAGCAACCGCACCTCCATCGGTTGCTGCTTTTAGTTTCCCGGGTATGGGCTGGGAGATCGGCCCCGGGTGTGGCCGGCATACAGGCGGCGATGCGGCGAGATGTAGCGGCCTGGTGACGGCGAGCGTGAGGGTCGTCGTGGTTGCCACTGGGCTCCGGCAAGGTAGTCGGCGATGTCACGTGGTCGCTCGCCAAGCTGTGGACGTGGCGCGTTGACGGCGAACCCTCGTAGGCCCATCTCGCGGTATGGGCATCGGCGGTAGACATGGCCGGCTTCCCCGCAGTGATAGCAGAGCGGGCGGTGGTCGGGGGCGCGCCAAATGTCCGTCTTTCTCGGGTAGCTGCGCTGGGTGACGGGCGGGCGTGCTGGCTGCGGCGGCGGCGGTGAGCGACGGAACTGCGGCGTTATGGGGCCCTGGTGCGAGCGTGAAGGAGGGCCTTGACGACGGGCAACTGCGGCGTAAGTCAGCGCTTCCGGCTGGGGTTGCGGCGATTGCGGCTGCACATCAGGAACTCCAAGTGAGCGCTGAACTTCTTCTTTGACGACGTCGGCGATAGATGCCACTTGAGGCTGCGACCTGGGAAAGAGCTTCTGCAGCTCCTCGCGAACGACTGCTCTGATGGTGTCGCGCAGGTCGTCGGTGCCTAGCGCTTGAGCATCGGCGTAATTGGTCAGGGCACGGCGGTTGTATTGCTTGGCGCGCATTTCAAGCGTCTTCTCGATCGTTGTGGCCTCGGAAAGAAATTCTGCCACAGTCTTGGGCGGGTTGCGCATCAATCCAGTGAATAGATGCTCTTTGACGCCCCGCATCAAGAACCGAACTTTCTTTTCCTCTGACATATCGGGGTCGGCGTGGCGGAAGAGGCGAGTCATCTCCTCCGTGAAGATTGCGATGTTCTCGTTCGGCAATTGCACTCTGGTTTCTAATAAAACTTCGGCCCTTTCTTTTCGCACGACATTCGTGAAAGTCCTCATGAAGTTCTCACGAAATAGGTCCCACGTCACCAGGGTGGTCTCTCTGTTCTCAAACCAGGTCCGAGCAGCATCATCTAATGAAAAATACACATGGCGCAGCTTGTCGTCGTCGCTCCATTTGTTGAACGTCGCGGTCCTCTCGTATGTCTCCAGCCAGGTTTCAGGGTCTTCAGCCGATGATCCACGAAAAGTCGGTGGCTCCCGAGGTTGCTGCAGCAGGATGGGGGACGCTGGTGCTGCCATTTTGGTCGTTGACTTGGCCTTGATTGCAGTGGTCTTTTCGGGAAGAAGTCCGAACTCCGGCACAAGTCCTTGCTGCCTACGGCTAGCTCGCTGGTCCTTGGCGACGTTGGTCTCGTTCTCCGGTTTCGGGCTTGGGTCGCGGCTTTGCGGGGGCGTTCGGTGCATGAACGAACTAGCACCTCCACCAGATGTCACGTAGTAGTGACGCTGAAGAAAACAGTCGTAAAACTGTGTACGATGAAACTGGTTGTTTATTGGGCGAACCTGTGCCCACAAAAGCAAGGTACACTCAAAGCACAACGATAGCGGCGAACACAGTCGGCGATCGTCGAAAATCTGATCAGCGGCGAAACGCGTCGGCTTTTATACCTGAGTCATCGAAGGTTCTAGATTAATCCCTGATGCCCGCGTGTCTTCCAGAAAGTTCTGGACAATTCGCGTCAGTCATGCAATCAGATAACAGAAGCGTCGGTGAAAACAGGCAATGGAAAGAAGCATCGATAACGTTCTAGAAACTTCCGATACAGGCGCGTCCTGCGCCGAGCGATAACGTTTAACATTTGTTAGCCGGTGGAAAGCGGCCACCGGTGAAAGATAAACATGTATACGTGTCAGTATCAACCTACGCGGGTTGAAAATCGATTCGTAACAACCGTTTTCTAACACGTTGCAAAGTAATGGGGCTCGGCCGGGACCGCAGAAAAATTTGTGTCATCCGAAAATTCGTATTATCCGTGATCGTATCATCGAGATTCCACTGTATTAGCCGTGATCGTATCATTGAGATTCCACTGTACAGAGTGTAGGTGCACCGAGGGCTGATGGCGTCGTGTGCACTGTGTTCTCGCTGCTTAGTTCACGTTGAAGCAAGAGGCAGCATAAAGGTCAATTCGCTCGCTGCTGCTGCTGCTATTCCACACGCCAACATTTTGACAGTGAGTGTCCGCGCTCATCGAGTGAGATGTGTTTGTTAGCCTGTGTGTGCGTGACACCATGCTTGTTAATTTAGTTAATCAGCGAATCTGTACGAGTTTATATGGCCGACAAAACTAATATCCTTACTTCATATAGCTGTCTACTAATTTGCTATCGCAATTAACGTTTTGTCTTTCTGGTGGAACTGCAACTTTTTTTTTCTTTTGCTTGCTTTTCATGCCCCCCCCCCCCCCCTTGACAAGTGTTCCTATTTTTTGATGTTCTAACTTTCCATGTTAATACACTAAAAATCATGTCATGCCTAAATTTTCACTAAACATACATGAAGATATTGTGGCTTTAGAGATTATTTCTTGTCGCATTCATGATTGCTCAGTTGCTGTTTTCCTTTTCAACTGTTGTTGTGCTCATCTTTTCAGGTGATAGACGCTGTGAATGCACCAAACTTGAAGCTGAGAGAGGGCGAGATTCGGTTCACTAACGTCTGCTTTTCGTACAACCCTGAGTAAGTCGCACATTCTGCTTATTCAAGGAAAAGCTGCTGTTTATATGCACTCACAGCTTGCAACAAAAGAAAAGCAACTACAGTGAAATTCCGTTAATTCACCCTTGATGGGACCAACAAGATTTATTGTAAAGAGGCAGAAACAATGCTAAACACAGAAAAGATTCTATTGTACCGCCATTTCGGCTTGCAGTACTGTCGAACCTCATTGACACAATCCCATTTCGTACAATTTTCCGGTGCCAACATTCACGATCGAGAACACAAAAAATGGCCCAATACAGTTAAGCTTCTTTTTTACTGGTTTATGCATTCCTAATAATCGTGATTTTTTGGCACCAACGTTCAGTACATCCCCAAATTGCGATTGTAAGATACATTTTCTGGTTGCTAGACACCATGCGAACAAGAAAAGGCTCAAGACACGCGATAAGTGCAGCCGGGGCCCGCTACAGGAGCTTCCCCGCAGTACTCGCCCACCCGCATTGCGTGAAAATGTCGGCACGCACCAAGTTTCCTGTTGCGCTACCAGACATTTCCTCGTGGGTTATCGCACGTCGCATTCACAGCCATCACTGCCGCCTGCATTGCAATAAGCACCTTCACCAATCTGTTTCACAGCATGTGTGTGGTATGCTGTTGTTGGAAGTGTAGTGCACGCTTTTAATAGGCGATAACCCCGACACACCGTTGTTCCCTGCTGCAGACGGTGGGAAGTGAGTGTTATATTTCGCACTGGCTGCATCGTATTTCGGTGTTGCCCACCAACTCGATTTCGGTTCGGTTTCTCATTGCCGTCTCGGAACACTGAGCAGTAAGAAAACAACACAGCACGACTCTAATTGCCCGATCAGCTCGTGCCGCAACACCATCTTTTTTTCGAGATGTCGGTGTTTTATTGCTGGTTTCACTCACAGCGGTAAATGTCGTTTGCTTTTTCCTTTAATACAGTCAAGTTCACTGGCAGTCACAAAATGGAAATGCACACTTTAAGCACGATTTTCAGGAAGAACGTTCTATTAAACTAGCGTAATAGTCATATGTACATCCTGCTGCCCTGTGGGCCAAGCAAGCACCCGATTAATTGTTACAAGAACTGTGCTCACTGGGAAAATAGGGTTCTGCTGGACTAGATTTTTGCAGAAATGGGACGGGGAAAAAGAAGGGTAAATGGCACAGATGCTTTTTTTTGTATTCCTATTTTGGCACTATTTACGATGTTATGCTCACTTTGCATTACAGTGGGACAGAATCTCTTAAGCTGAATTTCTTAATAAGCTAAGCAGTTCAGGTGTCTTTTGGCTTACCTCAGGTTCGATTTCTAAGGTGCCTTCAAGTTCACCCCAAGGGTGGTCTCTCTGAATTGACACTTTTGAATTGATACTTTTGAACGCCCCAATGACTACTGAGCTACAGCTAGCCCAGCTCAGTTGTCTCTGTCTTCTCTTACAGCCGGCCAATACTTAAGAATGTCAGCTTTGTGGTTCCAGCAGGCTGTACTGTTGCCCTCGTAAGTCACAATGTTTTTTTCTGTTTCACTGAGTGAGTAATACCACTGCCACATGCATGAAAAATTAGCAGTAACAGCTCACGGCCTTAAATTAAAATTTAGTGTCATTAGATTGGTGCAGCTTGCACAGGACTCGGTGACCTTTGCCTTAAAGGCCAACTGCTCCAAAATTTCGCTTTGGCTAAATGGTTGTATGCGAGTAGTCTTGCCAAGATTGAAGCAATCTTGGCAAACTGCAGGCTTGGTAATTGCTCGATTGTCTCATTAACAACCTTTAAATAGCACCTAACCAGATGACACGTGCACTTCTGACGTCAGTTGCAGCAGATTGCCTCTGTCATTTTTCTCCGTGCCACAGGCAGCGGGCGGTGCCCAATCTTGCAGGTCATATTGCGTAGCCGCATATTCTGGGTGGTGCGTCACTTCCAGGAAACTGAAATATATATTTTTTTTCAGTTTCGGTTTTAAGAATATCCACTTTTGCAGGCTTTTCGTGATGCATTTATTGATTTTTCGAGACTTTTTTTATAGTTGCACTATCTGAAACTAAGCTTGTTACTCATTCCAAAATTTTGTTGCAGTTAAGTCATTAACTGCCTAATGCCATTACGACAACTACGTAGTTTTCCTGGATAATGTGGGCTCTTCTATTCATGGCTTATGTGGACCACTGTGTATTTCCTATGTGTAACAAAGCTCAATTAAGCAATGAGACATACTTGTTTGGAGTGTGTGAATATTCAAGACCAAATCAAATATGAATTGAATTAGTGCCTGAAGCAAAATATGTACTACAGTGCAGTCCACTTATAACGATATCGAGAAAAACGAGAAATCCGATCTTTATAACCGATTATCACTATATCTGGACTGCGAAAAAAAAATGCCGAATATATCTTTGCAGTCCCGAAACCGAAACTGACACTTGCGATAAAAAATCGACGTCGTAGAAAGTAGGCCGTGAAAAATGGAACTTTTATTTATACCTCTAAATAGCGTCTCAATCGTTAGGCACGCTGAAATAAAAATCTGCACTTGCTTTCGCGGAAGTTTCGGATTCACAACCGCCGTGTGCATCGCGTCCATCTGCTGCACGAACACAGGCGGCTATAATTTAGCGTGCATGAATTCAATGAGCGACTCGATCGACGATGTTGCACTTTGGTTGAATCTCGGGGTCGGTGTCAAAGGCAGGCCACTGTCAATCTCGTTGTCACTGCTGCTGCTGTCGTCGCCTCCGTGGCACAACGCCGCCGTCTGTCGCGACAACGATCGCCCCGTCGGAGTTCTCTTCGCAGAACGAGGCAGCACTATTTTCACTCAGAAGCTCCTCCATCGAAGCACCACCTATTTCATCGTCAGTAGCGACGTGCTCCCAGAGTTCGGACACCACCTTGTTAGTTTCGCCCATGGGGTTTTCGTCGTGGCGCACGAAGCCCGCCTTTGCCGTTGATCGGCACGGACACTGCTTCTAGCCTTCATGATCGTGGCGCTCCCGGTTTTCATAATCGTCAATATCATCCACTGCGTCAGCTCGTACTTCAAGTCTTGCAAAATTTGCAGCTTCGTCTCGAGAGACGCAGCTTTGCGCTTTGACAGGCGCACCTCCCGCTGCTTCCGCGGTGCATAGGCCGCGCAGGCGCCGCTTGCTTATCGCTTTCTCCCCCCTCTTACAAAATTAGTTTCGTCTCAAGGGGCGCACCTGCCGCTGCTTCCGTTGAGAGAGAGCGTGGCAGGGAGCGCAGGCGCCCCTCGCCAGAGGAGGCGTTGCCTTCGCTTATCGCCTTTCTTCCGCCCTCTGCTCGCTCGACCGCCAGGGACGTGGGGGTGAAGCAGCTGGCGCCATCTTGTGCACGCTGCACCAACTTGCGATGCTCTCCGTGGCTTTCGCAATCGGCGCGCGGGCGGGATGCGCTGCGCAGTAATGGCGGCAGATACGAACTCGCGTAAACAAACTTTTCGCCCCGTCTCGGTTAAGGGCAACGTAGGAACGCAATTTTCACGATTATTCTGCATGAAAAGCACTGCCCAGAAGCAAAATTTCAATCGTTATATCCGATATGCGGTGAATAATATATCGTTATATATGGGTTTTTTTCTCATAGCCCCAATGCATAAGTTGATACTCTTAGGTCGACTCATCGTTATAACCGATATATCGTTATATGTGGTATCGTTATATGTGGACTGCACTGTATTCGAATATCTAATACCTTGCAAATAATAAACAGCCATTAATATAAAATGATTTTCACATCCTTCACATCGCATCGTCAACATTCACAATGTTAGGAAGCTTCTGTGAATACATTTAACATTAGGAAGCATTGTTTATTAAAAGCACAAATGAGCATTAGAGCATTAGGAACAGATAAGCAGTGTATTTTCACACTTGGGAATCATAGGTGAGTGTGAATGATGAATCTACAGTAAAAGCTCGTTAATTAAAATTTCACGTGGACGCTTATGAGATCGAATTAGGCCGATTTCGAACTAACGAAGGTCATTGAAAAATAGCCAGAATTGTGACCAGGTTGCTAGAAAGCACTTTTAACTCGCAATATTTATTGACTAAAACAATCTGTGATCACTTTTTGTTTGTTTTCTTCGAAAGAGATGGTCATCAGTGTGTCTTCCAAAGCGCGAATGTGACGCATAGCTTCATCTTCACCCTTCTTGAAGTTGAAAAATAGGTGCCCGACACCGAGCACCTCCATTACAGTAGCCAACGGATTTTTTGGACTGGATGGATATTCCAGACTTCATAAATGGCTTCCCAAATGGGTTCCTTCTCAGGGTTCCCTCAAAGCTAGTGCAATTTTGCGACCAATTTTCCGGATGAATTTAGGCCCCAAAGTTCGATTTTCCGGACTAAATCGCTCATTTCGAGCCACGCTACCCGCGCTTGGAGACCACCATGTTGAATTTTCGACTGGCTTGGCCAGGCTTGACTTCTAGTGGCCCACTCTATGGCCTCTAAGATTGATAGCGCACGCTAATAGGCACTGGGCGCGGGATGAATTTGGACTGGTGGCGCCTTCATGCGGCTGCGCCGCGAATGTATGGCATGTGGCCGCCGGGCTGCGCGCAGCAGGCGCTGCCTTGAAACCAAGTCTGATCAAACATGTTGCGTTTTTGGGTGCACCAACAGTTACTGAAACATGACTGAAACTGGTTAGGCCATTAAATTCAATCGTTGTTCATCGTGGCATCGCGTTTTTCAGGCGGAAAGTCTGTATATGTGCGGTTTGTAGGCAACAGCGCATACAGTGCTCAGCAATAACGCGATACTCGAATCGCATGGTCGCCAGCGCTTTTTGCATTGACTGTAAGCGCTGGGGGCGCCAAACTGATGCATTGTGGTGTAGAGTGAAAGCCAGAACCTTAGTAACGCATTATGACTGCATTTGGTCCCACGGCGCTCACCTGTGGCGCGAAAAAAAAAAAGAAAAAAAACAACGGCGGCAGCCGCGCGGTGCCAGCGCTTCAATCGCTGGGCACTGTACATTTTCGACGCTGATTTGCTATAGTCTAGTTGTTCTAACGTTAATAAAAGAGCCATTCATACGCAAGAGCTTCGTGTCCCACTTGCCTGTCTTCGCCTCCACAGTGTAACGGCTCCGGAGCTTGGGCACCGAAGGCGAACATTAAGATTTGTAGTCATTTTGCAGTCTTATCAGTGTATCAGTCTTCCTTTTAATGTACATTTTCCTTCGTAGCAATTCCAAAGTCTGGTTGAGTCCGGCACACGACTGTGCTGTGCATCGACGGCGAACGCCAACGCAGTGGCGTGTTCACACTCGCCGCCACCGACGGCTCCCGTCGCGCTAAGGTATATAAAATGGGCCGTGACTGAAGATTGGGCTAGTTTATAAGCAATTAAGAATGGGGAAGCATTGCAAAGATAAAAGAACTACAACGGACAGAGAGCGGGAACTTACTGACACATGTGCGATCGGCGAAGCAGCTCAAGAAACAGAGTAAGGAAGACGTATGTCTCCTTTTTTTTCTGTCCATAATTTTTGTGTCATTCGTATATTTCCATGATTAAATACGTGGTAATGTTAAAGCGCAAAGCAAAATAACATTTGGAATATAACTGCTGGAGTTCCACGTGGAAGTCTTAGCTTGCCGCGGTGAGCTCAGTTCGCGTGGTGCATTTGCATCGCAATTTGCGCTCGTTTTCTGCTTTATGTACTACCTGATGCCACGAATGTGATCTACCTCGTACAAGTGACGACCTTTCTCAAAAGCAGAGACACGAAAATGCGTTTTCCGGTGCGTCAGCCCTTAAAACCCGCTGTGCCAAATCACTGGAAGCACCGAACGCCTTCGTCCCGTCGTCTGCTTCACATGCCAGTGCTTTGACAGCTGCCGTTCGCGGCGCTGTTCGCCAGCATATCGCCGGCGCGCCGCTGGCGCCTCACGGCGGCCGCCCGGTGCCTATAGAGAGCGCGCACCATCCTCTCGTCTCGGAGGCCGTGCCCGCTCTTCCTTGGCTGACAAAATGCTCCAGGGGACGGTACTTACTGTTTTCTTACTATTTTCGGTCAGCACTTACGTCATAATCGCTTAATGCGGGTTCCTCTTTTTTTTCTCACTGCGTGGCGGCGTTCAGTTCGTTCGGCAGCACGCAGTTCAGATTATTAATGGAGGAGCCAATGCGCGTGTGAAATGACCAGTTGATTTACCCATAGTCACCTATGCTTGATCGCCGGATCACGACAGTCATTTCGAATTATCCAAAAGTTGAGGTGCAAATTTACAAGCTTTTACTGTATAGCCACAAAAGTCTGTGTCCTTAAGCGATGTAGCGTGCTCCGCAATGTAACTTCTCATGTTTTATGTCTACCATGGCTATAGGGATGAAATTTATTGCAGTTTTATTGCAATCTTATACTTAATTGTGCACAGTTGAGATGTTCAGTGTTCGAAAAGGTACTCGAAAAATGTTTGTACTGATGAATTGTGTCCATTCAATTCAAGGACAGAATTGAATAGGGCAATATGTTTTATTTGTTATTTCAGAGCTTTGAATATTCGCACACCTAAATAGATTTGTATCATATGTGTGTAATAGTACAGTAGACTTCGGTAGATTTGACTCCGGTTTATTCAATTTTTCAGTTATAGTTTGATCCCAACCATATGACCCGGCCGGCACCTATGCATTCCAATGGGCCAAATCTTTTGCTGTTTTGATCGTGAACTTGGCCTTCACGAGATAATTCCAACTTCACTAATCGGCATGCACATATCAGACCCTAACGGTGACACCACTGAGGATCCTGATCGTGACCCCAATAGCTACAACACCACAGCAGTATTTAGGGGACAGTGAATGTGTCAGACACATTATCTCCCGCTGAAAACGCTCATTTTCAGCCTGCCTATGCCAGCTTTCGAAGTGAAAGTGGCAGCTCACAATTAATCATTACTGTTTTGACTGAATTCTAATGCGCGCCGTTTTTACAAGAAATTAATGTGTCCATAAATTTTCTGTGCATTACAATAGCATATGAAACCGTGTTCACGGCGTTAGCAACAGCTTGCTGTCAGAGCCAGTGTCGTCACCATTGTCATCACAAGATGGTGGCAGAGCAAGTGGGATCGTGATGACAATGCGCTGCTTTTAGGCTCTAATTACAGATGATTATTTAAAGTAACTGTACACCAAATTAATTTCAGCCACCTGGGGTTGCTAGGACCTTAGAAGAGGACAATGAGGGAGATAGGCGACCGGCAGAATGTGGACATTAGCTTTATTACATTGAGTTCACCATGTTCTGCCGGGTTTATTGGCGCAGAGCACTAAGCTGTCAAAACATGGCGAACTCAACGTAACAAGGCTAACGTCCACATTCTGCTGGTCATGCACCCATCTCCCTCTTCGTCCTCTTCAATGCGCCGTGTGAGCACGATTTCCAGCACACCCAATGCATCGTACATGGGTGTTTTTGCATTTCACCACCATCGAAATGTGGTTGCTGTGGCCAGCCTTCGAGCTTAGCAGCGCAACTTCAAAGCCACTACGCCACCACGGTGTGTGCAACATCTGGTGCATGTTATATGTGTGTGCACATTGTTTTGTGCTATGAACCTATAAAATGTGGGTGTGCATTTGATTCAGCGTTGATTCAGGGTCATGTTAGAATCGGGGCAAATACACTGCCCAATAAAGCAGTGGCATGCACGGATGTTTTTCATGCCTCTTCTTTTAAATTGGTCTGCCGATAATTCAGTCAATTCTGTCGGTCCCGTCAAGATTGAATTAATAGATGTGGAGTTTTTACCTATGTATAGTGTGGTAGCAAACTCTTATTGCCACATTTGGCACTGACTGCCTTATGCTTTTGCTTAAGGTGGTAGACCACGAAAAAAAAAGTTCTTTAAATCGGGAGCAAGTTTTTAGAGAACATGTTTTTCATGAATAAGCATGCCTTATTTAACTTATTCAACTATTTAAAGTGCAGAAAATTGTTCATTTGATTTTTCTGCAGGTAATTTTTGTCATAAAATGTGGTAAAATGCTAGTCGTGCCAGCAGTGATAAGTAACTAATGAATTGTTCAAATGAGTAAAGCTGTGGCATTTTTATGTAGCCAAGTGTGGGAGCTATGCAATGAACTACGATAAATGCAGTTGGATGGATGGATGTAAAACTTTAATGAACGTCCTGAGGTACGCGACTCAGCGCGCAGCGGGCAGTGATAAATATTAAGGAAGTAATGTTCAAAAAACTAGGCAAAGTGAAAAAGGTTGCCAATTTGGACCAAATTTATTTGCAAAACGAGCTGTAAATGCAAAAGTAATGCAGCAATTTCACTTGTTCTAGTTTGTTGCACACATCTGTATGTGAGGAATGAGTGTGCATAAGTTTATATCTGTCACAGATCTTGGGGGCGCGGATGTTTAGGAGATGGACTGAGACACGTATGACGGCACACAAGACTTAGTGAAACAACCAAAAGCAAGAATCCCCACTAAAAAGAAACTGAAAATAACAAACTAAGTATGTGGAACACATGCAAGCAGTTCTAAACCGTATACAAAACTAGCAGCTAATTAAGCTGTCTTTCTAGCCAGTCTTAACCCCCGACACTCCTAGTCTGACAACTCTAACCTCTCTGGTTGCGTCGCTGCTTGAATGGAATGCTCTCACGTTTTTGACGACGACTCATGTGGATTCCTCGTCCAAGTCGCTTCACGTCTCTTCCGGGGTCGCTACTCCCGACGATCCTGAAAATGTCGTCGCCTTGGTAGACGCCCGTGTCCCAGTTGCCGTCGATGACGTGGCAGAGAGGACCGGCGGGTTAGGCCTAGCGACGGGTTCGGCCCCTGCTTCCGTCCGGCGCCTTGCTCAAGTGCCAACGAGGCGCCCTCCGGACTGCCTTGCGTGACGTCGTTGGCCTGTCTTCGAAGGGGGATTGCTGCTGGGGTGCCCGGGATTACCGTGGGAGGTTGCAGCAAGTCCGAGGAGCCTCATTCGAACGTCGCCGAGATCGATGGCCACGTCTTGGAATGCCAACGTCATGGCCTCCGGAACCGAACACCGGCTGCTCCCGTCGACAGTACGGTGCTGGCGAGCCAACCTTCCTTGACCGCTGTTTTACTCTCGATCACGACTCGGGTCACGCGCCTCGAGCGCTCGTGCTGTTTGGAACACTGCGTGCTCTTCGTCGTCTTTCTTCTTCCATGTGTTGTCCCTTTACTCCTGACAATATCACAATATTCATTCAAAAGTAAAGTCATCAAAGTTTGCTTAACACGAGGTGGGGAGTAAAATCTTGTTTTGAGAGAAGCGTAAACAAATCTTCAAACCATGTGAAAGATGTCAAAAGCAACACAGAGGCCTAAAAGGCCCCGGATTCATAGATGGAGTCCTCATGAGATGCCCTGTAGTCTTATTTTGTTTGTGTGTCTGCTTGGCGACAACACAAAATGAAAAAAAGTACTTTGAATAATATTTATACAAAAGAAATAGTACTGATTTTCGGTTTCGCAATATGAGGGCATGGGTTGGAAAACTCATTGTAACTGCCAAACTAATGATGATAGAAAGAGAATGTTTTTTGCAGCATGTTGCTAAATGTTTGGGCATACATAAAATCTAAAAAGCAAAAAATCGATTTCGTGCGAAAAAATTGTCTTTCGAATGTGGCCTACCGCCTTAAGGCTACTTTTCTTGACCATGAAGCAAAAATAAATGCTATTTTGTACAAAATTCTTAGCATATTACATTTTTACAGCAGTGAAAACACCTTACCGGCCTTTTTAGTTGTGTGAAAAACTTCGGAAGGCTTTAGGCATGTCATTATCACAGCACTCAACAAAATGAAGGTTTTATGTACATTTACATTTACGTACATGTACAGGCGCATTTTTGCTGTAAGCGCCGACAATCACACCACATTCTCCCACATTTAATGGAGGAAAGTGGTGAGGAAACGCGTCGTATTCCATTGCACGCATGGCCCCGGGGGAAGGGGACGGAGGGGGACAGTGCAGCAACTGCGCCATCCCGCCATGAGTGCCTTATCTTGAAAGCGATCTGCGTCGGGGGATGAGTCTAGCAGTGCGACGTCGGCTTATACCTTTGTGCGTGCTCCGTTCTCGCTACGGAGTTTGCGTTAAAGCGATATGCAGCACGAAGGTCATGTTGCTGCCGCGCTTCCTCACGCCAACGTTTTGACAGCAAGTGTCCGTGGTCATCGAGTGTGATGAGTTCATGTTTGCCTGTGCGCGCTGACACAATGCTTGTTAATTTACATAGTTAGCAAATGTTTGAAAGTTTATAATGCCGATAAAACTATTATCCTTGCTTTGCGTAGCTGTCTACGCATTTGCTATCACAATCAATGTAATTGCTACTTTTTTTTAGAGGTGGCCGCGAAAAGAAAATCGCTCAAAATTTACCCTGCATAATGAATGCACCCCCCCCCAACTTTGCACATATTTTGGGGAAAAAGGTGCGTTTATTATGTGAGTAAATACAGTACATTGTATAACCTGCAATTTGTTGAGGCAGCAGATGTGCAGTCATGCTGATTCATGCACAGCTCAATAGGTGCTGCATAATTGCTGACCAGTTCTTTAGTAGTGTTTACAGAATGAGTGATTGGGATGTGCAAATGGGGCAGGAAGTGCTAATACGCCCAGTGCATCCATCCATGGCCAATAAGTCTTTTTTTGTTCTTCGCTGTTTCGCAGGTGGGCCCATCGGGATCGGGTAAGAGCACCATAGTTCGGCTGCTGTTCCGGCTGTATGACATCCAGAGTGGTAGCATCACCATTGACGACCAGGAAATTAGCAGGGTCAGTGTAGCAGCATTTGTTGGCCTGAGGCAAAGATCTGGATACTCGAATGCATGCTTACCGTGGGTGTTAAAGTGATACTAAAGGTAAATGTTGAAGGAGCACTGACACATGTTTTGAAGCTCTGGAAACTTCTATTGCACACGCACATAAAAGCATGACATCAACTATGGAGGTTTGGAAAATAGAGGTGCGTGAATGCAGAGTAGCAGCTTTCAACTCAAATATTGAATCAAATGAATAAAAAAAGCAACGCATCGAATTGGATGTCAAATATAAAAAGAAATTTTACGGAAACTTGCGAATGCTTACAAATTATGTGCAAGAAAACCAGCTGCTGCGCATGTTCGGGAGTCTAATCATTGCATAATAGTATGTTTCCAGCTGTCAGTGACTTTGGTAACTAGGAATTGGCATGCTCTGTTAATCGGGATAAGATGCAGTCTATGTCATCTGGCCTTGAAGCTTGCACGATAAAGTTTTTATTTTGGGGGGGGGGGGAGTTCGTGTTTGACTGCTATGAAGTTGGTGTATCCAATGAGTGCTTCTCATAGTCACCAGTAGTGCATTAATGACAGCCGAAGCACTAAACTAACCAACAGTCTGTAAACTAATTTTGTGTACCACTGGCATTGTAAAAAAAAAGTAGATTTTTCTCATCAAATTCGTTTTCTCGAACTGCCTGATCATTCAGGCGTTTTTGTGGCCTTATCTATGTCATTAGAATCATTTGTTGATTGATCTAGGTAAAGTCTGCGTCGAAATCTGCATCTGTGGCTGCTCAGCTCTATCTTCATAGAGGCTCCCGGACATCAGATTTTCACACTTCTTTTTATATGCGCTACTGCTGTAGCCGTTCTCTTGGTCCCCGTCACGTGTGGGTTGTCACGATTGGTCCTGTAGATCCAGATGAATCTTGTACCAACAGCAGGCCTGTGCTATGGCGAGGCTGTGAGCAGCAACGCACATTGGACCACAGGTCTTTTAGTGGATATGCTGAATATTTGATAAACTGAATAACAGCTATTTGATTTGTGAATGGAAATATCCGATCATTCACTATGCTCTTTATGTTAAGATATTCGAGTATTCTCACAACCTAGCTGGGAAACGCACTTCAGGCTGCTTATAACCTAACTGCTTATAGTGCAGGACAAGATATAATGTGGTCTTTTCTGACTCTTTTTACACGATAGAA